>NW_027272500.1:32500-360002 GCF_040938485.1 Diadema antillarum
GATTATATGTCGACAATGTACTTTCAGCATTAAATAGAACACTTTAAATGTCTCAGACATTCCAAAGCAGATTTTCAGCCAGTTAACATTGACTTCCTCTGAGAATGGTGTACTCTGTATTATTTCATAAGTTGTTTGTTTGTATCTCGCAAAAAAGTTAAAAGTCCAATCATCATCACCACCAATACTATGCCATACCTTTAAAACCATTAACACCGATCAGTGTTTTACATAATATGTAAGAATAAAAACAAATAAAATGAGGCAAACTCCCATTTTTTTTTTTACAAATACCGTTCTTTCGAATTGACTTTCAAGGATTATTTTAAAACAGCATGTTCAAAAGCGTAAGAAAGTTACGGTTCTCAAGCACAATTGAGAGTTACCACAAAATGTGTTGGTCTGAAAGAGAACATTAAAAAAAAAATCATATCAAAGGTTTGTAAATATGAATTGGATGGAATTCGACGCAATGTAATTGATTTATGGGAAAAATATTTTTCGTACTCAGAAAGAGAGTCCAACTTTGTATTGCATTAGGTTTGCTCTTGATATTAAAGGAAATATTTATTATCATGAGCCGTATTATTCACTTCAGTATGGCAGATGGAAGAAAAATAATGGAGAAAGAGTCATGAACAATGATGAATGAAAATCGTTAAAATTTGCTGAGTAATATTAAAGGAACAATAATGCCCCGATTTTGAAAATGGACAAGTTATGTCATGACGGGAAATGAAACATTGCATGTCAGTCCTATGTAGATCACGTAATGTCTTAAGTCACACTAGCTCTCCCTGTCTATTGACATAATGCTTTATTGTCGTATATACCATCTTATGTCTCACTGAACTTGTTTTCACTGCTTGTCATATTACCGGTCTTTGTTGACTTTTGTCATCTTCAGATTCCTTGACGTGAATAATCTCACTGTACTTCCTCCATTTAATAATCGCACACGATACCAGATATGATAGCTATCGGGCGCAATAGATATGTGCACGGATAGAGGGATCAACTTTCACATGCAGACCTTTGTGAAATGCATGCACTCATGGTATTGAATGCGTTCAAGAGTGTGAGTGCATGTATATGTATATGTTAGTATTTTTCAGATATGAATTACAGACTTGATTCTTATGCTAATCGTGTAGAAAATAAAAGGAGAAAAATAAACTTATCTTAGCCGTATCAATCTCTATCATTAGTTTGTTTTCCCATGACAAACCAGGAAAAATGTTCTAAAATATGTGACGAAAATGCACTTCAAGCAGCTGGTAAAGCACCCTAACAACTGTTATATATTTAACATGTATTCAAACATTTTCAATATTCCTGTCTTGTTTGAAAGCAGTAATTTGGAATTTAACTGGGCACATGCAATACATACAACAATACATACGTTTGGAAATTTCTTAAATGAAATCTATGAAAAGTTCACATTGCGCATTGGATTTACAAGCTACTGAAGGCATTTTTTTTTCTTTTTTCAAACTAAGGAGTTGTTTCTTTCAAACTCCTTTATTGCTATTGATACATTCAATGTTTGTGAAACAGTATGTGCTCGGATATGAAGGTTAAAAACAATTCTGAGCGCCATCTGTTGCAAAAGAAAAAGTTTGTCTAACAATGACGAACATGTATGCCCCAAAGGAAGAATTCCGTAATTCAAACACGGCAATACCAAACTTGAATAAAGCGGTATCAAAGCAGAAGAAGGGAGGTAATAATTCAAGCTATTCATTATTCCTATGTTACGTGCGATTACATTACAATTATTATTTATATGAAACTTCCATGATAACTTATTATCAACACAAACACCTAAAACTTAAATAGACGAAATCTCTTTTAGGGGAGTAGTGTCAAATATAACATTACCTGGTAGTCTATCTAAGGAATTACTGAACAAAAATATACTTTGTCTTTTCAATACTCAGTGACAATTTATTTGCATTTATCCATTGTGCGACATTCTGTAATTCATAATTCACTGTATTTACTAAGATATTAGGGTCAGGGTGGGAATAAACAAGATTGGAATCATCCGCAAATGATATATAAGACAGTTTATCTTAAGATCTAAAAAAATAATTAATGTAAACTATGAATAACAGTGGCCCTAACAAACTCCCTTGTGGAACGCCACATTCGATTTTCTTCATAGAAGAATCAAAACCGTAAACATGTACATAATTTTGAAATCTGTCAAATAAATAACTCGTGAACCATTGCAAGGCTTTTCCACGAATACCACAATAAGATAACTTAGTATCGTGATTAATCGTATCAAAAGCCATGGAAAAGTCCAGGAAGATGCCTATTGTATGTGAAAATGTATCAAGTGCATGTGTAATCTTTTCCACAAAAGCGTGGGTGGTGTTATGATTTTCTCTGAATCCAAAATGAAAATTCGTAAATATATTACTCATATTAATAAAAATGACAGTTCGGATGTGTACTATTCTTTCCAAAATTTTGGAAATTGAAGTTAATAACATTATCGGTCTGTAATTATTGACATCATTCTTCTCCCCTTTCTTATGTATAGGTATAACTTTGGCAGTCTTCATCTGATTATATATATATATATATATATATATATATATATATATTTGAGTTGTCTGCCACTTTTTCAAGAAGTTTTGCTTTATTGAAATATTCCTCAGGTTCTTTATCTCTTTATTTCTTCCTTTTATAACCCCCTTTCATTCCTCATTTTGGGCAACCTATTCAATTGGGAACACGATTACTCATCAATTCAATTCATCTTTCTTAGTTTCAATATTGACGCTATTTTCGTGCGATGTTTAATCGATAACACAGGCAAAGATTTTGCAAATTATGCAAAGTAATGAAAGCAAATGTCCAAATTGGTCTTTATTATTGAATGGGAATGCAACCTGTTTGGAAACATTTATGAAAAGTGAGACATTTTACAGAGCGCTGTGAGTAGTGGAGAAAAAAGAAAAAACGGTAAATACGCCAAGAAGGGCCACCTGGGCAAATTCAAATTACTTGGTGAATGTACCCAAAAATCCACTGGTGACCATTTTAGCACAGCATGTCATAAACATGTCCTCATGTGATTTCACTTTAATAGATAGAATGAGAAAGAATTAAGATTGTTCATTAACGACAACCATTTTTGTTGGCTGGTAGGGCTCATCGATTTGCAGATGCAATGGATACTAGAAATAACGAAAAGAAAGAAAGAAAGAAAATACAAAAAAAACCAAATGAAATAGTCTTTTTATGTTGGTGATTGCTTAATTGTGACCGTGCATCTCAAAACGAACATAAAGTCGCACACACTGATTTTGCGTGAGGACTGAAAATAAGTGAAATGGGTCAACCTAGCCGAACTTGACTTTTTCATATTTTCTGAAAGAGCAGGTCTTCTTTTACATTATGCTAAATTTTGGTACCATAAAACGGGCAGAAAAGTGTGTTTTTTAGCAGTTTATCTCGAACATTTTTGGTAGAATAGTGTGATTAGGTGTGTCTTTAGAATCCCTTTTTCATTTTTTAAAAAAACCTTGTCCACACTCTTCACGTACAACTCTAATAACTTTTGAAAGGATAGTGCTACTGCTTTGAAAGTTGGCATTGATTATGGACAGAATGTGTTAATGAGGCATGCTTAATTTCAGTTTAATCTAATAATCCCTTCATTGTTGTTACTCTGGTGGTTTACTTCCTGTTTTTTTGTCCCATTTATCACACGGCCAGCACGGTTCGGAAAGGATTAAGCGCTTGAATAGGCACTGTACTTCAGAGCCTCTTTTCTCAGTTCATGCTTTTCCTGAGTTTGTGCTTTCTTCCCAATATTTAGATAGGTTAGAAGAGTCCATTTGGTTTGAGTTATACATCATTTTAAAGCTTAAAGTCTGCTCTTTCAGAATATAGTCTTAACTAAAAAATCATGTCTGGCGACTTTTTGTTTGTTTTGAGGTGCATTGTCACAATTGCTCTTCATTGACACACTGTGGCCCTTTATTGGTCCTTTATTCAATGCACAGCCCACGACATTTGGGCATTGACTTTCAAATTCCTAGCATCTCTGTTTTACTCCTTGTATACATATGTTATGCGATGGATTGAAATTCATAAATTGAGGGCTAGATGTTTTTACTGAATCTTAGTCCATCCCAATAAATATAAGAAATACGAGACACGGTATTTTAGAGCATAGCCTTTTTTGTTTTCTTTTTTTTTCAGAGTGAATCTAAAGCGCTTAGAATACATCAATGTATTTTGATATAGCATCTATGATACATTATTTCACTGATGTGTATTACTATCATATGAATATGAAATAAAGATGACTTTATGTCAGTTTGTATCATTGATTTTTCATGCATAACTTTGGGGGTAAATCGGTTTATTATATATACACTTATATTTATCATATGCATACTTTGATAGGTTTCTATAACTTGTTCTAGGTTTTGATATTGGAATTGATTGAATGCAAAAGTGAAAATGCTAAAAAAAAGCTAAACACACACACACACACACACACACATCATTATCATCGTCATCATCATCATGAATAAAAGATAACAAGTGAACAAAAAGTCTGAAATCTTATCCACCTTTTCTTTTATATACAGGTCGGATTTTACCATAATTGCTGAACACAGCTTTCCCCTTTACCCATACACATTCACACGCATCACATTACACATATTATAAAAGAGAGAGAGAGAAAAAAAAAGGAGATATCATACAGAACTAACATTCAGTTTGGAACAAGGCAAAAATGACCTCAAACACAACGCAGTTGACGAGAAATCACGGAAGAAGATTTAACATAAACACAGCTAACACTTAATTATTTGCATAAATGACATCTGGAAATTGAGGAAATAGTGTTATAATCTGAGACTGGAGATACATAGGGTACATCTCTTTGGAAATTTCCCAAATTGCAATTTTCGGCATTTTTTTTTTTTTTTTTTGCTACACGATTTCCAAAACAACCATACCATAAGACTGCAACTTGCGAGTAGACAGAAATGTAAGTGTACAAAAAAGATTTTAAAAAATATACAGATTTGCTTATCATAGTGATGTGCAAGAAGTATGTCATGATACTGTAAACACACACAAACACACCTACACATACACACAGACACGTACAGCACACACACACAAATATACACACAAACGAACCAATACAAGGCATTCCTGAATATCTAAAAACTAATTGATTAAATCAAAGGAGAGATAAAAGGTATCATTCTCAATCTTTATAGTAACTCCTCTTAACTGGGTGTCATACTTTGTAAATGCATACTCTACATCCGTGTAAAACAATTCATTTCATTGGTTTAATACGAAACAAGACTTGAGACATGCAGTGATTAACCACAATAAAATCTTACTATGTACTAACCTGACTATAATTTGTTCACAAATCAACATTGCATTGAAATTACAACTATACCAACAGGTTTAACAATAGGCCGATACTGTCGCCCCCCTCCCCACACACTTTGTTTCAGAAGATATTTGGTGTGACCCCCCGCCCCCCGTCACTTTTTTTTTCTTAAATGTAACGTCTGACTGTTTTGATTTTGTTTTCGCTGTTTCTCAGTCGATGTTGGTAGACTTTTTTTTTGTTGAGGGGGAATTGTGTGCAAAATTTCTCACACCTTCTGAAGGTGAATCGACGTTCTTGTTCCCATGAAGTCGGTTCCCTCACCTTTAAAAAAAAAAAAATCTACACCCTACAAGCAATGCTTCTATGTAGATTCCTCATATTTCACATGTTACATTATAAGATGTACTTGACAATTCATCCATGCTTTTGCATTGCTATGTTTATGGTTTATGTATTTGTTGAAATGTGGAATATGGAACAATAAAAACAATAAAAAACAAACAAACAAAATCAGAAACAAAAACAAAACAAAAAAGTAGCGCCGCCCATGTAAGCACATTCGACATGGGCCTAAAATATCAGTGTTACTTACAAATATTACCTTAAGAGGTCGAAAAAAAATAACACTGATACCAGCAATATGAAAAAAAGGATAGTTTGGTACATTTCAGCTTTTTGTTCATTTATTTTCCCTTTGTTTTCGTTCAGAAGCATTTGGAAAATATGTAAAACAAGTTGGAAATGAAACATATTTACGAAACCAAGCTAATCGTATGAAATCTACATTTGCAATAAAGTAATCGAAACTTCCTGTCTTACATAATATGTGACCGTGCACCTCAAAACGAACATAAAGTCGCTCACACTGATTTTGCGTGAGGACTGAAAATAAGTGAAATGGGTCAACCTAGCCGAACTTGACTTTTTCATATTTTCTGAAAGAGCGGGTCTTCTTTTACATTATGCTAAAATTTGGTATCATAAAACGGGCAGGAAAGTGTGTTTTTTAGCAGTTTATCTCGAACATTTTTGGTAGAATAGTATATGATTAGGTGTGTTTTTTGAATTCCTTTTTCATTTCTGAAAAACCTTGTCCACACTCTTCACTTTCAACTCTAACAACTTTTGAAAGGATAGTGCGACTGCTTTGAAAGTTGGCATTAATTATGGACAGAATGTGTTAGTGAGGCATGCTTAATTTCAGTTTAATCTGATAATCCCTTCATTGTTGTTACCCTGGTGGTTTACTCCCTGATTTTTTGTCCCATTCATCGCACAGCCAGCACGGTTTGGTAAAGATTAAGCACTTGAATAGACACTGTACTTCAGAGCCTCTTTTCTCAGTTCACACTTTTTCTGAGTTTGTGCTTTCTTTCCAATATTTAGATAGGTTAGGAGAGTCCATTTGATTTGAGTTATACATCATTTTAAAGCTTTAAGTCTGCTCTTTCAGAATATGGTCTTAACTAAAAGTTCATGTCTGGCGACTTTTTGTTTGTTTTGAGGTGCACAGTCACATATGTAAATCTGTGATGTTGAAATAAGTAGGATCAGAATGACAGAAAAAATAATGAATCGTTCAATGAAAACACATGAAGGCAACCTTGAAAAGTATCTCATTATAAAAGAAAGAAAAAATAACAAGAACGGTTACAATTCCTGCTTCGATTTAAGAAGCGAAGATTGAAGACCAAAGTTCAGCTTTTCTCAGTAGACGCAGCAGAGTAAAAAAAAAAAAGAAAAAAAAGAAGAAGATGGAATGTATTACAAGGCCTTTAATTTTTACAAGAGAGTGGTCGCTCTTTCCTCTTGATTATCACTATCGCACAGGTCAACAACGACAGGAAGAGCACGATGACAAGCAGGACGTACATGGTCGACGACCGCTGAAGAACTCCTCGACGAAGACCAGTTATCGGATCTGTAAAGGCAGGAACAGATATTAAGGGAGTGCCGAAACATTTCAACAACAACAACAACAACAACAACAACAACAACAACAACAACAACAACACAATGCTACGGTGAAATTTCACTCTGAGTCCTGACTGTAACACCAGAGAATTCTGTCCACTAACATACCAGGGGTAGTATCGTCTTTAGGAAATAAATGGATGAAGTTTCGTTAAACATTTAAGTTTCCACGATGATTAACATGCAATCTGCTTGTTATTTAGGGGAAAACAAAAAGGTTTAATCGCCTTTAAGAGCGTTAGCACTCTTCAATTTGATAAATTATATGTTGATTTCTATGAGTTTAAATTTGAAAACAGAAACTCAACCGAAAGCAGGTTAATTAAGAAACTATGCTCCTGTGGATTATAAGAACAGTCTGATTGTCATTCCTCTTATCATTGATGTCCACACTGCACCAGGCATTCCAGGGCGAGTATCGGACTGATTAGCAAAAATAATGTCTTTATGAATAGGATGTGGGCAGTTGTTATGTCCATCTTGTTTGCCAGATATGAACCCTACTGAACTTGCTTGGAAAGCCGTAGGCCGAGACATCAACAGCAGAGATGCTATTCGTTAAAATTGCAGGAAATGGCCGACATTGCTTGTTATTTTTCTATTTTTAGATGGAAGGATGGGATGCTACGAAATCGGCTTTTCCCATGTAAATGCCAGGGGTGGAGATTTGTCTCCGTTGTGTCGCCGTTGTGTTTGGTATTTTCGTACGTGATTGCTTTACTGTTTACTGAGCAATACGAAATAGCAAGGTTTTCATTTGCTCTGAATTTTAAAACTTGATAGCTTGTCTACTACAACAGTAAACAGAGTCATAAAGTAGCGTAAACTCCGACCTTATCCTCTGAAATGCATATTGAAAAGAACAGATCCTTCCTGGGGAACCTATCATCACAAAATTTCCGGCTCAATATTTTCCATTACTTTATTGTTTTAAGAGAAACAAACTTACATTGGACCTGTAACGTTCTTAATTGTTCGCTGCTAAGAAGGCTGCACTGAAGGACTCCTCCATGATCAGCCACGGTTGGATGCAAAGTCAACTCGCTTCTAACGCTGTACGTAGCTACATTGACAGTTCCTTAAAAACAATACAAATGATCAAGAATGATAATAAACTGGTCATTATTTTTAGTACTTCAAAGTTGTTGTAACTTGATGACCATCGTAGACCACCGCATCCTGTAGACACAGATCGCAATCTCATTGGCCAAGATGTTCATTGGGGAAAAACATTCCTTAAGAATTATCGCCTAACAGAATCACATCAGTTTTTCAATTATAAAGGAATACAATTATTTATACTGGATATTGATAGATTATCATTTCAAACATCATACTTAGAGGCATTATCCTTTGTATTCAATTTAGTATTGGATACGAACTGTCACGGGAAATTTACACGTACTTACGTATGGAACTGACAATTAGCCATGGTTTATTAAACCATGGCTAACTGTCAGTTCCATACGTAAGTCACAAATATGTAATTAAATTAAACGCCCACAACCACACACACACAATGACACACACACTCACACACATACTGGAGGGAAGTTTAGGGGAATTTGATTTTTGAACGAACGTATACAACGAAGAAACAAAACAAAACACAACAATATGATTTTTGTTTAACCAGGTTCTGGGGAAAAGATAAACTGAAGAGTTTCTTCGCAAAAATCGATACGTCCATTTTTGAAGATTTTGAAGTAGGGTCTCTGTCATAAAGTACAAAATAATACCTTTTGAATGATATACTGGTCACTACATATAAAGGTACATTTTTGAAGTTATGGTCAAAAGAAGCAAAATTTTTCTTATCATTCTCTTTATTTTTCTTGACCTTTAATCGCAAATATCTCCATTTGGCAAATATGGACTTATCGGTTTTTGCGAACAAACTCTTCAAATACTCTGATAAATGTGCAGTGCACATTATGATTGTATACTGCCCTTATAGATTGACTAACAAGCGATTATTGATTATACATCATATCATACAAAGGCCCTATATACATTGATACCATATAATTATTGCTGATATATCAGCGTGTCCCTAAAATCCCCCATACATACGTCCACACGCACATCATTTATTTTGGTATAAACTGGTCATCCTAAAGTACCCTAATCACTGCCTCTCTTATTCTTCTCAACCAATTCAATGGACAACACTATAAAATTCAGTGTTCTGTTTCCTCAGAAATACTTTATTGATTCATATTCTTTCGTTTTGATTATCAATACATGTAGATTGTAATTGTCATTTATATATGATATTAACACATATGGTATTGACATAATTAATTAGGACTTCACATTTTCATTAGAAAGACTATGTAATGTATTGTGATCGATCGGAAGCACAAGAAGATGTTTAGAAACGAGGCATTTCAAGCAAGTCGCAAAGAACTTTGGTTAGTTCCAGACACAGAGTATAAGTAGCTTCTAATTGGTATCGTGATTTTTGGTGAATAGGGATGGCTCTTTAGAAATTCTTTCTAATAATAGTAATTATCATCATTGATGGACCTCTCATTAACTTGAACATATTTTTAGCACATGACTTTCTCTGCATAATCTATTCTAGCGGCGTCGATCCTTTTTTCAGGATTCCTAAGTCAAGTTTGCTAAGTGTATCAGGAGGATGTGGGAGGAGGTATCCCCCTCCCACACGACGGAGATTTTGCATTTTCAGATTTGAAATTCAGCAAGGCGTTGTGCAATGAGTGAAATATTTGGACAGTTTTATATAACAACAAAAGAAACTTTTCCTCATTTCGAGGGTCTGGCAATATGCGGCACTGGGGTCTGGTCGCCGCGGGTGCCGTCGGCGCCGCCGCCGCACAGTGGGCCAGGTGTGAATAAAAGTGCGCCAAAATAGGGATTTAGTCACTGGAAGGAAATTTATTTTTTTCATATCCTAGGCACAGATTACATCCTCCTGAACACCTCTGATCAACAGTTTTTCTTGAAATTAATTTTAAGTGGATTATTTATCTACAAAAAGACTCAAAATTTGTGAATACTGGGTAAAACACGTGTAAATGCAATATTGCGGTTTTTAAAAGGTTTCCGCCGAACAAGTCGTTTGACCCTCTTCATATTTTCAACACATGTGTCAAATTAACTATTTTAAATGATCATAAACTCTACAGAGCAGATTTTATTCCCTCTGAAAGTAATTTCGGTCAAAACAAGGAAAATTTGGCTAAAAATAGCAAATTTCTTTTAATGTGTAAAAATGGTCAACATTCCTATTGATTCCCGCGCTAAAAATATCACAGTCGTAGTTGTAGTTCCTGCTTTACAATGATACCAAACTTGGCTGCAATCTTCCGCAATCTTGTGAAGAAAACCCAATTTTCCATCCGCATGTTTGCCTGGTTTTTGCCAAAATCTCGCGTGCGGTGGAAGCACGCATCCAATGGATCCTCATACGCAGGCACGGCACACACAACAACAGAGACCACAGAGATGCAAGAGAGAGGGAGAGAGAGAGGGAGAGATGGGAGGGGGTCTGGTGAGGAGCGGGGTGTCATGTTCATCATGATTGATAGGTGTACAATGTTCACATCAAACCAGCTAAATGACCATGAATGTCTCGATGGTCTAACCCTATAATGCCTGTGTAGAGAGTTACTTGCACTGATTAACAGCATGCCAACTACCCACATTCAAGAAACATAAAGATCTGACGTTCTCCTCCTGAACGATTCTTTCGACCTGGTTTTTCATGGTACCAAAATTATATTTTTATATCCTCTTATTATTGATAATCTTACAGTGTCGATAAACAGTTCATGATACTTTGTTTTAGCATGATGTTTTCGCAACACATACCATAGGCTTCTGCTTCTGTTGTGTTTTGTTTTGTGTAGGGTTATTGAGGACTGGTGTAAGGTTAGTTTCCAGGGTGGGTGTTAATGATCTTTTTCCCTGTATTGAAATAACTCATGCCTTAGGCATGCCTGTAGACCACACTGGTCAAGTCAGTTGGAAGGGGGAGGAGAATCATTCGGTTCTTTTTTTCATTACGAAAATGTATAGAGTATCTTTTCTCCGCAAGTATATGTATGCCCTAGAATGTAGAATAACCATTATTTTCTCACCTTTATCAAATAAAGTAAATACTATTTTCAAAAGGAATGTTTTAACTGAATTATTAGTTTATCATAATAATATCACCTCTCTGTCTTTCAGTCTACCTCGAAGCCACATCTTCATCCATCATTATGCGATTATATCTATAGTCTTGTAACATCCTACATACTTACAACAAATTCTCAATAGGCGTTTTCACATCAGCCCGATGTTTCGAAATAGCGCGCTATTTTCTGACTTCAGAAATTAACCCGATCATGAAATAGCGCGCTATTTGATAATGTGAACACAAATTAGCACGCTAAATGTATCGCTCTGGTCGAGAAAATGTCTCGAGTCCAACTCGGGAAATTTCTGAAATAGCGGATAGTAGCGCGCTATTTGATAATGTAAAAACAACTCGAGAAATTAGCCCGATGCATCCCATCATGGCTAGCGTGTGTGATCCGATCGATCGAGGCAAACTGCACACAAATCATGAGGAATTTTTGAGAGGGCATACACATTACTTATGCTGTTTGCACATACTCAGCTGTCGAATAAGTTCGAAAAAAAAATTCGGGCAAATTCTCTTCGGTCTGATGTGAATAAGAAATGAAATAGCGCGCTAGTTCGCAATCGCGAAAAATATTTCGAGTTTGGATTTTTATCGGGCTGATGTGAAAACGCCTATAATTCATTTTGAAGAAGTATGAAGACCTCTCTAAAACATTTTTAAGGCTTTATATGGCCTTAACGGGCTTAACATAATAACTTTATCCAATTTCCTTTTCAATTTGTGTACAATGTTTGTTTCTCACTTATCTCTTATTTGCATTGCTAACGCATGCATTTTCAAGAGGGGACATAATATATAGCAAACTAATGATAAATACCAAAAAAGTCCTGAAGGGCGCCCCTTCAAGTGTGACCTAAGTCTGAACCTTTGACGTCTTTCTTTTATTTTTGTTTCTTTTATTTTGTTACTTTTCATGTTGTTTCTGCACACGCGTTACAGCTACAGTTCGCACTATCAATTTTCTGACATTGGAAAAAATATTATTGTAACGTGAGAAATATTATATTTCTCATTGGATGTTCACAGCCAATTAGAAATCCCTATAAAATGACGTCATATGTGTTTGAAAATATTTTCATTGCACTCTACGGGTCTGATTACCCCTACATAGATCCGTCAATTTAGCATAAGTTTTGAGTCGATCTCGGTGAATATGAATTTTGGCGCACTTTGGAGCCATTCTGGCCCACTGTGCGCCGGTGAGCAGAGGTGGATGCTCGCACTTGGGCACGCATTCTCAATTTGGATTGGTCAGAAGTATAGTGTTTTACATGATAGACCCTGCATCCTTGCAGTACACGTACAAGTACACGTAAATGCAAACTTGTACGCGTTCCGTACCGTATGGGTGTACAATACGGTTTTGTAAATAGTAAACACTGGCGAATAGATTTGTATAAAATCAGTGCTTCCAGAGCCCCGGGATGCGAATTGTTTGTCCTCCACGAAATGTTTGTCACTTTTGCAAAATATCAAGGAAAAAACAAACAAATACGCAATGATTATTTAGCGTCCGGCGTTGTGGTTGCTCGCAGACTGAAGTGGTAATAAGTATTCATAAAATTATATATAAATACAATATATACATATATAGATATATATACTAATATATGTATGTACAGTGTATTTATATAATAAGTCTGAAAGGTGCGTTGGGTGCGTTCGCACGACCAGACGTACCCACCCCACCCCCCCCCCCGTGTCGTCCCTGCCTATTATTCTATCTGCCTAGGAGTCTACCTTTCTGTGGACTAATGGAGTAAACTTACTGTCTCCCTCACACCTCACTCCAGCGTCTTCATGATGACCACAATCTTCACATCCCCAGTACGCACGCCGACATTGCAGCAGAGATTGTTCGGTTCCAGCACAGTTTACCGGGTCAAGCCAGATTGGTCCCGTTCCCTGTCCAAAGTGGGCTGACCTATAACGAGCTGAGGCCGATGAGTAGCCGAGATCTCTGCACACCACGTGCGCGTCTCTCATATCCCAGCCATCGTCACAAACCGTGCCCCACTGCCCGTTACACGATATCTCAACGCGGCCCTCCCTTTCGCTTGATCCACCTACCAGTCTTACTGTGTTTTATACGAAAAATGTTACATTATATAGGATCGACTTAGTAGGCCTACAGCCAAAACGAAAATCAACACATACGCAATTCAATGTGATATATTATTGTACTGTAATATCCCCTAGTTTGAAAATCAATTACACATGTCTGCATTGGAAAACAGTTGATTCGTATCAAAGGCAAGTGTGTGATCAGGTACATGTATTACAGTAATTTTATGGTAATATTATTTTAATTTAATGATTGCTTGTTGTTGATATCTTTGGAAGAGGTGGTGGGCTAAGTTTCTGTTCATCGTTGCTATGATAATTTGTATTATTATCATTAATGATAATAATAATAATAATAATAATAATAATAATAATAATAATGATAATACTAATTTTTAATTATTTCTTGTTAACAAGAAAAGAGGACGAAAATCTGTAATGTTGACGCTGATGCAAGATCAAACATTTCTGTTTCATTTTGCCCTGCCTGTTAAGTGTGTGCTTTGGAACGTTGTCAGGATATGAATCCGCGTGTACTCACCCGCATAGCCGGGACACGTTCTCGAGTAAGTGTTGCAGTCGCAATAATTTTAGTGTGGCCGCTCTACTCTCGAACTTGGTCTGCTTTTGTCAGTCAGTGATGCTGGTCATCCATTCCACAAGACATCATCTTCTCATAGATTTTTGAAGGACGATTTCCTAAGGAATGTTAATGAAGCGGAAATGTTGAGATTTATCCCCAAAAATAATTTACTGAGAAAGGAGAAACAGTGGTTAGTAGCGCCATGTTATTGACATAAACTCATGTAGAAAATCAACTGTCATTTCCGTCGTTCAGGAATTGAACCCTGTCCATGAAAAAAAAAGTACTTTTCAGGAAACCTTTTTCAACACTCTTCCCTGAAATAATTCTCATCATTACAAATGATGCACTCTTTCTTTTGCCTAGCCTGCCGTAATAATGTGATACAAAAATTAAAACATCAAACACTATCTATGGATGGAATTGACAGAATAATAAACCGGAAAAGACGATCAATAGGACAGTTCTTTTATAAATTTCCATCGCTAAAACTATCAATATTTTGTCAGTTTTATATTCAGCGTAATACCTGCACATGGACGTCATCACAGTGTATAACTGAGCAAAGACAATTATAACGCGGTCCTCCTAAACCCAGTCATAGAGAGGACGTAATATCATGAGGCACTTCGCTCTTTTAGCAGGTTCTATGTCAGAGTTTACGGAGTGTAAAAAAAAAGGTTACTCTTAAACCCCAAACTACACGTCTGCTGCAACGCAGGTAAGATCAACAAGTATTCCAACTCTAGAACTCTATAGAAGAAGAACATTCTAACCTTATAGGGTATTAAACGCATATTTCTGTGATAACTCGTTATTGCAGGTGAAAGTTCACTTCCGCTTTCAAACTCCAATGCTTTTCCCTTTGCCGTTAGTGCGACTTGAATCTTTTTCTCTATGCTCATTTCTACAATGTAAACATTCCCTACACTTACGATTATGGTATACACCAAGTATAACATTTGTAAGTTGTAGTTTTATTATTTTGCACTAATTTAACTTCTGCAATGATCACTTTTTGTAACCTCAAGAATACGAGTCTCGGCTGGTACAAGACTGTTAATTGTAACCTTTATAAGCAATGGGCAGAAACTGAACGTCTCCCAACACCTGTGACAGCTATTAAATTCAACATTAGTTTGGTCTAACAAGTTAAAATACCACCTCCTTAACTAGTTTACATTCAAGGCAATCTCATCATAGGCTTGTTTACATTTATCTGTTTCTTTAAATATTTTTTTCTGTCTGTCTAATAGATTGTCCGCTGATAGTCTGTAAAGTTTCTTCCCTTTCACTTATCTCAGCTCTGATGTATGGAAGGCGCATCTTACACTGAATTTGTCCTAAAATCTGTCAAATCTTCACCTCCAACACATGTGTATGAACAGACAAAGTATTTTTGACTTTCCAGAATTCATGTTGATTGAAATACACGTATTATTTTATCAGGTAATGTACTGATATCAATTGAGGGTGTCGCACTAGGTGAAAGGTGACTTCCGTCCTCAATGCCAGACTCAATTTATGAGGCATTCTCTGTGTTTTCCTTATAGGTAGGCAGATATTTTCATTGAATAAAAAAAGATATGTTATTCAGTTCCTGCTGATATTAGAGAGAGACTTAAACCCTAGATATATAAAAAAACGGGAAAAAAGAGCAGTTTACTTGTCATATTTTTCTTCGTACTGTAGAATGCATCACATATGTCTCCTTCATCTCAGCGCATTCACGGTTTGACGACATCATTGTTAATCAGAGGAGAATATATATATATATATATATATATATATATATATATATATATATATGTGTGTGTGTGTGTGTATGTGTATGTATGTGTGTGTGTGTGTATGTGTATGTATGTGTGTGTGTGTGTGTGTGTGTGTGTGTATGTGTAACTTTATCATGCTATAACAAGGAACATATCAATCTTAATTCTGATGTGACATTATGCCAAGATGTGATTACACGGTAGCAAGGAGCAGAAATTTGCATCAAAACTGAAGTCTAAAAGTCTTGATTTTCAATCTCGTTTGAAAAGTGTGCTTTCAGGAAATGCGCCATCAAGTTTGTCCAGTGGGCAGCTTATCGTTCTAAAAATGACAAATTTCAAAGACCCTTGCCTCAAAAATCACAATTCTATCTAACGCATTCGGGTTGTACTTCATTTTCCACAAAGATTTCGCTGGTGGTTGTGAAGCCGTCTGTAATGAAGCCGTCTGTGATTTGGACGCCATTCAAAAACCATGTTGGTGCAGCCGAGCCTGATACATCATTTCCTGTGCAAACCGCGGTGACTTCACGGCCAGCCCGGAGAGGCGAGGGTACCTCGAGGTTCAACGTCATTCCAGCTGAAAAGGAAATGTAGGAAAATTAACTGATAGATCCCAATAGAATCAAACTTGACAAAATCGAGAGAAATGTGTTCTACGCCTGAACAATGCATCAACAAATAGCAACAAAATGCATTCACAGTCTCAAATATTGCACAGGGTAACAACATGATAAGCATCAAGCTTTCCCTTGTATCATGTAAGGATATATAGATACATGGAATACATTGATTGAATCAACAATGCCGTTGACTTTATTTAAGATGATATACATCAAAATGTTCCAACTAAATGAAACATTAAGATAATTATGTTAATGAGTTTGAGGACTTTCATGCCCACTCTTGAATTTTTACTTAGCGTTATGATTATCAAGTTGCAGCAGATCTTCCCACCCTGTTAATTAAGACTTTGTAATTGTCACGTATCAAAACGACGAAAGGTGCACAATGATGAACGTGAAGAGATTATCCAAGTCTTAAATGATTTTCTCTTACCAACGAGATGAATGTTTATGAAAAGAAGACCGACCTGCACCAACACTCGTCTGCCAATCATTGTGAGTACATTCCTGTATAGTATGAAAGTCTTGGTGAAAAAACAACAACTGGGAAATCAATCAATTAATCAATAAATCAGTTAATCAATGGAATAACGAATTAACATGAGAAAGAGAGACATTAAAAGACCTATCAAATACAAAATCCTTATAATCGATTTACAAGGCTTTACGAGGAGTTGATAATATGCTAAATATTACTATCCATATTTCGGAGTGAAACGAAAATATGAATTGGTGTATTCGTTTCCTCACACCTATCTCAAGTGTCTGTCTGATGAATGTGAAGAAGTTTAAAAGTTATAAGGTTTGTCAATCTCCAAACATAAACTTCTCTCCCTCGATCGTTTACAACGAAACTCGTATCAAATCTAGTCTGGTACCTTACACTCAAAATCAAAATATCTGGGGTCTATTGAGTCAGGGGAAGGTTTGTGCATATGAAAGAGGCATCTTATATGATACAATTCACAAGATTCATCCGCGTATCGTGATGAGTCATTCGGTTTCCTGCTTCACAAGCTGACACGATTTTCTTTTTAATGGGACTTTGTCCTTACATTTTACTTCAGAGGCTCCTCATTTCATGATCTCGTCATCTTACACTTCAGTGAAGGCTTTCAGACTTACATATCGACAACATACTTCATTATATTATAGTTCACTTTAAATCTATTCATGGATAAATTACTTTAGACAAAAATTAATTTGAAATATGTAACACTGATCAATCTTTCCACAGATAACATATGTAAAATATAGAAAAAAAGAAAGTAAAGCAAATTTATCTTTGTCCATACAAATGCCATTCCTTTGCACTTGACTCAAGTTTAAGAATAAAGTTGTCAAAACAACATGTTCAAGCCTATAAGAAAGTTACAGTCATTAAGCACAGTATAGAGTAGTTACGAAATGTTTTCACCTGGAAAAAAAGAATATAAAGAAAATCCTAGTCTGTTCAATATGAAATGGATGAAAATTAATGCTATGTAATTGATTGATGGGACAAATCATTACTCCTACTCAGAATCGGGTGGCTAACTCTCTATTGTACCTAGTTCCTGTTTTATGAAGAGTTAAGATTTATTATACAGTTGATTTCAACTGTAAACCTATGCCAGCCTGTGTATTAAGGACATTTAGAATCGATTATATCTTTTGATAAAACAGGGCCTAGGTTTATCTATAAAGAAATGTTTATCAACAAGAGACGTTTTATTCAGTTCAGTATGGTTGATGAAAGAAAAATAATAGAGAAAATGACATAAACGAATACGATTCAAGTTTGGTTAATAGGGTAATGTCAAAAGGACATTAATGTCTTTATTGTGAAAATGAACGAGACATGTCATGATGGGATACCAAACACTGTCTGTCAGTCCTAGATCATGTAGCTTCTTAAATCCTACACTATTTCTCCCTGTCTACTGACATGATGCTTTATTATTGTACCATCTCATGTCTCACTAATCTTGTTTTCACTGCTTGTCATGTTACCGGTTTTTGTTGACTTTTGTCATCCTCAGATTCTTTGACGTGAATAATCTCACTGTACTTCCTCCAGTGATTATACACGATACCAGATATGACAGCCAGCAGGCGCAATAGATGTGTCCACGGATACAGCGATCAACTTTCACATGCAGACCTTTAAAATGCATGTACACATATTAAATGCATGTGTTGAAATTCATGAATGTGAGTGCATGCATCTGTGCATGTATTATATACATTTTTTTTCAGATATAAAGTACGGACTTGATTCTTTTGCTGATTTCGTAGAAAAAATAAGAGGGACAGAAATATATTCATTTGAGTCTTATCAATCTCTCTCATTCGTTTGTTTCCCCGTGGCAAACCAGGCAAAATATTCTAAAATATATGACGAAAATGCATTTGAAGCAGCTGGTAAAGCACCCTAGGAACTCTTTTATATCAAACATGTATTCAAACATTTTCAATACTCCTGGTTTGTTTAAAGGCAGTTATTTGAAATTTAACAGGGAACATGTAATACACACAACAATAAATAAGTTGGGCAATTTCTTAAATCTAATGTATGAAAAGTTCAACACATCGCACATTGAATTAACAAAGTACTGAGGACAGGCTTTTTTTCCCCAAACTTAGGAGTTGTTTCTTTCAAACTCCTGTATTGCTATACATACATTCAATGTTTGTGAAACAGAAACTAAAATGATTCTTATAGGAAATGCTGATGGTCGGTGTCTGGTTTGGCTCCAGTCTTGTGGATCTTTTGCATGCCACCTCTTGCGATCCAATACTCATGTGCATCAAATTTACAGAATTCTTTCATACTGAGATGCTGTTTTCAATTATAAACATTTTGGAAATCGGAGTCCAGTCTCGAAACTCGCGAACATAAGTTTTGGGAAAATTCCTGTACATTTACTATTCGATAAAACTAGTCTAACACAATCACGTCAATAGCAACCAACAATATTATTCATATCAATATATGTGACCCTGCACCTCAAAACAAACAAAAAGTCGCCAAACATGAATTTTTAGTTAAGACCAGATTCTCAAAGAGCAGACTTTAAGCTTTAAATTAATGTATAACTTAGATCAAATGGACTCTCCTAACCTATCTAAATATTGGAAAGAAAGCACAAACTCAGGAAAAGTGTGAGCTGAGAAAAGAGGCTCTGAAGTACAGTGTCTATTCAAGCGCTTAATCTTTACCAAACCGTGCTGGCTGTGCGATGAATGGGACAAAAAACAGGAAGTAAACCACCAGAGTAACAACAATGAATGGATTATTAGATTAAACTGAAATTAAGCATGCCTCATTTACACATTCTGTCCATAATTAATGCCAATTTTCAAAGCAGTAACACTATCCTTTCAAAAGTTATTAGAGTTGAAAGGGAAGAGTGTGGACAAGGTTTTTCAAAAATGAAAAAGGGATTCTAAAGACACACCTAATCACACTATTCTACCAAAAATGTTCGAGATAAACTGTTAAAAAAAAAACCACACTTTCCTGCCCGTTTTATGATACCAAATTTTAGCATAATGTAAAAGAAGACCCGCTCTTTCAGAATATATGAAAAAGTCAAGTTCGGCTAGGTTAACCCATTTTACTTATTTTCAGTCCTCACGCAAATCAGTGTGTGCGACTTTATGTTCGTTTTGAGGTGCACGGTCACATATATATATATATATATGAAGAACTTGCAACCAAAAGGCGCTAAATCCATTGAAAAATAACATATATATATATATATATATATATATATAATATTTGAGTTGTCTGCCTCTTTTTCAAGAAGTTTTGCCTCATTGAAATGAAGAGTTTGTTTGCAAAAACCGATAAGTCCATTTTTGAAGATTTTGAAGTACGGCCTCTGTCATAAAGTACAAAATAATACCTTTTAAATGATATATTGGTCAATACATATAAAGGTATATTCTTGAAGTTATGGTGAAAAGAAGCAAAAATTTTCTTTTTATTCTCTTTATTTTCCTTGACCTTTATTCACAAATATCTCCATTTGGCAAATATGGACTTATCGGTTTTTGCAAACAAACTCTACAAATATTCCTTATGGTTCTTAATCTCTTTATGTCTTCCTTTATATGTTATAACACCCTTTCATTCCTCTTTTTGGGCAACCTATTCAATTGGGAACAAGATTAGTCAACAATCCAATTCACCTTTCTTAGTTTTAATGTTGACGCTATGTTTAATAGATGACACA
This sequence comes from Diadema antillarum, assembly GCF_040938485.1. Taxonomy (NCBI): domain Eukaryota; kingdom Metazoa; phylum Echinodermata; class Echinoidea; order Diadematoida; family Diadematidae; genus Diadema; species Diadema antillarum. Next base: position 53,288 of record NW_027272500.1, read on the forward strand.
GGCAAAGATTTTGCAAATTATGCAAAGTAATGTAAGCAAACGTCCAAATTGGTCTTTATTATTGAATGAGAATGCGACATGTGGGAAACATTAATAAGCATTGAGACATAATTACAGAGCGTTGTGAGTAGTGGAGAAAAAAGAAAGACGATAAATACACAAAAAAAGGGCCATTTGACCAAATACAAATTACTTGGTGAATGTACCAAAAATCCACTTGTAACCATTTTAGCGCAGCATGTCATAAACATGTCTTTATGTGATTTCACTTAATTAGACAGAATGAGAAAGAAGATTGTTCAGTAACGACAACTATTTTTGTTGGCTGGTAGGGCTCATCGCTTCGCAGATGCAATGGATACTAGAAATAATGAAAAGAAAAAAAATACACACAAACAACCCCAAACGAAACAGTTTTCTTTGTTTTGGTGATTGCTTGATTGCCCCTCATCGACACACTGTGAATACTGGACCTTTATTCAAAGCACAGCCCACGGCATTTGGGCAATGACTTTCAAATTTCCAATATCTCTGTTTTACTCCTAGTATACAAATGTTATGCGATGAATTAAAATTCATAAATTGAGGGCTAGATGTTTTTAATGAATCTAAGTCCATCGCAATAAATAGAAGAAATACGAGAAACTGTATTTTAGAGCGTAGCCTTTTTGGGTTTTTTTTTTCAGAGTGAATCTAAAATGTTTGGAATATTCTGATATAGCATTTATGATACATAATTTCACTGATGTGTATGATTATTACATGAATATGAATATGAAATAAAGATGACCGTAATGTCAATTTGTGTCATTGATTTTCTTATGCATAACTTTGTAAACTGGTTTATTATTTACACTCATGTTTATGATATGCGTACTTTGATAAGTTTCTATTACTTTTGTAGGTTTTGATATTACTCTTGGAAATTGATCGAATGCAAAAGTGAAAATGCTAAAAAAAGACCAAACACACACACACACACACACACACTCACACATGAATGATAACAAGTGAACAAAAAGTCTGCAATCTTATCCAACTTTTCTTTGAAATGCAGGTCGGATTTTACCATAATTGCTGAACACAGCTTTCCCGTTTACGCACACACATGCACACGCATCACATTACACATATAATATTATTATAAGAGAGAGAGAGAGAGAGATATCATACAGAACTAATATTCGGTTTGGAACAAGCCAAGAATGACCTCAAACACAACGCAGTTGACGAGAAATTGAACATAATTGAACATAAACACATTTAACACTAACCTATTTGTATAAATGACAGTGGTAAGTTGAGGAAGGAGTGTCATAATCTGGTACTGCAGACATAGCGTACATCTCTTTGGAAACTTCCCAAATTGTAATTTTCGTCCTTTTTTTTCTACATGGTTTCCATCATAACCAAATCATATGACTGCAAACTGCGAATAGACAGAAATGTAAGTGTACAAAATACATTTGCCTCAACATTACTACAATCGTTTTTTCTTTTTCTTTTTTTTCCCTGCCTCGGTAATGTGTAATAAGTATGTCACGATACTATAAAACACACACACAAACACACACACACACAAACACACAAAGTATGTACGAGACATTCTCGACTAGATGAAAACACATTAATGAAACCAAACGAGAGATAGAAGGCATCAGTCTCAATCTTTATCATGACTACTCTTTACTGGGTAACATGCTTTGTCCAATATGTGTAGGATGCATCAATGTTACAGGATTTTGTTAATCGGTTGCTAAACAAGACTGAAATCATGTAGTGATTAGCCAAAAATAAAATCTTACTACTAAACTAACTATAACTTGTTCTCTTATCAACATTGCTGTGAATATACCAATAGGTATTAAGACAGGGCTGGTGAAATGGGGGGGGGGGGGGCAGCTCCCTCCGCACTTTTTTTTTTTTTGCAGAACATAAATTGTGTGACGTTTTGCCCCCCCCCCAACTTTTTCGTGAAATATTGGATTTGGTGTTTTGTTTTTGTTTTTGGTTTTTTTTTGTTCCTTGGCCCCTTTTGCAGAACATAATGTGACCGTGCATCACAAAACCAACAAAAAATTGCACTCTTGATTTTACGTGGGGACTCATAAAAAAGGGTGAAACAGGTCGACCAAGTCTTTTTTTAGTTTTCCATATTTTCTGAAAGAACTGTTCTTCTTCTACTTTATTTGTGAGGTTAGAATCATAAAATCAATGGAAAAGTTGGTTTTCGACAGTTTTCTATGACCCCTTTTTGATAGAGCTGTGAGATCACGTACATCTTTACAGGCCCCTTTTCATTTCTTGAAAAATCTCCACTCCACATTCTCCACTTTCAACTCTGATAAACTTTTGAAAAGATAATGCTACTGCTTTGAGAGTTGGTGTTAATCATGGACAGAATGTGTTAGAAGAGCATGCTCAATCCGTCATCGTTGGTGCTACGGTGATTTACATTATGTTTTTTTTTTTTATCCCATACATCACACACCTAGCAAGGTTTGGTAAAGATTAAGCGCTTGAATACACCCTGTACTTCAGAGCCTCTTTTCTTGATTCACACTTTTCCAAAAAGTGTGCTTTCTTTCCAATAATTAGATAGGTTAGGAAAGTCCATTTGAATTGAGTTATACATTAAAGCTTAGAGCCTGCTCTTTCAGAATCCACCCTCAACTAAGAATTAATGTCTGGCTATTTTTTGTTGGTTTTGTGGTGCAGTGTCACAGATGGTGTGACTTTTTGCACCACCCCCCCTTTCCATTAAAATAGATAAGGGTCTGTCGTTTTTTTTATGCTGCTTCTCACTCGATGTAGGAGAATTTGGGAGGGAAGTGGCAGCAAAACGTCGCAGCCAGTTCTGAAAACGAATCGACATCCATGTTCCAATAAAGTCGATAAATTGATAAGTTGATAGAAATACATACACATAGATATATGCTAGCTATGACAGAAAATTGATCGATTTAAACCTAAAACTTTCAAAGTAAGTCACAATTGCATATATCTATGAAAACAAGCTAATCGCACGAAACCTACATTGGCAATACAGTAATCGAAACTTCCTGTCTTACATTGTTATGTTAATCCGTGGTTTTGTAAAGAGCAAGATTAGAATAACAGGCAAATGTAGTGTGCAATAAAAAAAAAATAAAGGTATCTCATTATAAAAAGAGGAAAAAAAGATTAAATATAAGAAACTTAGATTGAGAATCAAAGTTCAGCTTTTCTCAGTGGACTCAGTAAGGTCAGGAAAAGACGACTGGAATGTATTACAAGGCGTTTAATTTTCAAAAGAGACTAATCTCTCTCCTCTTCACGATCACTGTCGCACAGGTCAACAACGACAGGAAGAACACGGCGACGAGCAGGGCGTACGTGGTCGACGGCTGCTGAAGAACTCCTCGACGAAGACCAGCAATTGGACCTGTAAGACAGGACCAGATATTTAGAGAGTGAAAAATTATTTCGACATAACAGAAAAAGACTTACAAAGACGTTGTGGTTTAATTTCACTCCGAGTCCAGACAGTAAGACCCCAGATTTCTCGTCGACAACTGGTCGTATCATCTACAGGATGTAATAATGTTTGACACCGTCTTTGAGTGTTTCTTAGAAGTAAAATTTTAACCGATAAACAAACACAGAGATTCCTGGTTTCGAGTGACTTTTACTATTAGAACATGTCTTACAAAATCGAGTCAAATTGGCTTAATAGATTTAGAGTTATGAATACACGGTGACTCCTTGTTCGATGGAAAAATATATTTATCTCTTCGTTTATGGCTGATCATATTATGTAAATTAAAAAGAATAATTACGTTTTCTTAATTTTCTTACTCATCATTACTAGTATTTTGTAATTTAAGTTTTTCAATAATTACAGATATGTTCTGCTTATGCATTGTATATAGTTTTCTTTGTTTATTTGATGGTAACGAAAATAAATTTAATCTTTGAACGTCAACTTGAACATTGAGTCATCATCAGAGTACATCGCACTGACTTTAATACCTTTCTCCAAGCCCAAAGTTGGACAGTGTTCAACACTGGTGAAGGTCCAGCCAATCCCGTTAGTACCAGAGCACGTGACATTGATGCACCTGTTGCCTGGGCGTGGTCTGAAGAGAGCCGAAGCGCAGCTGGACGAGGATAGTGTGGTGTTGTCGACTCCGATGGTGTAAGTGTGGAGGTGTGGGAACGGCTGGTCTTGAAGACTGACGTGACACGTGATAACGAGAATGACCTGGCTTCCTTCGATCTCCTGGGTCTCGATGGAGAGGATGTTACTTGCTGGGGGCGCTTGACCTATGAAAGCAAAGAACAAAATAATTGATTTGTCTTTTATTTTGTCTTTCGACAAATTGTGTCAAAACATAACATCAACCATGTAATTTAAATCTAACTTAAAAGCAGATATCGATTCAAACGTTTCATTTAATTTTCGCTGTTTTCTTCTCCTATAATCTGCTCAAAAAACGGACGATACAGAGCTCAAAACACATAAAGCATATCAATACAATAAAACATAGATTTTCAGGCATTCAAGATATGCTGTTACCATTTTCTATAATAACCAACACCCACAAGAAACCTACCTGTTCTCAGTGGACAATAATTCCGCATAGAAACCGTCTCCCCGAATTGATTGATACCGGTGCATGATATATCGATACATCGGTTGGGTTGATCTTCCATGATCGTTGAAGAGGCGTTGGATCTTGACAGAACGTCTCCATCAGCGGAGATTTCGAACACACCAATCGGTGGAAACGGTTGATCGATCGGATCCACGTGACACGAGATATTGAGACTCGTTCCCCAATTATCCTCGTCTTCTTCTACCTTGATAGAGATGATATCAAGGGCAGGTGGGTCTGAGGAATAGAGAAAGATGTGGTCGAAGATAAATTAATTTTATCCAAAAAAAAAAGATTCACAATGAAAGTTTTAAAAGTACTCAAGAGATTGTTTGTTAATCAAATTTATTTTTGATTATGTATAATTCTACGAAGCTCAATAAAATCCTGAAATCTATAATTTTTGGGGCTCGTGAAACATATTTAGCGGTCCAAAATAAAAGCAAGCGCAATGTGAATCTAGGTTGCCCTATTGTAGAATATAATGTAGGCCTATAATATACATGTATATATGCATAATATGTATATAAAAACTTGTAACGAGTAAAATGTTTTAAGCAGAACAAAGAATTCTTTGCATGGTTTTCATTGTAAATGGCACCCGGTTTCAGTCACAAACGTTGTTTGCTTTTTTTGCCCGATTTGCTTTGATGAATGGGGAAAAGATCACCATACTGAAAAGGAATAGAATTCGGTAAATCACAGAGATTCCCCAACTCAACCAATGAGTTCTAAATTATTACAAATCATTGAAAATAGTGTTCCAAAATGTAAGACCATTATGCAGACGGGATCTAACAAGTTGAAGCAAAATTGTATGACAAGCAGACGATTGGGGGGGGGGGGGGGGAGGGGGAGATATGAATTTCTCACCCCTCGGACAGTGCCTCGCCGAAGCGGAAGTAATTCCGACGCCATTAGTTGCGGAACACGTGACATTAATACACCTGTTTGGGCGTGGTCTCAGGACGGCCGAGGTCCAGCTCGCGTTGGACAGGATGGTCCCATCAACTCCAATTGAATAGGAATGGAGGTACGGGTACGACTGGTCGCTCAGGTTCGCTCTGCACAGGATTAGCAGATTCATCTGACGGTCTTTGTCTAGGAACTCCGAAGTCTTGATCGACAAGATATCAGCAGCTGGAGGCTCGCCGCCGGTTTCTACGGGAAGATGAATACATCCGTAACAATAATTGGGAGAATGGTGTTCAAAAGATCATTAAAGGAGTAACATTTACTATAGAAGTATGCTAGTACTTTTGTTAAGTTTCGCATTTGGAGCACAGCAGTGACACTCATAAAAACTGTAAAACTCATTATCGGGATGATACCCATCATCAATAATGAAAAGTTTCGAAGGGTGTGTGGCATGTGGTAAACCTGTACAGTATTTCATCTATCTCGGAGATATCGGATTTGTAAAGATATTGATATTGCGTACTGAAATATTATACTGACATACTACATTATTAAAACTGAAAAATTGTTAACATAATTACCATGGTTATTACGTCTTGTGTGTGTGTTTGTGTGTGTGTGTGTGTGTTTTCATAGTTTTCGTGGACGCAGTAAGATAATGAACCACCTAAAACCACAGACTTCAATCTGCGAAAAATCTTTGTAACCTACATAAGAGTTCCAATATTCGATCAATATATATATATATATATATATATATATATATACATAAATTGATCGAAACACACACACACACACACACACAAACACACACACACAGAATTGTGTCGAACCAGCGAGACGAACATTAACACTGTGCGAAGATACAAATACAAATCAACAGAGGTAAATACCTCATGATCTTCACCTAGCACCCCATATAACGTGTTAGAAACAAAAAAGACGTTTGAACGTTAGATGTCTTTTGGAGGGTATGACATAATCCTTATTTTACATGTAACGATGACATAATTAAAAACTCTGGGCAACTGCCATAACTAAATTGGTAGATTAGCATATGGCTTTCCGTAAACACACACACACACACACACACACACTCTACTGAAGGTTTAAAATAATGTAAAATTTCAAATCCACAGCTGTGGTTATCATACACATAATTATCATGCACCACAGGGAGAATCACAATGGAGGTGGGAAGAGACCTCGTCCACTTCCCTGGTATCACGGTGGAAAGTGGATGAAAATGAAGCGGAACAGGACAGATTCTCACCCTAAGATTTCACATACTGACTTACCATCGTTCCTAGGACAGTATGTCTCTGTAGTGATCGTCCTACCGATGTCGTTGATGCCGGTGCAGGAGATTTCCACACATTCACTCGGACGGGTATCTAGGGTCACGGAAGGGGAGCTTGAAGCTGACTCGATGATGCCATTCAGTGCAATTTCGTATGTCTCAATTGATGGAAATGGCTGGTCACGTGGGTTGACGAAACACGTGATCTTGATGCCATCTATCTCCTGCCCGTTCTCGTGGTCAGCGATCTGAATCACAATGGTATCGTTCGCCGGAAGATCTGTGACAAAAATTACCGAGCAATAGACTTATTATTAGGGAGTATTACTTTCTTGTATATTGGAACTACGTATATATATATATATATATATATATATATATATACGTATATATATATATATGTGTTTGTATATATATATATATATATATGAAATACGAGGAAGGAAGGAGCAAACGGTGCATAGCTTTGAAATTATTATTCCTCATACTGACCCTACATTTCGGAGAAAAAGTGCAAGAGTTGGAAAAAATTGGTCGCCGCCGGGAATCGAACCCGGGTCTTTGGCATGGAACGCCAACGCCTTACACCGCTCGGCCACGGAGATGTCAAAGCGGTTCAGGCAACCCAAGCTCGATTACCCAACGGAACACAGACCTTTAATGGTAGGTATGCAGTTTCCATGACTTTATCTATCATACTCATAGAAATGATTACACTTGTAACAATAAAGGACATATTTTGACTTCGGTCTTGTTTTACGCGTTGCTTCCGGTCTTCTTGATAACCCTAATATCATCGTAAATTTAGTAGGTGCCCGTTTGTTGTATACGTGATTCAGGAATAGTAGGCCTACTTCACCAAAGGGGAATCTTTGAGATCATCAAAATCCCAGGCGTTCTGAACTATACACCACTGAGTTCTCAGTTTCCGCAAATCATTAAAAAGTTTTCACAGATGACGACAGATCTTACACCGGATGCTGGTAAAGACGTACCGAATCTTTTAAGTGTCATTCTACTTGACGACATGGCGAGATAATTTATCTTGTTGAATAGACTTGGCGTGATAATCTGTGTCGCCATGTCGACATCTATTTATGAAGAAGTTGAATTGGGAAAATGATGCATGTCTCTATGTCGACAAACGACTTTTAGGGAAGTCAACCTTGCGAGATGATATATGTCGCCAGGCGACATACACTAAGTTGGTAAGTCGACATGGTAAGTAACATATCTTGACATGTCGACGTGATGTAAAATAATAAGTCGACTTGACAAAATGAAGTATCTCGCCATGTCGTCAAAGAGAATGGCGCTTAAAAGCTTCCGTAAAGACGAGAGGAAACCATAATATTGTTACAAAGGGAATGGGACAAAATGTAAAAAAAAAAAAAACACGTAAAGAAAGTGTAAAGAATTTTCCCACTGCTCACCCCTCGGGCAGTGTCTTTCCCACGTGGACGTGACACCGACACCGTTCGATGCGGAACACGTGACGTTTAAACACCTGTTTGGGCGTGGCCTGAGGATGGCCGAAGCTGAGCTCGTGTTGGACAGGATGGTCCCATCAATTCCAATTGCATATGAATTAAGGTACGGGTACGGCTGGTCGTTTCTGTTTGCGCGGCAAATGATTAGCAGATTCATCGCACGATCTCTAGCTTGGAAATCCAGAGTCTCGATAGACAAAATGTTCGCTGCTGGAGGGTTGCCGCTGGTTGTCTCTGAAAGGTGACGAAGGCAGTTGCAGTGTTAGGTGTGGTGATATTAGTGTCGTCATTGCAGAAATCTTGCTTTAAACGTGACACTTGCAATAAGAGGGATATTTGTTAAGCAGCATGAGACAGAAGAAAAAAAAAACATTATTTTTCTAATGAACGAATTCTTGAGCATTTCTTGAAGCATTAGACAATCCAAGAATGGATGAATGGATACAAAATTGCGTCAAAAAAAGAAGAAAAACAGAACAGACGCCATATTCATGCTATTCACAAAGAAATTCCAGTTTATGTAGTCCTGTTAATGCATATCTGACCGTAACAATAGAGGTCGTCCCTGATGACTACTGTACTGTGTTAGGTATACCCAAACGCGAGAAAACAGACAGACACACACACTCATACAAACACCCCCAAAAGTATACTATTTTCATCTTCCTCTTGCTCCCGACAACGGGACATCCACAGCCATGTCAGGATCGTGTCAGAATACAGAAACTGAAACAAAACAAAGCTTCGTGTGTCCTGGAATGAAAAGAGCCAATCCAGGTGAATTCAGCTTGGATAATCATATTTGTCCCCAATGACAACAAAACAGAGTTTGCTATACCCGTCGTCTCATTATTAACCTTTTCCGTCCTTTTAGAGTAGCTATTGGCACAGAAAATGCTGTGGCATAATACTAGTACACACCGCCAAAAGTCCCCGGCACGAAAAGGATGACTGAGGAAGACGAGTGATGTGGTAATACATCTTTGTTTTTTCTTTATCCGAGATGATGTACTATGAAATCACTCGTTTTCCTCCATTGAAAACCAAATCAAATAAGAAAAGAAAAGAAAAGAAGATCAAGATGAAAATATCAGGAAATCGTAATTATGGTAGCACTCTGGAATCTACACAGATCTACCAAAACTAAAACAGACTTTGCAACGAATTGAAATTCATAACGTGAAGTTATAAATTCATCTATTGCACGTTTAAAGACTGACCCGTTTGAAAGCATTTTTTTTTCTCTCTCTCTTAAGATGAAATCTTGCTGATTTTTTAATATCCTTTCATTCTGGATGTGAAAAGATTTGGTGCATCACAAGATCTATAATTGCACATATTTACTTACCACATCTCCTCACACAATGAGTCCGGGGTGCAGCGGTCGTCCTGCCGATCTCGTTGATACCGGTGCAGGAGATTTCTACGCATCCAAGAGGGGGAGGGTCAAGAGTCACGGTTGGGGAGCTTGAAGATGACCGGATGACGTCATCGATTGCAATCTCGTATGTCCCGATTGGTGGATATGGTTGGTCACTGGGGTTGACGAGACACGTGATCCTGAGGCCATTAGTTTCTTGTCGATCCTCGTCATCAACGATCTCGATCGAGATGATATTGTCTGCTGGAGCGTCTGTCACGTGACCAGGGTTAAAAGCAGATTGATATCCAAATAAACCAAGATTAAAGTCCAGTTCAGGTTATGTTGCCTTTACATTTGCGTGACCTTGTATTACAAACTTCACACTGTCCCTCGGGACTGTGAACTCAATGAGTGTACCAACTTTTACATTGATGTGACAATCCTTTCATACAAATTTTATGGAGTTTTAGATCATAATTGTGCATTTTTATACAACCTTGAAGAGATTATGCGTGCAATGCAAATGCATAGTGACTTGTGACGTTTCTTCAGATTAGTTGGATACGCCCCCCCCAAAAAGAGAATATATATGTATATATATATATATATATATATATATATATATATATATATATTTGTTTCCAGATCAAGCTTCTGCCAGTGACATCTAAGTCTCGCATGTTTTCATGTTACTACAATAATTAACAAAATGTTGAAACATCCTCGCCATGCTCGTCTATGGATTGGTGCATTCCAACATACATGTATTTTTTTTAAAATCAGGTTTACACTGCATATGACACATACATCGTATTTCTATATTCTATCGGCCATTTGATCAGGATATTGCGTATCAATGCAAGTAAGCATGCGTTTGCTTTATGCACTGCATAGTCCCTTAAAATGTAATGCAACTTTAATCCTTCTGAGAGTTTGTACTTTCGATAATAAATACTACTTTCGTTGACCAGGAACATCTATATAAAGTAATTCATAGTAATTTACACAATGCTTTATCAAAATAAGTACACAATTTTTAAAGAAATTTTCAATCATATAAGTTTAACAAAACTGTATACAATTATGGTAACATCACCTTTTTATTTCGATAATTAATAAACAAGTAAGCAAATGAAATTTTGGTTTTTTTTTAAACTGTAAATGGAAAACAAATTTTAACAATCGATAAACTATTTTAAGCAGGGCATATCATTTGCTGTACATGTTTATATCTACGATATATATCATGGGACATCTTTGCAATTCCAAAGTTTTGATAATATTCCTAATCACACGAATTCGGTATGCCTAGAAATTCGACAAAAAGACAATGAAAAAGGGTTCGTTAATCCAAACATTTGTGGCGTTATTCCGAAGGTTTGCTAAATCCGAAAATTAAACAAGCGTCCTTATCGTGGCGATTCGTTAATCCGAAAAATGAAAAAAAAAGAAACAAAGAAAAAACAAAAAACAAAAAAGCTTCCTATGAACCTTCGTTATTACGCTCCTAATTCCCTTTTCGGATTAACAAGCTTTCTCAATAATAACCCTTATTTGATTTTTCGATTAACGAACCTTCGGAGTAACGAACCTTATTTTAGTTTGAGGATTAGCGAACCTCCAGATTAACAAACCTTTTGAATAACAAACTGTAACCTCACGAATTTTACCCTATCAAAGTCGCAGATATTGTGACAGGGTAAACAGTTTGATGATTGATACCAACCATGTGTTTGAATTTTCAGGGTTTTCGAGGAGTTTCGAGGAATTTTGAATGGGAAAAATATGATATTTTTTATTGCTTTTTTCGGTATTTTTGCATGGGATTATGCCGGATCTGGAATTATCATGAGATGTCCACAGTCGTGAGGCATATATCATTTAAAATTAAGTTAATACATCCGATAAATAGCCCATTTCGCACTTCCCGTGTGCGCATGAGCAGAAAAGAGTATTCTTTTCATAGTATTTGTATGTTGGTATTCAAATTCACTGATATAAGGATAAAAAATGTAATGATTATTCATGTAATCCTCGTAAATAGTGCTTGCCAGCACATCCACCTGACATCAACAGAGTGTTTATTATAGCATTGTATTTGCAATAATAACCGAAGAGTGAGTTAATGTTTCAAATCAATGGATGTTTTATTCGTTTAAGGACCTTTTTCGGTCAGTTCAGTTCAGGTCAGTTCAGTTCAATTTCATTCTATTTCGTTTTTTCACAATCAAATAACAAAATATAAACAAAAATCTGCCTTTATTCAGTGAAAAAAAGATAAATGTATATTTATACAAAGAAAACAATAATTAAAAACTTACAGTAGGGATATAATGCAATGGTTGCTAAAGCAACGAAAGTGAAATATTTTTATGCATTCCGTGTGTAAAAAAAAAATGAAGGGACCCAATAAAAAGACAGAGCTTGTAGAGTTTGGGCCCCTCTTTAATAAGACTTGATGCAAATATTGATTGAAAACAGCAACTAAGCGGCACAGAAGGTTTGAGAGTCCACTGAGGCAGACGGACAAACAATTACACACAAAACAACAGCACCTAGGTCACCAGATCAACGCACGTTAATTCTTTGTTTGAAGATGAATTCCATAACTCGATACATTGAGTAAGCCTAAGCAATATGTTGCATCGGTAGCGAGTGAAATGCCTCTTCATCTGAGACAATGAAAGAAAGGCAATTTCTAAAATGCGCACAAAAGCTACTTACGAAATGGCTTATTGCGTCATCGTGTGTGTGTCAATGAAATATCCTTTGAAAGCAATACTTTTATGTCAATTCATGAGCAACCGGTGAAGGCGAAAAGTGAAGGTGAAAAGTGAAGGCAAGAAATGACAGTCGGTCCCCCCCCCCCCCCTCCATTCTTGTATTACCATTCCAATAGGAGAGGTATTCAGAGTTGTTCCAGTGATAAGCATATTGAAGTGCTTTACTTCGTTATTGTAACTGCAGTCAAGCACACGGTTTTGATTGAGTAAATTTTTTCCACATGCAAACATAAAAAAGACAACCTGCTAAAAAGGGAAGCATACATACACAAGGATATTATTGGATATACATAATTATGCTATGCTTCTTACGTTGGACCTGTAACGTTCTAGACTGCTCACTGCTGCGAAGTTGGCACTGAAGAACGCCCCCATGGTCAGCTACCGTTGGAGTTAATGCCAGTTCGCTACGAACGTTGTACGTATCTACGTTACCAGTTCCTTAAAACGGGAAAAGGATCCAAAATAACAATGACAGTTTTCTTGTGTCAATAATTCAGTTTGGTTGTACCCTGATCATGGCCATTCGTTGGTACGAGAAAACAAAGAAATAGATGAAGGAAATGTAACGTAGCCTTGTCCAAGGCAGAGTCTGAGTCACAACACTGAAGTTCAAGCCCACTTCCAAAGCTTGGTCAAAATGTGCATGTGTACTATAGACCTTATTGAAAAGCAGAAACAATTTCAAACCGTCACTAATTGCATGAACCCAGTAATTTGTTGATGATTACCGGAAGTTTCAAATAATGAGGTGAAAATTTCATATCACTTCTTTTTCGTTCATTCTGAGACCTGAAATTTCCCTTGGATGTATGCTATTTCAATCACTCTTTGCTGTATATTTTGCATTGTTTTGGACAACTGAAGGATGTGAATGATGCAGGAAAGCTGTAGATTATCATTATCCATTTTGTTACAAGTGCACATGTAGGGGATAATGCGATATGGCACATGGAATCATTGCATCTAATTAACCCTTAAGACGAAGCAGTTTTGCTTAACATAGAGATTGGGGGAAATCATACAATGGGATACACATTTCAAATATCCTGAATAACAAAAACGACATCCTTGTATGCGTATATATATATAGGCCTATGATATACATATATATTCACATCAAATAAAAAATCACATTCAAATCACATATTTATTTTTTTTTTTCGTTTTTTCACAACTTATCGATCGCTGAAGTGAGTCAAGTCCCCCTGAAGGAGCATGCAGTGCAGACAACTGGCTGTGCTTCACTAGAACACAACTTTTAGTGTATAGCTGCCATTGTAGGGACTGGAACCAAAACCTACACGTTCTTTAATACATACTCAGCTAGAAACAGCTATCATAAATACACCCCTGATGAGAGTGTCCAAAAGCAAGAAATTAAGCTTTTCATTACCAATGACCCGAACAAATTTTGAAAACACACACACCCACACACACACCTAGACCTTCTCCCACCTTCCTTGATATGACGCTTATAAGATGATAATCGTGGGAAAAAAAGAAATCAAGATTTGTCACACATTATCTGAGTAGTAATCCATACAGCCATTTTGTTTTTCTTGTACCATTATAACATCTGAATTGAGCCTTTTCACCACAAGTACACGTTTATATAATCTCTTGTATGGATGTATACTTTGAAGTTTTTGCATGATTATGTTGACCTGTTTACTTCTTTCATAGGTCTTATCACGTATGTGTTTACAAAACAATGTCAAAACATTACATAATACGAGGTTGATAAAATGGGGACGGTCCCCCTTGCTCTCCTAGCTTGCTGAAGAAAATCACGAAAATAAGGCAAAAAAGGAAAACGTCAAATACGTAAATATTCAATAACACTAGCCATGAAATCATAGAGCCTATAATAAACAATGCATATTAGCGTTATCATTATAGTAGATATTCGTGAATTAATGAATCCAACTTACGGTCTCCCTCACACCTCACTCCAGCGTCTTCACTGTGACTACAGTCATGGCATCCCCAATACCTACGTGGGCATTGTAGAAGAGAGTTTTCTGTTCCAGCACAGCAAAGACTGTCTTGCCAGATTGGTCCAGATCCCTGTCCGAAGTGGGCGCTCGAGTAATAAGCCGAGGCCGATGAGTAGCCGAGATCTCTGCACACTGCGTGGGCGTCGTTTAAATCCCAGCCATCGTCACACACCGTGCCCCACTGCCCGTTACACCTTATCTCAACTCGGCCCTCTCTTTCGCTTGATCCACCAACCAGCCTCACTGGAAGAACATAGTGGGGAATACATGCCACAGACAAGTCATATTCACACAACACACAACATATCATCAAGCAATCAACCACGAAGAAGATGAATGACCACATGAATAATTGTGATATATCATTCTGCCATGTATCTCAACTTGAAATTCGCTTACAAAATGTCTGTATTAGAAATCAAGATGATCAATCGATAAACTAACGCAATGAAATGTGTGTGTGTTTGTTTATAATCATTTTTGTGTATGATTTGGGTATGGAAATATCTTTAAACATTCGATGAACACTGACTTTATCAATACTATTGTTCATCTAATAAAAAGGAAGGAGAACGAAAAAGGATACCCAATGTCTGTTTCTCTTTGCCCTTCATGTTTGTTGTGTGTTTTGGAACGTTGTCAAGATATCAAGCCGCATGTACTCACCCGCATAGCCGGGGCACGTACTTGTACCACCGCTACAGCAATAATTTAGCGTGGCCGCTGTATTTTTAGACTCCCTCTCCCTTTGTCAGTCAGTGTTGTTGGTCATCCAAACCACAAGATATCATCTTCTTATCGAGCTCAAATGACGATAACTCTAAGAGTGAAGATGAAGGGAAAAAATCGGGATTTTTCCTCACCAGTCATTCACTACAACAATTGCAATAATTGTTAATAGCGTCATTTTATTAACATGAACTCGAAGGAGAAATGGACTGTCACTTCCGTCTCTCCGGATTTAAAACCTGCCCTAGAAAAATCAGATACTGGTCAGCAAACCTGTCATAATTCATTTCCTAGGAACAATTATCATGATTGCTTCTGTTAATATCTTCATTTTGTGGAAACTTGCAAGACTTGCGTGAGACAGGGGATCAAACAGGAAACACTTCTGGTGGATTGAAATGGCAGAAAATAAACCTGAAAAGACTGTTTAATTGTATCTACTGTTTTAGGAACTCTCATTGCTTCTACCATCAATATTAGTTAATCTTATATTCAGAGCCATTTTTACACATGGTAGACATCAAACTGTAAAACTGAACAAAAGTAATTGTAAGGCGGTCATTCTACTCACAATGTAGAGGGGACGTTATATCATGTCACTTATCACTCTACCAGCACTTTCTATGGAGGAGGATGGCAAAGATACTCATAAACCCAAAACTACACACCTGATGGACTTATATCACATCAGGTAAGATGGACAAGTGTTCAGATACCAGACACATCCTATAAATGAAGGAAATTCTACCCCAAATGGTTTTAAAATGCTTGTTTCTGTGACTACTAGTTATTGCAGGTGAAAGTTCACTTCCGTTTTCAGCCGGCAATGCTTTTCCAGTTTGATGTGGTGTGACTGACATCTTTTTCATTGTGCTCATTTCGACGTCATAAGAATGCATTGAGCTTGCAGTTGATTGCCTATATGTTACAAAAGAAGCATCCCATCGATTACTTTTTTTTCCTTTTTACTTTGAGATCTTCAGACTCTGCACTGATCGTTTTTTGTAACCTCAATAATACGACTTTCGGCTGGTACGATAATGTTTATTGTAATCTTTATACGGAATGGGCAGAAGTCGCATGATTTCCAACACCAATGACAATCATTTTATTCAACATTTGGTCAGTCTTTTAATTTTCAGGTACTACGTCGTCATGATCTAAACTCCAAGCATTCTCAGCACTGGCTTGTAGGCATTTCTCTGTTTCTTTGAATATTTTTGCGGTCAGTCTAAACACACCATAGAGGGTCCGTTATCGAAGCCTCATATTCCGCCAAATGTCTTACTTAGAATTATTCACCACCAAGCCTTAAAAGAAGCAGATTTATCATGATTATAAATTTAGGAATGGCAAAATATGTTGTATGGTTCTGAAGAGTGATTCTTTAGACCCGGGTTGCCTTATAAGTCCAACGGAGACAGTTTTCCGGAAGATGAAAAATTGGACCGTTTTGGTTCTTTCTCTTTTTGTCGGTCAAAGTTCACATCCGATCAACCTCCGCATTGGGTTCCTTAAAGAATATGGATAAGCTCATTACCATAGTGGGCGTGAAAGGACACTTGATTGGCAGTGTCAGTTAGGATAATCACTCACGTCGCACTGTATCTTGGGGAAGGAAAGCAATGGTCCATGCATGCCAACTGATCAGCGACTTTATTCTTTATCTTTCTCAATGTTTTTTGTTGCTGTTTTATTCATTCAATACATCATTTATCTATAATGAATTGTGCTGTTTTTATTTGACATACAAAATTGCCACCTAGATAATGTCTAAACGTAAAAAGGGGCATAAAGGATGTTTTTTATTCATGTTCCCATGATCGTTTACAAAACACTTAGTTCTATTAGCATTCTCACGTTATGCTTAATTATGTCTGTATGCAAGAAGTTGAACATCTTCTTCATATATCTTGTTCTTTGTGAAAATGAAAATTCTATTATAATAATCATCATTGTGTAAGGCTTCTGCAGGAGAAAAATACGGCATTTTTCAGGGATTTTAGAATAGATGAACAGTAGCTGACAGATGGAACGTGCTCAAAATCTTTGTTCCAAGGGTAAAGAATGATTGTCATAATTTCATTTTTTGATGGTATGGGGATGGGAAGATAGTTTTCAGTTTTAGTTGAAAAAGAGCGAAGTCGTCTTGTGTCTGTAGATATGTTGATAAGAGAGAGAGAAAGAGAGAGAGTGAGGGGGAATAATTGTAAATACTTTTGGATGGTATTATAACTTTTTATAATAGTCCTACATAAGTGATTTGACATAAGGAAAAGTATTACGCGACTGCCAAAACCGATGGTGTTTTCTTTACAAGACTGTGATATCGGATACACGTGAGGCTGCCAAACCACACCCATTCTCATGCGTAACTGCCAGCTGAATTTTCTTGCATTGGGTTTGAGCTGACAAAATTTCTTTTGATACCCATTATCCGAAAGAATACGAAATGTCAGTCCATATTTCTAATGTATTTTCAATAATAATTTATCGATTGTAAACAATAACATTATTATTATGGTGCAGTTTGACTTCGTACACCTTCCTAGTACGTTTTCTTGAAGAAGGGGTTTCTTAGTAATCTTTCTCCCATTTTCATGTCTTTCCTAGACAATACGTAGAGTGTCCGCTGAGAGTCTGTAAAGTTTCTTCCCTTTTACTCTCGTCAGCTCTGATGCATAGAAGACTAATCTTTCACTCACTTTTTCCTAAAATCTGTCAAATAGTATCCTTCAGCTTGTGTGTACGGGTTGACAAAGTATTTGTCCTTCTTTAGAAATCATCTTAAGTTGAATAAACGTACCATTTGTGTAACAACTGAGCGAATATCAATGGAGAGTGCCGCACTAGGTGAAAGGTTACTTCCGTCTTGCTTACGAGATTCAAGATCTACAGCGATTTCTATCTCCGTCTTGCATAATTTGTCATTTCCCGTTCAAAATTTCAGATTCTTTTCAAGGTCATAACTAGATGGAAGTGGGAGATGAACGGTTCCTTGTCATTTTCTCAGTATTTTCCTTGTCATTTTCTCAGTATTTTCAACGAATACTCACGCATTACCGTCACTTTCTATCACACAAACACACTCCATAATTTCAGAAGCAACACATTGCCATACCAAAGAGACGATCGTGCTGTACAGCCATTGCTCTAACTAGAAATATCATTTCTTGTGGTGGTTCTTGTAGATGAGTTGATACACGCAGACTTTTAGTGGATGCTGACAATGGCACTTTCTTCTCCTATGTTATAGTCGTAAATGTATAGTCTCTTTTCAGAATTTGAAATGACACAATCTAATTAAGCTCTCGAAAAAATTCAAATGTGTTCTGCTTTGGCACAGTGACAACAATTGCGCTCGATGTAGCGGGGAGCAGAAAATGGCACCAAAACTGCAGCATAAAAATGGTGTTTTTCGACCTTCTCCGAAAATCTTGCAGGCAGAAAATTTTACCATTAGGTTCGTTTCCATCAATGGTTATAAATTCTTGAAGTGTTTTAGTGAAAGTATCATTCCCTCTTAAGTCACCAACCTATCTAGTAACAGGTTGGTTGTACTATTTGTTGCTCAATGACTTCGCTGGTGGTGGTGAAGCCGCTTGTGATTTGGACGCCATTTAAATACCAGGTCGGTGCAGCCGAACCTGGGACGTCATTTCCGGAACACACTGCCGTGACTTCACGGCCAGCCCGGAGAGGAGACGGTACCTCGAGGTTCATTGTTAGTCCAGCTGCAAAAAGAATACAAAAAGATGTGATTATCAAACGTCCATGGTAGCAAACATGGCGAAATGAATAAAGATGTCTTCTTTGCCTGGTTGTGTACATCAATTATTCAACTGATGGTATAGTTGTAGTTGAAATGGGGCTTCAGGTTTCCAATGATTTTGTGTGATTATTGGAAACTTTCTTTTTATGAAACATTAAAGAACATACAATTTTAAGAAGAATTCAAAGTTCATTTGACGAATATTGCTTTTGAAATGGCTGAGATATGAAAAAAAAGACGTCCTGATAAAGGTGCAATCTACTTTTTACTAGGATCATTTTGTTTTTATCAGATAAACTTTGCATTTCTTTTTGGAATTTTATGCTCTTTATTAATATATCAGTGGTTTCTAATCATATCTTTGATAAGCAGAGAGATATTGCCCACGACTAAGCAAATATATAAAAGACAACAGTATCTATTGGAATAAGGTAAGGTAAGGAAGTCGGGATGGAATTAGCAATATATTTGATGGCTATAACAGTCAAATTCACCTCAAATTATACGTCTCTGTGTCCGCACATTCAAATAATTATAAGCGTCATGATTATCCACTTGCAACACAATTTTCCACTCATCGATTTCCAGCTTCAACCTGTTTGTTGTTGTTGTTGTCAACAGAGACAAAAATCAAAATTCCCCAAAATGTGTATATAATTAAAAAAAGAAATATGGAACTATTATTCTGCTTACCACTGAGGTAAAAATTTATGAAAAGAAGCCCAATCTGCCCCAACACTCGGCTGGCAATCATTGTGGCGAGATACCTGTATGATATAATGCTGATGGAAAAAAAAGGAAATCAATCAATCAATCAATAAAACGATAATTAAATTAATCAATAAATCAATAATTCAATTAATCAATCAGCAAGTGACCTCACGAAATATAATAAGTGAAGCAATATATTAATATCATACGCAAAATTGATGTTCGATTTTCGTGGTTTTACCAGGAGTTGAAACACAAAATATGGATATCACTGATTCAATGAAAAACGAAAGTTTGATTCAAAACATTGGTTAATTGATTGCCTCACACCTACTCTCGAGTATTTCTCTGCAAAAATGGATAGAAGTTGAAACGGTGAAAATTTGTAATATTCGCAAATCTCCAGACATAAACTTCTCGACCTCCTTTCCCACGAAACTCGTATCAAATCTAGTTCGGTATCATGCATTCAGACTGCCCTGTTTTTATGAAGTCACGGGAAGGTCCGTGTTAGAGCCTACTCGCATGATGAAATCCACAATATTCCTCCGCGTAGCGTGACGAGTCATTTAGTTTCCTGCTTCACAAGCGAACACGATTTTTGTAATGGAATCTGGTTCTTATATTTCACTTCAGATTGATTTTCATATGATGACCTCTTCATCTTACAGCTTCAGTGAAGGATATCAGATTTAGATTCCACATTCTTGTCTCTAACGTTACATGTGAACAATTTACTATCGAATATTATAACGTGTAGTTGGAATAATATTATATCAACTTCGACAGATTCCTTTGTATTTTAGAGAATAAATGTAGCCTGTCTTCTGCTGTTTAGAGAGACAGAAAGAGAAATCAAACAACTTTGCAATAGTGATGTAATCAGCGAGTAAAGTACCTCGTGCATTTAAATTACAGGATGTTTCTTAGCAAACTAATGGTATCTAGATTTTGAAACTGTGTATAACAACCAATTGTATTGTATATGTCGCAAGTTATAGACGTACTCAGACAAGTGTGTCCCAACTTTTAGAAGGCGTCCTGTAAAGTATCCATTAACAACATCCGTTTCATTCATTTACAGATGAAAGATGAAAGAAAAGTATAGAGAAAGATTCGTAAACGAATGAATTTTAAACTGTGAGTAGTAACATCTCAGGGACTTTAATGCTTCGATTTTGAAAAGACGAGATATCCCATGCTGGGTAACAAAACATTGCCTGTCAAACCTAGATCATGTAGCATCTAACATCCTACACTAGCTCTCACTCTCTATTGACATAATGTTTTAGCGCGATAACATCTCATGCCCCACTGATCGTGTTTCACTGCTTGTCATGTTACCGGTTATTGTTGACGTTTGTCATCATCAGATTCCTCAGTGTGAATAATCTTACTGTACTTCCTCCATTACATGCACACGGTGCCAGATACACAGGGAGGCACGATAGATGTGTACACACATACATGAATCAGCTTTCACATGCAGCCACTCTAATATGCAACCATTAATAATTGCGTTCGTAAGTGTGCGTCTATATTCATCTTTGCATATTAGTAGGCCTACATTTTGAAATATAAAGTACTGACTTGATTCTTATGATGGTGTAAATAAGAGTGAAAGGAATAAACTCATTTCAGTCTTTTCAAAGTCTTTTCAAAGTCTATCATTCTTTTGTTTCCTCATGTCCAACCAGGCGAATTATTCTTACAGACGTGACGAAAAAGCATTTGAAGCAGCAGGCAAAACACTCTAATGATAATCGATTAACGTGTATTCAAACAACATCAATACTCCTCTTATGACGGTAGTTTAAATTTCAACATGAAGCATGAGATGCATGCATGTTCAAATACTTTTAAGATTAATCATAACAGAGTATGCATAAAAAAGACAGACTGCATGTCTGCACGTTCCATTGTGGTTACGATCAACCGAAGGAAAGCATTTTTGTTCAAATTCAATGTCTATGAAACAGGACATAATTATTATTACAGGAAATACTGATGGTTGTTGATGTATTGCTTGACCTCCTGTCTGGTGAATCTCTCGCATGCCACTTCCAGCGAAGCAATATATACCTAATTTCTTTCATACTGAGAAGCTGCTTTTACTTAACAATGTGGCTAATATTTACATTTCGAATGTGGAGTCCAGTCTTCATGCAGTAAAACCTCTTCCACGGGAACAACTTGCGTGCATTCTTTTGCGGAATTCCTGTGTATAAACTATTCAATAAGGTAATGTAGTGTAATGTATATGACATTAAAAACAAAGGAACTGATTATCTATGTCAACTACAATATGATCACGAGGAGTGTAAATTCAGAAAATGAATGTACGGAAGCCTAGAAGTTTGCCTACCTTGCAATCACGCTTTCAAGAGGTTTTGCGTTATTGAAATATTCTTCATGGTTCTTTTCCACTTCAATTATTCTTATGTAAGTTTGAAGATAATTTCATTGCTCATCGGTTGGTCATCCTCTCTAATTAGGGAGCATCATCATTCGTATCAATTCAAGTAACTTTCCTTTGTTTCCTTGTTGACTCTATTCTCATGTGACATTTTTACAAAGAACAAAAACAAAATGTAAGTAAATTATGCAAAGTAGTGCAAGCAAACGTTTAAACTGGTTTTTGTCATGGATGAGAATGGGAACTGTAGGCAACAGAAAGGGTGGTCATGATAGAGGTTTGTGGGGAGTGGATAATGGAGAAAGAAAAGTAAAAACGCCAAAAAGAACCAGCTAGAAATTTAAATGACTTGATAGTTCTTCATTTCATTTCATTTCACACATGTTTTTTTTTATTTTCATTTCCAATCAAACACAGGTAATACACTTTGACATGATTACATATATTGGAACATAATAATACATATTGGTTCTTAAAAGGACTTCATGGACATGGAAATTGAGGGGCTGCTAAAAAGCGAACTTGTAGATTGCAGTCCCCTCACTTACGTTACATTACTACAATACATTAATTATATATGACTTTATAACACAATACAACGTTACATGTACCGCACAAGCTAATCATTGAAAGTATACAGTTTTCATTCAATCGAATCGAATCAATCAATAGTTACCCCGAAAATCTCAGATCTTTTTGTTTAATTTGTTGTCCTATAAAGTGTTATTTCACTTTAATAGACAGAAAGAGAAAGATGATTCTTCTTAAGTAACGACAACCATTAATATTAAAATGACGATTTTGCTAATCTACGAAAATCAGCAGTAAGCACAAAACATTTGTCTTACTGAGGAATTCCCCGTCTGCTCTAATCTATGTGTAAAGATTACCGTCACGTGAATCTTATGTAGTTCTCTTAAACATGTACTATATTGCGATTAACTCTGTATTACAGATTAGAAATTTTATTTTTTATATATATATATTTTTTTTTTGGGGGGGGGAGGTAATATATTTTGAGAAAAATTCGGGAAATTCTTTGACTAAGGTCACAAATAAAAAGCATGGACACAACATATTTTTATTAGAAAGATGTGCAATGTAATCATGTAATAAGTAAAAGGAAAAGAAGGAAAATAATTATTAACAATGCTTCTGTGTCCTACAGCCTCGACGAAGCTAGCGTGTGTTACGTTTAATCTTATAACAGTGGAGTAGTTCTACAAGAGGAATGTGACATGTTCATTCGTTCTATTCTGGTTGGCTAGGCCAGCTTTGGTGAGATCAGCCATTACAGCTCAGAACAAGTTGAGGGCTAGAGGACTTTCACAAATTTCACGCCATATTCGCAATATAGACATACGCCTGAGAAAAATTAGATATGATTATTAGTGTAATTGTTTTTTTTAGTTTTTGTCAACAATTAAGTTATACCTTATGTCTGTGTAAATCAATATATATATATATATATATATATATACATATACACGTATAAACACATAAAATACATTACCTGCATAACTTTGATATGTTCCTATTACTTTCTTAAGTTTTGACTGGAATTGATTTTATGCAAAAGTGAAAATGTTAAAAAAAAAAATCCAAACACACACACGTCTTGTATCATGTATAGATGAATGAGTGAACAAGATTCGGAAACTTATCCAACTTTTCTTTCATACGCAGGGCGGGTTTTACCATTATCGCTGAAGAGAGCTTTCCCTTTAATACACACACACACATGATCATCAAATCACCACAACTAACACACATACAAGAAAAAGAGACACCATACAGGAATCACATTCGGTCTAGACCAAGGCAGGAATGACCTTGAATATATACAACACAGCTGCCGAGAAATTAAGGAAAATTACTTCATACAAACCAAACTAACACTTGTGTATTACAATATCATATCAGAATTTACGGTAGAGTGTTATATAATGAGACTGCAGATACGTATTCCATATATATATACAATGTATATATATATATATATATATATATATATATATATATATATATAAATGATAATAATAATAGGACTATTATCATGTAAAACCATACTTTGCAGCCTCTAAAACTAATTGTGGACAAAATTTTCGGACTCAACTATGACATTTCATTGAAACTTGCAAAAAGTAAAAATGTAATTGTGGCAAAGGTAATGAAAATACAGAATTGTACTTCAATATCATTATAACCTCTCTCTCTTTCCCCCCATGAGTCGATAATATGCCATCAGTTTGTCATGATATTGTAAACACACACACACACACACACAAACGAATCAATACGAGAAATTCCAGGCAATATAAAGACACGTTAATGAAATAAGATGACAGATAAAATGGCATCATTTTCAACCTTTACTGGGTAATATGCTCTGCACAGTCAAATAAAATAGATCCACGTTATAAGATTCGGTTTTACATGTTTATCAGTTACTAAACAAGACTGGAGCCTTGCAGTAATTGAGCATAATAACATATCAGTATTAATCTAACTTTAGCTTGTTCACTCAACAACAGTGCAGTGAAATTGCTATCACCAATAGGTATTAGTATAATGGCTTTAGAATATTAGTGTTATAAAATGTTATTATTTAGAGAGGTCCGTAACAGAAATAGATAGCGGTTTAAGCAATATTAAGAGAGAATTTTGGAAATAGTTTTTTGTTCTTTTTTTATCACAATATTATTGTAACATGTTTTTTTATTTAGAAACATTTTTTAAAAAGTAATAACAAAGCTAGTTGGAAAAAAATTGAGAAACCCTTCTCTTTCTTATTTTAGCCATATTAAAAATGATACAAAAAGATGAATATCATGATAGTTTTAGAACAGCACTTAGACCGAGTGATGAACAGGTAGGCCTAATTATGTTGAGAAAAAAATATAGAAGTTTTTTTTTTTTTCACAGCTTTATGAGTATTTTTCTAAATATAAAATGAGTGCTTTATAAGACTTAATTATTATCATTGTATAAAATGTAAAGAGTTCAACCTGAAACTGTTAAAGCTAGTCACAATGTTACATGATTATGAAAACAATTAAATCGCATGAAATCTATACATTTGCAATACAGAAATCGATACGTCCTATGTTACATGAAATGATTATCTGTCGTTTTATGATAAGCAGGATTAAAACAAGACGCAGATGTAGTGTTTAAGAAAGAATATGAAGCAAAACTAAAAAAGTATCCTATCATAGACCAAAAAACAAACAAACAAACATGGTTATCCCTGTCATGATTACGAAAGCCAGATTGAAGACCAAGGTTCAGCTTTATTCAGCAGAAGCAATAAAATCAGAAAAAAAAAAGGTTGGCATGTATTACAAGGCTTTTAATTTTCAAAAGACAGTGACCTCTCTCCTCTTGACTATTACTGTCGCACAGGTCAACAACGACAGGAAGAACACGGCGACGAGCAGGGCGTACGTGGTCGACGGCTGCTGAAGAAATCCTCGACGAAGACCAGCAATTGGACCTGTTAGTAATGCAGGACCAGATATTAAGTGAGTGAAAATTACTTCGACAGAATGGAAAAAGAACGACAAAGACGTTATGAGGTTCACTCTGCGTCCAGACTGTAAGACCCCAGATTTCTCGTCCACTTACATACAACTGGTCGTATCACCTACATGATGCAATAATGTATGAGTTTGACACCGTCTTTGAGTGTTTCTTAGGAGTTAACTACAACTGACAAACAAACAAACACAAACACACACACATACACACACAGATACACACACACACACACACACACACACTGATTCCTGCTTTCGTGTGAATTTCCCTATTAGAACATGTCTTAAAAAATCGAGTCAAACTGGTTTAATAGATTTAGAGTTTATGAAAACACTCCATGACTTCCTTACGTATTTTGCAATTTTTACAAATGTGTTCTGCTTTAAGCTTTGTATATAATTTTATCTGTTTAATTGATTGTAATGAAAATAATTTCAAACTTGGAACTTGAACTTTGAATCATCATCGGAGTACCTTGCGTTGACTTTAATACCTTTATCTGAGCCCACAGTTGGACAGTGTTCAGCACTTGTGTAGGTCCAACCAATCCCGTTAGTCCCAGAGCACGTGACATTGATGCACCTGTTGCCTGGGCGTGGTCTGAAGAGAGCCGAGGCGCAGCTGGACGAGGAAAGCGTGGTGTTGTCGACTCCGATGGTGTAAGTGTGAAGGTGTGGGAACGGCTGGTCTTGAAGACTGATGTGACACGTGATAATGAGAATGACCTGGCTTCCTTCCCCATTGATCTCCTGGGTCTCGATGGAGAGGATGTTCCTCGCTGGGGGCGCTTGACCTATGAGAGAAGATGCAATGTATTTTACATCATCCAAAAGCAGAACAAACCTACTCTCGACAAGTTCAGTCCAAACAAAAAGTACATAATATTATGACCATAAAATAATCTCACTTAAAAGAATATTTGAAATCAAACAAGCCGTTTGTTTGCTCTTAAGTTGTCTTATCTCCACCCATAACAAGCCTATAAAACTTGCCTAAACAAAACATAATAAAGAAACCAAAAAGCCGAAATATATAAAAGCATTTCAACACATTTAAACATGAACTCTCAGTCAAAAAAGAAATATCATCTATTATCCTTTCTATTATTATCAGAAGCTATAAGAAATCTACCTGTTCTCAGTGGGCAGTAGTTCCACGTAGAAAACGTCTTCCCAAATTGATTGATACCGGTACACGATATATCGATACACCGGTTGGGTTGATCTTCCATGATCGTTGAAGAGGAGTTGGATCTTGACAAAATGTCTCCATCAGCGGTGATTTCGAAGACACCGATCGGTGGAAACGGTTGATCGATCGGATCCACGTGACATGAGATATTGAGATTCGTTCCCCAGTCATCCTTGTCTTCTTCTACCTTGATAGAGATGATGTTAGGCGCAGGTGGGTCTGAGGAATGGAAAGAGATGTACATGGGATGTAGTAAAAAAAAAAGTTCACAAAAGTTGCGGAGGCCTTATAACATTAGTATTGTTTTAAACATATACATGAATCCGGGTTTATGGACACAATGTGTTGGAAGTGAGCACTAAACAATGCCAGCGCTAAAGCAGGCAATTGGAAAGGACTTAATAAAGTTTAAAAAAGACAAAATTACTTAATCAAAAAGACATGTAGCGTCTCCTTGATTAAGTAATAATAACCATGTAAAGTTTCTCTAGGGCTGGACCCATAGTTATGTATACGTCAAACTATTCTTACTTCGGGTAAAGCGCTAAAGCAGAACAATGAAATTCTGTAACATATTTTGTTGTGGAAGGAAGCCTTCTTCAATTACAAACATTGTTTGGTTGTTTGTAATACATTAACATTAATAAAAGGGGAAAAGTTCATATTACTGGACAGAAATTAAACTTAATGAATAGCAAATCTCAGATATTTTCAGCTTTTCCCACCAATCCCTAAAGTCCCGAAATTACTCCAGACCATTGCAAATGATTTCCAAAATTCGCAAGAACATGTCCCGCAAAGGATTTCTACAAAGGAAATAATTCTATTAATCAATGCCGTGGAGACGATGGGAGAGAGGTACTTTTTGATTTCCTATTGCTCACCTCTCGGACAGTGCTTTGCCAACGTGGAAGTAATTCCGACGCCATTAGTTGCGGAACACGTGACATTAATACACCTGTTTGGGCGTGGTCCCAAGACGGCCGAGGTCCAGCTCGCGTTGGACAGGATGGTCCCATCAACTCCAATAGAATACGAATGGAGGTACGGGTAGGACTGGTCGCTTAGGTTCGCTCTGCACAGGATTAGCAGATTCATCTGACGGTCTTTGTCCAGAAACTCCGAAGTCTTGATCGACAAGATATCAGATGCGGGGGGCTCGCCACTGGTTGCTATTGGAAGTCAAAGAAGTTACAATGTTAGAACTAATTATGTTCCATAGGTAGTCAGAGGCGTGACATTTGTAATAGCAGCAAAATTATCCAACTAGTGTATGATGGTGTTATTGGAAATCCTTGCAATAGCAGTAGATCATTGACACTGATAATAGTTCCAAATCTCTCAATAGTGGGTATAATGGGGTCATCGCACTAGACCGACACCCACGAGTCATACAGCCCACGAGATCGACGTTGGAAACAGATCCATGAGTCATACAGCTCACGAGTCATACAGCCCGTGAGTTCGACTCTAGGCATATAAAGCCCATGAGTTCGACACTACGTAAAAACAGCCCACGAGTTCGACAGATACAACATGGGACGTAATGTGTCGATCTCGTGGACCTTGTCGGTTTAGTGTCGAACTAATTGGCTGTATCCTTGCAATAGCAGTAGAACATTGACACTGATAATAGTTCCAAATCTCCCAATAGTGGGTATAATGGGGTCATCGCACTAGACCGACACCCACGAGTCATACAGCCCACGAGATCGACGTTGGAAACAGATCCATGAGTCATACAGCTCACGAGTCATACAGCCCGTGAGTTCGACTCTAGGCATATACAGCCCATGAGTTCGACACTAGGTAAAAACAGCCCACGAGTTCGACAGATACAACATGGGACGTAATGTGTCGGTCTCGTGGACCTTGTCGGGTTAGTGTCGAACTAATTGGCTGTATGACTCGTGAGCTGTACAACTCATGGGCTGTATGACTTGTGAGCTGTATGACTTGTGAGCTGTATGACTTGTGGGCTGTATGACTCGTGGGTGTCGTTCTCTTTTGATGTGCACCCGGTATAACCGTCATCAAATTACAAGTGTTCCTAGCCAAAGCTTACGGCATGTAGTGACCCTATCAGGTATTACAAAATCCCGGATGGTTTTTGAGTCTGATAGATACTTGATGCTTAATATCATACAAGGATTCAATATTGCAATGTTCTCTTACCGCAGCTTTTCGTACAGTAAGTCTGTACAGTGGTCGTCCTACCAATCTCGTTGATTCCGGTGCAGGAGATTTCTACGCATCCACTGGGGAGAGGGTCAAGGGTCACCGAAGGGGAGCTTGAAGATGACTGAATGACGTCATCGATTGCAATCTCGTATGTCCTGATTGGTGGAAATGGTTGGTCACAGGAGTTGACGTGACACGTGATCTGAAGGCTATTAGTTCCCTGTTCGTCCTCGACGTGGCTGATCTGGATCACAGTGATATTTTCCGCGGGGGCGTCTGTCACGTGACAAATATTAGAACCAGACAGGTAACTAAGTCATTGGTGATTAAAGGGTGTGTACAGTTCTGGTTGAGGTGAGGATTTAACTTTATACGCTTTGCGAGATATTCAGAAACCACTTAATGAGATGTCAAAGAGCATGCAATTCTAAGGGGTATCAAAAGCTTATTTGATGAAAATCGGCATGGAAATGGCTGAGATATCCAAAAACAAGATGAAACAAAGAGATCCTAATAAAAGGCGTGGCCTGTCGCCTTTTATTATCATCACTGTTTTGGATATCTCAGCCATTTGAAAACCAATTTTCATCAAATAAACGTTGAATCCTTCTTAAAGTTACACGCTCTTTCATATTTCATAAGAATTTTCAAAACATAAGTCCCCACCTCTTCTGTACTGTACAGTCCCTTTAAATTATATAGCAAAGTAGATTTTCTTCTTATTATTATGTATACAGAAAATTCATTCACTTCAGTTCAATTCAGTTTAATCAAACTAAATTCAATTCAATTTTATTTAATTCAATTGTTTTACTTCCATCGAAAAAGGCAATGCATAATGCAAGTATGCATGCAAAGAGTGGAGAAGTACAAGCTGTGTAATTTACTACAGAATGCAGATTTATATAAAGGTATAAACATTTATGTGAGCTTACATCGAAAACGGAAAACAAGTTATATATGGGTCCATGAACATAATGAGCAAGCACAATTTTACAATGACAGATTATCAGTTCATAGCAGTTCTTTAGAGTCTTAAATCTTTCGTGCGTGAACACTCTGAATACGAAGATGCTGTCTAATGGGTGTAAACGTCTTATAATATTATTTAGTGTTATCCAGTGAAATGAGAAATATATGAAATGTCATAATGACTTCAGCATATTTGGAATTGAAGAGTTTGTTTGCAAAAACCGGTAAGTCCAGTTTTGAAGCCTATATCTCTTATCCTTCAGCAATTTGTTTCAAAATATCCGTATGTTTTGGCTGATTACATTCTGTTTCAAAATCATTCTTAGGCTCAACTAAAATGCAAAGTTATGACGGCATTATCGTGGAAAATTTGATTGAAGTTATCCTTGCACAATTTCACCATTTTACGTCTCATCTCTATGACAGTACATTTTCGTTGATGAAAGAAGAAAAATCTTACATTGGACTTGTAATGTTCTGGACTGTTCACTGCTGAGAAGTTGGCACTGAAGGACGCCCCCACGGTAAGCTACGGTCGGGATTAATGTCAGCTCGCTACGAACGATGTACCTATTTACTTTTTCTGTTTCTTTATAAAAAGAAAGAAATAAAAAAATAACATTAGAGGCTCATTGCGTCAATATTTCACTTCAGAATAGAGTTTATGTCTACCTTGAGGATAGAATTCACAACTAACGCTCGGTTGTCATATAGGTAGCATGCATTGCAAAGTGGATTCGTCAGTATCGCCAGTATATGTTTTATTGAAAATCGAAACTTTGAAAGCTTTCATTAGCCATGCATGCGTTATACAGCAGTGCTAATGTTATAATATATACAACAATGCCACGTTTGAAAAAGTACTATCATTATCATTATTTATATTTTTTATTATTATCATCATTATCCTCATCATCATCAACATTATCATAATTACTACTGTTGTTCCGTATGTCCTCGTCGATTATTTTGTGCTGCTGTCCATTCTAGCCTTGTCCTAGACTAATTATAATTCATCACACTCAAAGGCAAATGTCATACCCAAGTCTTGAGAAAAAAACATGTCGTATAATATATCGTAATTAGCAAGAATAAACCGAGCGAAGCCTTTCCATGGACACCGTTTTGGAGGAAATCTAAAATGATGACTATGATAGAAAACATGTCAGATTTTCTCAATGTATTTTCAAAATATATAATATGTGACCCTGCACCTCAAAACAAACAAAAAGTCGCCAGACATGAATTTTTAGTTAAGACCATATTCTGAAAGAGCAGACTTTAAGCTTTAAAATGATGTATAACTCAAATCAAATGGATTCTTCTAACCTATCTGAATATTTGAAAGAAAGCACAAACTCAGGAAAAGTGTGAACTGAGAAAAGAGGCTCTGACGTACAGTGTCTATTCAAGCGCTTAATCTTTACCAAACCGTGCTGGCTGTGCGATGAATGGGACAAAAACAGGAAGTAAACCACCAGAGTGACATCAATGAAGGGATTATCAGATTAAATTGCAATTAAGCATACCTCATTAACACATTCTGTACATAATTAATGCCAACTTTCAAAGCAGTAGCACAATCCTTTCAAAAATTATTAGAGTTGAAAGTGAAGAGTGTGGACAAGGTTTTTCAGAAATGAAGAAGGGATTCTAAAGACACACCTAATCACCCTATTCTACCAAAAATGTTCGAGATAAACTGCTAAAAAAACACACTTTCCTTTCCGTTTTATGATACCAAATTTTAGCATAATGTAAAAGAAGACCCGCTCTTTCAGAAAATATGAAAAAGTCAAGTTCGGCTAGGTTGACCCATTTCACTTTATTTTCAGTCCTCACGCAAAATCAGTGTGTGCGACTTTATGTTCGTTTTGAGGTGCACTGTCACATATACATATAAATATATATTCTACTGTACAACAGATTTTTAGCTATATTGTTTTTTTTTATTTGTTATTTATTTATTTATTTTTTGTGGCCGCTGAAGAACCAATGGATGCTTGGAAGTAAGCAACCACGAAAACACAGCTTTAAATTCTCTCTACAGGGACTATAGGCAATGAGGACAATGGACCTTGCCTGAGAGTATAACCCCTGTATATCTAGGGATTGGACCCAAGGATCTCACGATTTAAATTACGAGGTCTTAATTACCAACTCTGTCGTGAAGTCGGTATTTCTTTGCATAAACGTGTAATGCTGGGCGTCTCCATGGCTGGCTACAGGTTAATCTTTCATGAATTTAAGATTTAAACTTACTGTCTCCCTCACATCTCACTCCGACGTCTTCACTGTGACGGCAATCAAATCCATCACATCCCCAATATGGTCGAGTGCATTGAAATAAGGAGTTTTCAGTTCCAGCACAATTAACTCCGGAAAGCAAGATTGGTCCTGATCCCTGTCCGAAGTGGGCTGCAGTATAATGAGCTGAGGCCGATGGGTAGCCGAGCTCTCTGCACACGACGTGCGCGTCGTTGATATCCCAACAATCATCACAAACCGTGCCCCACTGCCCGTTGCACGATATCTCAACGCGGCCTTCATTTTGGGTTGATCCACCAACCAGCCTCACTATAAGCGATTCAAATATAAGATATAGAATACAAAGATATAAGATAGGTACATATGAAA
Organism: Diadema antillarum; assembly: GCF_040938485.1. Classification (NCBI taxonomy): domain Eukaryota; kingdom Metazoa; phylum Echinodermata; class Echinoidea; order Diadematoida; family Diadematidae; genus Diadema; species Diadema antillarum. The sequence goes on from NW_027272500.1 coordinate 85,928, forward strand.
TGAAAGAAAAGAAGATTAACATAATTGATGGATTGATGGATGGATGGATGGATGGATGGATTGATGGATTGATTGATTGATGGATTGATGGATTGATTGATTGATTGATTGATTGATTGATTGATTGATTGATTGATTTTATTTTCTGTATACTAGAAAACAGCTGATGAATAGCCCATATTCAGTGATGCCAACGTGACATTGCTAATGTCGTCCAGAACATGGAAACTATAGATACCACAATATGGAATTATGAGATACATAAATTGAGAAAGCAAAAATGACACAATTGCATAATTATGATTAATTCAAGTAGAGAATAAAAGAAAAGAACACAAGGGAAGAGGGGAGAATGTAACAAATCATTGGCAAAGAAAAAATGAAATAACGTTGTTACAATCCTTCAAGCATTCTTATTTTCTTGGCATTTTTGTATTTAAATGATCTCTTCGAATATTCAGTTTTTGGTTAAAGTAATCTTAATCTTTGTCCGAAACAAGACGGGAAGGGATGAATATGAGTTGCAGCTTGGAATTCATTTCGCAAATAAAAAGAGGTAAAATTGTTAATCATTTGATTAAAACATAAAAGTAAGTGAGTGATCATGTGTGATCAAGAAATTAGCAAAGAAGGCGTTGTGCACAAAACAGAAACATGACAGTCAGGTTGTAATCTTAATTCGACCAGTCCTATTTTGTACTTTTAAAGTTTAATGAGGTCTTTCATAATAACAACGACATGATTATGACATGTATAATTTAATGTCACATATTACTTCTGTTCATGTTTCAACTTCAAATTCACTTTCACAGTCTGCATTGTAAAACTGAATGATGAATAAACATAATATCTGTGTGCTGAAAAATATATGCGAGTGTATTACTAGGCCCACTATTAGCGCATAAGTTAGTGTGCGGTAATATCGTTGAATATAGGATGGAAAATTGTAAGTGAATTCTTCCAAACAATAATGTTGAACATGCTTTACTGCTTCACTTCGCCCTGAATGTATGGTGTGTGTTTTGGAACGTTGTCAAGATAGCAAGCCGCATTATACTCACCCTCATAGCCGGGACACGTACTTGTGCCAGTGCCACAGACGCAAAGTAGTGTGGCCGATGTACTTTCGAACGTAGTCTGCCTTTGTCAGTAGGTGATGCTGGTCATCCAAACCACAATATATCATCTTCTCATCACGTTCTAGATGACAATTTCATAAAGAAAATGGATAAGGTGAAAAGGTTAGAGTTTATCCTCATTACTAATTCACTAAGACATAAATAACAATGTTACTAGCGTCATGTTATCAACATGAACTGTGTGTCGATATACACGACCGGTCGTTCTCTTCCGTCCATCAGGGATTCAAACCTGTCCTGAAAAATTAGTACGCTGTCGGTTAACCTGTCACAATACATATACTAGAGACAATAATTGTAATTACTACTGGTACTCTCCGTATTTGTCAGAGCTTATACGACTATACATGAAATAATGGATCAAACATGAAACACTTCCTGTGGATGGAACTGGCAGAAAATGCACATGAAAAGACGATTTACTTGCATTATTTGTCTCATGAACTTTTATTGCTTCCACCATCAATATTTGCTATTTTCATATCCAGTGTCCTTTTCATATAAGGAAAACATTAATCTGTATAATACAACAAAAGTAATTATAATGCGGTCCATCTACACGTAGTCGTAGAGAGGACGTTATATCATGTCAAACATCACTCTCCTAGCATGTTCTAATTCAGAGTATAACAAAATGACTCATGAACTCCAAACTACACACACCTATCAGTCCTATATCAACACAGGAAAGATAAAGAAGTGTTCAATTACTGAACACCTTCTATAGATAAAGAAATTTGTTAACCTAAAGGGGTGTGAAAAGCATATTTCTGTGAGATTCCCTATTGTAGGTGAAAGTTCATTTCCGCTTTCAACCTCCAATCTTTTTCATTTTGCCGTCAGCGTTAGAAACATCGTTATCGCTGTGCTAATTTCGACAATTTAAATATTCATTACGCTTGCAAGAGATTAGTTAATATGGTACACACAAAGTATAGAACTGATAACCACGTTGCTGTGATTATTTCAAGTACTTTAGTCTCTGCATTGATCATTTCTGTGACCTTAATAATACAAGTCTCGGCTGGTACAAAACTTTTAATTGTAACCATTATATGCAATGGGCAGAAACCGAATGTCTCAAAACACCAATATGTGCCATTAGATTGAGCTTCTGGTCAGCCTTACAAGTTAAGGTAAGGCGTCCTAAGCTTGTCTACACTCCAGACAGTCCCGGTATAGGCTTGTTTGTATTTATCTGTTTCTTTGAATATTTCTCCGGTCAGTCTAAAAACGTAAACGGTCCGGTATGGAAGCTTCATAACCTGCCTAATGTCTCTCTTGGAAGTATTTACCATCATGCCTTAAAAGAAGCAGATTTATCATGTTTATGAATATGACAATGACAAAATAGGCTGCAAGGTTATGAAGACAGATTCTTTAAGGCCATGTTGTCTTATAAGCCTGTCGGAGACGTTGTTTCTGAAGATGAGAAAATACAAGATTTTGTTTCGCTCTCTTGATGTCGGCCAAAGTTCATATCCGATCATCGTGCGCATTGAGTTCGTCGAAGAAATGGATAATATCATTATCATTTTGGCGTGAACGTGAAGGTGACTTTTCTAATGTATTCTTTCAATAGTTTCTAATCAGTAAGCAATAGCAATACTATGAGGGTGCAGTAGGATTCCATACATCTTCCTAGTATGTTTTCTCGTTGAAGATGTTCATTTGCAGTGATTCTCTCATTTTCATGTCCTCCCTATATCTACACACAAATTAGAGTGTCCGTTGAGAGTCTATGCAGTTTCTTCCCTTTCACTCTTCTCGGCTCTGATGCGTGGAGGACGAAAATTACACTAATTTTCTCCTACAATCTGTCAAATCTTTGCCACCAACAGCTGTGTATGGGTAGACGATGTATTTTTTCGTCTTTTAGAATCATGTTACGTGGAATGAATGTATTATCTGCGGAATAAATGCGCTGGTACCCATTGAGTGCATCGCACTGGGTGAAAGGTGACTTCCGTCGGGGTGAAGAGATTCAGTTTTTGAGGCGTTCTCTGTCTTCGCCTTAGATGTTGATATTGTCATTTAGTTGTCAAAATTTCAGTTTCTTGTGAAATTAAAGGGCGACTATATCCCTAGAATACAATAGGAAATAAAAGGTAGAAAAAGAGCAGTTTAATTGCGATCTGTCTCTGTATTTCGTAGAATGCGTCACATGCCTCCTTCATGTCAGTGCATTGACTGTTTGACATTACTCAGCAGTGGAGAGAAATATATAATATATATATATATATATATATATATATATATATATATATATATATACATGTAAGTGAGATAAGTGTGTGTGTGTGTGTGTGTGTGTGTGTGAGTGTGTTAGTGTTATTATCTTTCATGCTATAACACGGAACATATCAATCCAGCTCTTCCATCACGTGTACTTCATTCTGATATGACAGTATGCCCAGATGTGATTACACGAAAGCAAGGAGCAGAAATTTGCATAAAAAACTGAGCCTATAAGTCTTGATTTTCACGCTCGTTCGAAAATTCTGTTCAAATAAACTACGACATCAACTAGGTCCAGACAGGATTTTAGAGTCCTAAAAATGACAGACTTCAAGACCATTACCTCAAAATTTACCATTCTATCTAATGCCGCATGTAGGTTCTACTTTATTTTCCACAAAGACTTCGCTAGTGGTGGTGAAGCCGTCTGTGATTTGAACGCCATTCAAATACCATGTTGGTACAGCCGAGCCTGAGATATCATTTCCTGTGCAAACCGCGGTGACTTCACGGCCAGCCTGGAGAGGCGAGGGTACCTCGAGGTTCAACGTCATTCCAGCTACAAAGGAAATGTAGGAAGATCGACTGATAGATCTCAATAATGTCGAACATAACAAAATGGGAAGAAATGTCTTTTATGGGAGAAATATATTCTGAGTCTGCCTGAATAATATATCTATTATTCACAATCACTTATATTGCACAGGGAAAAGATGATTTAACGTCATTATCATTGAGTTTTTCCTGATATGATATTATTCATAAATGAAATATATATTTTAAATGAAGAATGGAATTGATACGATGATATGATATATATATCAAGATGTTCAAACTAAATGAAACAGTAAGATAGTTATCTTCATGAGTTTGAGGACTTTTTTGCCCACCCTTGAATTTCAACTGAACCTTATGATTATCAAGTTTCAGCAGGTCTTTTCACCCTGTTGATTCAAAGTTTCAGGATGTACACAGAAATACGTATCAAAATGAACAAAAGTGTACAATGTTAATGAAAAATAAATAAACAAGTCTTGAAGGATTGCTTACCACCGAGGTGAAGGTATATGAAAAGAAGCCCGAACAGGACCAATACTCGGCTGTCAATCATTGTGAGGAGATTCCTGTATGATATGAAAATATAAAAATCAATCATTCAATCAATCACTCAATCAATCAATCGATCGATCGATCGATCGATCGATCACTCAATCAATCAATTAATCAATCAATTAATCAATCAATTGATAAAGTAATGATATAACGAATGAACATAAGCGAGGCGAGACCTATCAAACCCAAAGTCATTATTTTTGATTATATGGTTTTACGAGGAGTTGATTAATACGCTTGATTAATAACATGAATATCAATATTTCGTGTGATTTCCTCACACATACTCTCAAGTATCTCTATGACAAATGGGAGAAGTTGAAAAATTCAAATTCCAAACATAAACTTCTCTACCTCGTTTACCACGAAGCTAGTATCAAATCAGTTTCGGTACCATGCGTGCATTTGAAATGTCTGGCTTTTATTGCGTCACTAGTACGATACGTGCATATGAAAGAGGCATCTCACATGATAAAATCCACAAGATTAGTCCGCGTATTGTGATGTGTCATTCACTTTCCTGCTTCCCAAACTGCCGCAATTACATTGTTGTTGTTGTTTTGTTTTTGTTTGTGTGTTTTTTTTTTTTTTGATGGCGCCTGGTTCTTATATTTTAGCCTAGATGAATTTTCATTTCATTATCTCTTCATTTTACACTTTAGTGACATCTTTAACATTTAGATTTCAAATCTGTGTCCGTATCACACTCAGATTATATGTCGACAATGTACTTTCAGGCATTAAATAGAACACTTTTTAACATTGACTTCCTCTGAGAATGGTGTGCTCTGTATTATTTCATAAGTTGTTTCTTTGTATCTCGCAAAAAATAAAAAATAAAAATCCAATCCTCATCACCTCCAATACTATACCATACCTTTAAAACCATTAACACCGATCAGTGTTTTGCATAATATGTAAGAATAAAAAAAAAGAAAGAAAATGAGGCAAACTCCCCTTTTTTTCTTACAAATACTGTTCTTTCGATTTGACTTTCAAGGATTATTTTAAAACAGCATGTTCAAAACCGTAAGAAAGTTACGGTTCTCAAGCACAATTGAGAGTTACTAGAAAATGTGTTGGTCTGAAAGAGAATATAACAAAAAAAAAAACATATCATAGGTTTGTAAATATGAATTGGATGGAATCCAACGCAATGTAATTGATTAATGGGAAAAATTATTATTCGTACTCAGAAAGGGAGTCCAACTTTGTATTGGATTAGGTTTGCTCTTGATATTAAAAGAAATATTTATTATCATGAGCCGCATTATTCACTTCAGTATGGCAGATGGATGAAAAATAATGGAGAAAGAGTTATGAACAATGATGAATGAAAATCGTTAAAATTTGCTGAGTAATATCAAAGGAACAATAATGCCCCGATTTTGAAAATGGACGAGTTATGTCAAGACGGGAAATGAAACATTGCATGCCAGTCCTATGTCGATCACGTAGTATCTTAAGTCCTACACTAGCTCTCCCTGTCTATTGACATGATGCTTTATCCTTCTACCATCTCACTGATCTTGTTTTCACTGCTGGTCATATTACCGGTTTTTGTTGACTTTTCTCATCCTCAGATTCCTTGACGTGAATAATCTCACTGTACTTCCTCCATTAATTGTACACGATACCAGATATGATAGCTATCGGGCGCAATAGATATGTGCACGGATAGAGGGATCAACTTTCACATGCAGACCTTTGTGAAATGCATGCACTCATAATGCGTTCACGAGTGTGAGTGCATGTATCTGTATATATTAATATTTTTCAGATTGTATGAATTACAGATTTGATTCTTATGCTTATCGTGTAGAAAATAAAAGGAGAAAAATAAACTTATCTTAGTCGTATCAATCTCTCTCATTAGTTTGTTTCCCCATGACAAACCAGGAAAAATGTTTTAAAATATGTGACGAAAATGCACTTCAAGCAGCTGGCAAAGCAACCTAACAACTGTTATGTATTAAACATGTATTCAAACATTTTCAATATTCCTGTCTTGTTTGAAAGCAGTAATTTGAAATTTAACTGGGCACATGCAATACATACAACAATACATAAGTTTGGAAATTTCTTAAATGAAATCTATGAAAAGTTCAACACATTGCGCATTAGATTTACAAGCTACTGAAGGCAGTTTTTTTTTCTTTTTTCAAACTAAGGAGTTGTTTCTTTCAAACTCCTTTATTGCTATTGATACATTCAATGTTTGTGAAACAGTATGTGCTCGGATATGAAGGTTAAAAACAATTCTGAGCGCCATCTGTTGCAAAAGAAAAAGTTTGTCTAACAATGTCGAATATGTATTCCCCCAAGCAAGAATTCCGTAATTCAAACACGGCAATACCAAATTTGAATAAAGCGGTATCAAAGCAGAAGAAGTGAGGTAATAATTCAATCTATTCATTATACCTATGTTACGTGCGACGACATTACAATTATCATTTATATAAAACTTCCATGATAACTTATTATCAACACAAACACCTAAACATTTAATAGACGAAATCTCTTTTAGGGGAGTAGTGTCAAATATAACATTACCTGGTAGTCTATCTAAGGAATTACTGAACAAAAATATACTTTGCTTTTCAATACTCAGTGACAATTTATTTGCATACATCCATTGTGCGACATTCTTTGATTCATAATTCACTGTACTAACTAAAATATTAGGGTCAGGGTGGGACTAAAAAAGATTGGAATCATCCGCAAATAATATATAAGACAGTTTATCTTAAGATCTAAAAAATAATGAATGTAAACTATGAATAACAGTGGCCCTTACAAACTCCCTTATGGAACGCCACATTCGATTTTCTTCATAAGAAGAATCAAAGCCGTAAATATGTACATATTGAAATCTTTCAGATAAATAACTCGTGAACCATTGCAAATCTTTTCCACGAATATAACAATAAGATAAGTTAGTATCGTGATTAATCGTATCAAAAGCCATGGAAAAGTCCAGGAAGATGCCTATTGTATGTGAAAATGTACCAAGTGCATGTGTAATCTTTTCCACAAAAGCGTGGGTGGTGTTGTGATTTTCTCTGAATCCAAAATGAAAATTCGTAAATATATTACTCATATTAATAGAAATGACAGTTCGGATGTATACTATTCCAATTTTGGAAATTGAAGTTAATAACGATATCGGTCTGTAATTATTGACATCATTCTTCTCCCCTTTCTTATGTATAGGTATAACTTTGGCAGTCTTCATCTGATTATATATATATGTAATATACATATATATATATGTATATATATATACATATGTATAATATATATATGAGTTGTCTGCCACTTTATCAAAAAGTTTTGCTTTAATATTGAAATATTCCTCATGGTTCTTTATCTCGTTATCACAGAGCGCTGTGAGTAGTGGAGAAAAAAGACAGACGGTAAATACGCCAAAAAGGGTCACCTGGCCAGATTCAAATTGATTGGTGAATGCGTAGCTTTTTTTTTCTTTTCTTTTTTTTCAGAGTGAATCTAAAATGCTTTGAATACATCGATGTATTCTGATATAGCACGTGTGATACATTATTTCACTGATGTGTATGATTATTATATGAATATGAAATAAAGATGAGTTTTATGTCAGTTTGTGTCATTGATTTTCTTATGTATAACTTTTGGGGTGTTTGTTTTTATTATAAACACACTCATATTTATCACATGCATACTTTGATAAGTTTCTATTAATTTTCTATGTTTTGATATTGCGCTTTGAAATCGATTGAATGCAAAAGTAAGAACGTTAAAAAAAGGCGAAACACACACACATACACACACACACATCATCATCATCATCATCATCATCATTATTATCATCATGTGTGAAAGATAACAAGTGAACAACAAGTGAAGTTTGAAATATTATCCATCATTTCTTTTTCTTTTTGTATGCTGGTTGGATTTTACCATAATCGCTAAACACAGCTTTCCCCTTTCCTCACACACATGCACACACATCACATTACACATACAATTATAATAAAAGAGAGAGAGAGAAAAAAAAAGGAGATATCATACAGGACTATGACATTCGGTTTAGAACAAGGCAAGAATGACCTCAAACACAACGCAGTTGACGAGAAATCACTGAAAAAGATTTAACATAAACACAGCTAACACTTAATTATTTGCATAAATAACGATAGCTGCATATTGAGGAAAGAGTGTTATAATCTGAGCCTGGAGATACATATTAAAGGTACATCTCTTAGGAACTTTCCCAAATTGTAATTTTCGGCTTTTTTTTTTTTTTTTTTGCTACACGATTTCCAATACAACCATACCACATAACTGCAACTTGCGAGTAGACAGAAATGTAAGTGTACAAAAAAGATACAAAAAGTACAGATTTGCTTATCATTAGTAATGTGCAAGAAGTATTTCATGATACTGTAAACACACACAAACACACCTGCACACACACACACACACACACGCACACACACACACGTACAGCACACACACATACAAATATACACACAAACGAACGAATACAAGGTATTCCTGAATATATAAAAACACATTAATGAAACCAGACGAGAGATAAAAGGTATCATTCTCAATCTTTTAGTAACTCCTTAACTGAGTGACATACTTTGTAAATGCATACTTTAAATCCGTGTAAAACAATATTCGTTTCATTAGTTTAATACGAAACAAGACTGGAGACATGCAGTGATTAACCAAAATAAAATCTTACTATGTACTAACCTGACTCTAATTTGTTCACAAAAAAAAAAAAATGCATTGAAATTACAACTATACCAACAGGTATACCAATAGGTCGGTACTATCGCCCCCCCCCCCACCACACACACACTTTGTTTCAGAAGATGATGGTGTGACCCCTCCCCCCCCCCCCCCCCCGTCACTTTTTTTTCTTAAATGTAACGTCTGACTGTTTTCATTTGGTTTTCGCTGTTTCTCAGTCGATGTTGGTACACTTTTTTTTTGACGGAATTGTGAGCAAAATTTCACACACCTTCTGAAGTCAGCTCGACGCTCTTTTCCCATGAAGTCGGTTCCCTCACCTTAAAATGAACACCCTACAAGCAATGCTTCTATGTATATTCTTCATATTTCACACGTTAAATAAAAATGTACTTGACAATTCATCCATGGTTTTGTATTGTTATGTTTATTGTTAAGGTATTTGTTGAATGTGGAATATGGAACAATAAAAACAATAAAAACAAACAAAATCAGAAACAAAAAACAAAATAAAAAAGTATCGCCGCCCCTGTAAGCACATTCGACATGGGCCTAAAATATCAGTGTCACTAACAAATATTACCTTAAGAGGTCCAAAAAATAACAATCATACAAGCAATGTGAAAAAAGGGATATTTGGTACATTTCTGCTTTTTGTTCATTTAATATCCCTTTGTTTTCGTTCAGAAGCATTGGCAAAATATGTAAAGCGAGTTGGAAAACGTTAGTAATCCTACTGTTTCCTATTTGAAGCAAGTGTTAAATTGATAATGGATAACAATAATAGTAATAGAAAGACTCTTATAGAACGATCATTCTACCTAAAACATACTCATGGTGCTGATATGTTAATGAAGCAACATGCACAAGGATATATGCTAGTTATGATAAAAACTTTATCGATGTCATCGTGAAACTTTCAAAGTAAGTGGTAATGTTACATATTTACGAAAACAGGCTAATCGTATGGAATCTTCATTTGCAATAAAGCAATCGAAACTTCCTGTTTTACATAATATGTAAATCTGTGATGTTGAAATAAGTAGGATTAGAAAGACAAAAAAAAATAATGTAGTGTTCAATAAAAGAACATGAAGCAAACCTTAAAAAGTATCTCATTATAAAAGAAAGCAAATATGATTAAGAACTGTTACTATTCCTGTGTCGATTTAAGAAGCGAAGATTGAGGACCAAAGTTCTTTCAGTGGATGCAGCAGAGTAAAAAAACAAAGAAACACACAAAACCCAAAATTGGAATGTATTAAAAGGCCTTTAATTTTCAGAAGACAGTGGTCGCTCTTTCCTCTTGATTATCACTATCGCACAGGTCAAAAACGACAGGAAGAACACGATGACGAGCAGGACGTACATAGTCGACGACCGCTGAAGAACTCCCCGACGAAGACCAGCAATAGGATCTGTAAAGGCAGGAACAGATATTAAGGGAGTGCCAAAGCGTTTCAACAAAACAGAACAAAAAATACAAAGACGTTACGGTGAAAAGACGTTACGGTGAAATTTCATTCTGAGTGCAGACTGTAACACCAGAGAATTCTTGTCCACTAACATACCAGGGGTAGTATCGTCTTCAGGAAATAAATTGATGAAGTTTCGTTAAACATTTAATTTTCCACGATGATTAACATTCAATCTGCTTGTTATTCAGGGGAAAACAAAAGGTTTAACCGTCTTTTAAAGCGCAAGCACTCTTCAATTTGATAAATTATATTTTGATTGCTATGAGTTTAATTTTGAAAACAGAAACCAAACCGAGAGGCATGTTAATTAAGAAATTATGCTCCTGTGAATCATAAGAACAGTCTGATTGTTTTCCTTTTATTATTGATGTCTACACTGCACCAGGCATTCTAGGGCGAGTATCGGACTGATTAGCGAATATAATTTTTTGATGAATAGGATGTTGGCAGTTGATAATATGTTCATCTTGGATGGATATGAACCCTACCAAACTTGCATGGCCATAGCCATAGGCCGAGCCATCAACAACAGAGATGCTATTCCTGAAAATTGCAGGAAATGGTCGACATTGTTTGTTTGTTTGTTTGTTGTTGTTGTTTTTTAGATGGAAGAATGGGATGCTACGAGGTCGGCTTTCCCATGTAATTGCCAGGGGTGGAGATGATATATTCTCCGTTGTGTGGCCGTTGTGTTTGGTATTTTCGTACGTGATTGCTTTACTGTTTACTGAGCAATACGAACTAGCAAGGTTTTCATTTGCTCTGAATTTTAAAACTTGATAGCTTGTCTACTACAACAGTAAACAGTGTCATAAAGTAGCGTAAACTCCGACCTTATCCTCTGAAATGCATATTGAAAAGAGCAGATCCTTCCTGGGGAACCTATCATCACAAAATTTCTGGCTCAATATTTTCCATTACTTTATTGTTTTAAGAGAAACAAACTTACATTGGACCTGTAACGTTCTTAACTGTTCGCTGCTAAGAAGGCTACACTGAAGGACTCCCCCATAATCAGCCACGGTTGGATGCAAAGTCAACTCGCTTCTAACGCTGTACGTAGCTACATTGACAGTTCCTTAAAAACAATACGAATGATCAAGAATGATAATAAACTGGTCATTATTTTTAGTACTTCAAAGTTGTTGTAACTTGATGACCATCGTAGACCACCGCATCCTGTAGACACAGATCGCAATCTCATTGGCCAAGATGTTCATTGGGGAAAAAAATTCCTTAAGAATTATCGCCTAACAGAATCACATCAGTTTTTCAATTATAAAGGAATATAATTATTCATACTGGATATTGATAGATTATCATTTCAAACATCATACTTAGAGGCATTATCCTTTGTATTCAATTTAGTATTGGATACGAACTGTCACGGGAAATTTACACGTACTTACGTATGGAACTGACAATTAGCCATGGTTTATTAAACCATGGCTTCCTGTCAGTTCCATACGTAAGTCACAAATGTGTAATTAAATTAAACGCCCACAACCACACACACACAATGACACACACACACACACACACACACACACACACACACACACACACTCACACACATACTGGAGGGAAGTTTAGGGGAATTTGATTTTTGAAGGAACATATACAACGAAGAAACAAAACAAAACACAACAATATGATTTTTGTTTAACCAGGTTCTGGGGAAAAGATAAACTGAAGAGTTTGTTCGCAAAAATCGATACGTCCATTTTTGAAGATTTTGAAGTAGGGTCTCTGTCATAAAGTACAAAATAATACCTTTTGAATGATATACTGGTCACTACATATAAAGGTACATTTTTATTTTTCTTGACCTTTAATCGCAAATATCTCCATTTGGCAAATATGGACTTATCGGTTTTTGCGAACAAACTCTTCAAATACTCTGATAAATGTTAAGTGCACATTATGATTGTATACTGCCCTTATAGATTGACTAACAAGCGATTATTGATTATACATCATATCATACAAAGGCCCTATATACATTGATACCATATGATTATTGCTGATATATCAGCGTGTCCCTAAAATCCCCCATACATACGTCCACACGCACATCATTTATTATGGTATAAACTGGTCATCCTAAAGTACCCTAATCACTGCCTCTCTTATTCTTCTCAACCAATTCAATGGACAACACTATAAAATTCAGTGTTCTGTTTCCTCAGAAATACTTTATTGATTCATATTCTTTCGTTTTGATTATCAATACATGTAGATTGTAATTGTCATTTATATATGATATTAACACATATGATATTGACATAATTAATTAGGACTTCACATTTTCATTAGAAAGACTATGTAATGTATTGTGATCGATCGGAAGCACAAGAAGGTGTTTAGAAACGAGGCATTTCAAGCAAGTCTCAAAGAACTTTGGTTAGTTCCAGACACAGAGTATAAGTAGCTTCTAATTGGTATCGTGATATTTGGTGAATAGGGATGGCTCTTTAGAAATTCTTTCTAATAATAGTAATTATCATCATTGATGGACCTCTCATTAACTTGAACATATTTTTAGCACATGACTTTCTCTGCATAATCTATTCTAGCGGCGTCGATCCTTTTTTCAGGATTGCTAAGTGTATCAGGAGGATGTGGGAGGAGGTATCCCCCTCCCACACGACGGATATTTTGCATTTTCAGATTTGAAATTCAGCAAGCCGTTGTGCAATGAGTGAAATATTTGGACAGTTTTATATAACAACAAAAGAAACTTTTCCTCATTTCGAGGGTCTGGCAATATACGGCACTGGGGTCTGGTCGCCGCGGGTGCCGTCGGCGCCGCCGCCGCACAGTGGGCCAGGTGTGAATAAAAGTGCGCCAAAATAGGGATTTAGTCACTGGAAGGAAATTTATTTTTTTCATATCCTAGGCACAGATTACATCCTCCTGAACACCTCTGATCAATAGTTTTTCTTGAAATTAATTTTAAGTGGATTATTTATCTACAAAAAGACTCAAAATTTGTGAATACTGGGTAAAACACGTGTAAATGCAATATTGCGGTTTTTAAAAGGTTTCCGCCGAACAAGTCGTTTGACCCTCTTCATATTTTCAACACATGTGTCAAATTAACTATTTTAAATGATCATAAACTCTACAGAGCAGATTTTATTCCCTCTGAAAGTAATTTGGGTCAAAACAAGGAAAATTTGGCTAAAAATAGCAAATTTCTTTTAATGTGTAAAAATGGTCAAAATTCCTATTGATTCCCGCGCTAAAAATATCACAGTCGTAGTTGTAGTTCCTGCTTTACAATGATACCAAACTTGGCTGCAATCTTCCGCAATCTTGTGAAGAAAACCCAATTTTCCATCCGCATGTTTGCCTGGTTTTTGCCAAAATCTCGCGTGCGGTGAAAGCACGCACCCAATGGATCCTCATACGCAGGCACGGCACACACAACAACAGAGACCACAGAGATGCAAGAGAGAGAGAGAGAGAGAGGGAGAGATGGGAGGGGGTCTGGTGAGGAGCGGGGTGTCATGTTCATCATGATTGATAGGTGTACAATGTTCACATCAAACCAGCTAAATGACCATGAATGTCTCGATGGTCTAACCCTATAATGCCTGTGTAGAGAGTTACTTGCACTGATTAACAGCATGCCAACTACCCACATTCAAGAAACATAAAGATCTGACGTTCTCCTCCTGAACGATTCTTTCGACCTGGTTTTTCATGGTACCAAAATTATATTTTTATATCCTCTTATTATTGATAATCTTACAGTGTCGATAAACAGTTCATGATACTTTGTTTTAGCATGATGTTTTCGCAACACATACCATAGGCTTCTGCTTCTGCTTCTGTTGCGTTTTGTTTTGTGTAGGGTTATTGAGGTGTAAGGTTTCCAGGGTGGGTGTTAATGATCTTTTTCCCTGTATTGAAATAACTCATGCCTTAGGCATGCCTGTAGACCACACTGGTCAAATCAGTTGGAAGGGGGAGGAGAATCATTCGGTTCTTTTTTTCATTACGAAAATGTATAGAGTATCTTTTCTCCGCAAGTATATGTATGCCCTAGAATGTAGAATAACCATTGTTTTCTCACCTTTATCAAATAAAGTAAATACTATTTTCAAAAGGAATGTTTTAACTGAATTATTAGTTTATCATAATAATATCACCTCTCTGTCTTTCAGTCTACCTCGAAGCCACATCTTCATCCATCATTATGCGATTATATCTATAGTCTTGTAACATCCTACATACTTACAAACAATTCTCAATAGGCGTTTTCACATCAGCCCGATGTTTCGAAATAGCGCGCTATTTTCTGACTTCAGAAATTAACCCGATCATGAAATAGCGCGGTATTTGATAATGTGAACACAAATTAGCACGCTAAATGTATCGCTCTGGTCGAGAAAATGTCTCGAGTCCAACTCGGGAAATTTCTGAAATAGCGGATAGTAGCGCGCTATTTGATAATGTAAAAACAACTCGAGAAATTAGCCCGATGCATCCCATCATGGCTAGCGTGTGTGATCCGATCGATCGAGGCAAACTGCACACAAATCATGAGGAATTTTTGAGAGGGCATACACATTACTTATGCTGTTTGCACATACTCAGCTGTCGAATAAGCTCGAAAAAAAATTCGGGCAAATTCTCTTCGGTCTGATGTGAATAAGAAATGAAATAGCGCGCTAGTTCGCAATCGCGAAAAATATTTCGAGTTTGGATTTTTATCGGGCTGATGTGAAAACGCCTATTAATTCATTTTGAAGAAGTATGAAGACCTCTCTAAAACATCTTTAAGGCTTTATATGGCCTTAACGGGCTTAACATAATAACTTTATCCAATTTCCTTTTCAATTTGTGTACAATGTTTGTTTCTCACTTATCTCTTATTTGCATTGCTAACGCATGCATTTTCAAGAGGGGGACATAATATATAGCAAACTAATGATAAATACCAAAAAAGTCCTGAAGGGCGCCCCTTCAAGTGTGACCTAAGTCTGAACCTTTGACGTCTTTCTTTTATTTTTGTTTCTTTTATTTTGTTACTTTTCATGTTGTTTCTGCACACGCGTTACAGCTACAGTTCGCACTATCAATTTTCTGACATTGGAAAAAATATTATTGTAACGTGAGAAATATTATATTTCTCATTGGATGTTCACAGCCAATTAGAAATCCCTATAAAATGACGTCATATGTGTTTGAAAATATTTTCATTGCACTCTACGGGTCTGATTACCCCTAGATCCGTCAATTTAGCATAAGTTTTGAGTCGATCTCGGTGAATATGAATTTTGGCGCACTTTGGAGCCATTCTGGCCCACTGTGCGCCGGTGAGCAGAGGTGGATGCTCGCACTTGGGCACGCATTCTCAATTTGGATTGGTCAGAAGTATAGTGTTTTACATGATAGACCCTGCATCCTTGCAGTACACGTACAAGTACACGTAAATGCAAACCTGTACGCGTTCCGTACCGTATGGGTGTACAATACGGTTTTGTAAATAGTAAACACTGGCGAATAGATTTGTATAAAATCAGTGCTTCCAGAGCCCCGGGATGCGAATTGTTTGTCCTCCACGAAATGTTTGTCACTTTTGCAAAATATCAAGGAAAAAACAAACAAATACGCAATGATTATTTAGCGTCCGGCGTTGCGGTTGCTCGCAGACTGAAGTGGTAATAAGTATTCATAAAATTATATATAAATACAATATATACATATATAGATATATATACTAATATATGTATGTACAGTGTATTTATATAATAGGTCTGAAAGGTGCGTTGGGTGCGTTCGCACGACCAGACGTACCCACCCCACCCCCCCCCCCGTGCCGTCCCTGCCTATTATTCTATCTGCCTAGGAGTCTACCTTTCTGTGGACTAATGGAGTAAACTTACTGTCTCCCTCACACCTCACTCCAGCGTCTTCATGATGACCACAATCTTCACATCCCCAGTACGCACGCCGACATTGCAGCAGAGATTGTTCGGTTCCAGCACAGTTTACCGGGTCAAGCCAGATTGGTCCCGTTCCCTGTCCAAAGTGGGCTGACCTATAACGAGCTGAGGCCGATGAGTAGCCGAGATCTCTGCACACCACGTGCGCGTCTCTCATATCCCAGCCATCGTCACAAACCGTGCCCCACTGCCCGTTACACGATATCTCAACGCGGCCCTCCCTTTCGCTTGATCCACCTACCAGTCTTACTGTGTTTTATACGAAAAATGTTACATTATATAGGATCGACTTAGTAGGCCTACAGCCAAAACGAAAATCAACACATACGCAATTCAATGTGATATATTATTGTACTGTAATATCCCCTAGTTTGAAAATCAATTACACATGTCTGCATTGGAAAACAGTTGATTCGTATCAAAGGCAAGTGTGTGATCAGGTACATGTATTACAGTAATTTTATGGTAATATTATTTTAATTTAATGATTGCTTGTTGTTGATATCTTTGGAAGAGGTGGTGGGCTAAGTTTCTGTTCATCGTTGCTATGATAATTTGTATTATTATCATTAATGATAATAATAATAATAATAATAATAATAATAATAATAATAATGATAATACTAATTTTTTATTATTTCTTGTTAACAAGAAAAGAGGACGAAAATCTGTAATGTTGACGCTGATGCAAGATCAAACATTTCTGTTTCATTTTGCCCTGCCTGTTAAGTGTGTGCTTTGGAACGTTGTCAGGATATGAATCCGCGTGTACTCACCCGCATAGCCGGGACACGTTCTCGAGTAAGTGTTGCAGTCGCAATAATTTTAGTGTGGCCGCTCTACTCTCGAACTTGGTCTGCTTTTGTCAGTCAGTGATGCTGGTCATCCATTCCACAAGACATCATCTTCTCATAGATTTTTGAAGGACGATTTCCTAAGGAATGTTAATGAAGCGGAAATGTTGAGATTTATCCCCAAAAATAATTTACTGAGAAAGGAGAAACAGTGGTTAGTAGCGCCATGTTATTGACATAAACTCATGCAGAAAATCAACTGTCATTTCCGTCGTTCAGGAATTGAACCCTGTCCATGAAAAAAAAAGTACTTTTCAGGAAACCTTTTTCAACACTCTTCCCTGAAATAATTCTCATCATTACAAATGATGCACTCTTTCTTTTGCCTAGCCTGCCGTAATAATGTGATACAAAAATTAAAACATCAAACACTATCTATGGATGGAATTGACAGAATAATAAACCGGAAAAGACGATCAATAGGACAGTTCTTTTATAAATTTCCATCGCTAAAACTATCAATATTTTGTCAGTTTTATATTCAGCGTAATACCTGCACATGGACGTCATCACAGTGTATAACTGAGCAAAGACAATTATAACGCGGTCCTCCTAAACCCAGTCATAGAGAGGACGTAATATCATGAGGCACTTCGCTCTTTTAGCAGGTTCTATGTCAGAGTTTACGGAGTGTAAAAAAAAAGGTTACTCTTAAACCCCAAACTACACGTCTGCTGCAACGCAGGTAAGATCAACAAGTATTCCAACTCTAGAACTCTATAGAAGAAGAACATTCTAACCTTATAGGGTATTAAACGCATATTTCTGTGATAACTCGTTATTGCAGGTGAAAGTTCACTTCCGCTTTCAACCTCCAATGCTTTTCCCTTTGCCGTTAGTGCGACTTGAATCTTTTTCTCTATGCTCATTTCTACAATGTAAACATTCCCTACACTTACGATTATGGTATACACCAAGTATAACATTTGTAAGTTGTAGTTTTATTATTTTGCACTAATTTAACTTCTGCAATGATCACTTTTTGTAACCTCAAGAATACGAGTCTCGGCTGGTACAAGACTGTTAATTGTAACCTTTATAAGCAATGGGCAGAAACTGAACGTCTCCCAACACCTGTGACAGCTATTAAATTCAACATTAGTTTGGTCTAACAAGTTAAAATACCACCTCCTTAACTAGTTTACATTCAAGGCAATCTCATCATAGGCTTGTTTACATTTATCTGTTTCTTTAAATATTTTTTTCTGTCTGTCTAATAGATTGTCCGCTGATAGTCTGTAAAGTTTCTTCCCTTTCACTTATCTCAGCTCTGATGTATGGAAGGCGCATCTTACACTGAATTTGTCCTAAAATCTGTCAAATCTTCGCCTCCAACACATGTGTATGAACAGACAAAGTATTTTTGACTTTCCAGAATTCATGTTGAGTGAAATACACGTATTATTTTATCAGGTAATGTACTGATATCAATTGAGGGTGTCGCACTAGGTGAAAGGTGACTTCCGTCCTCAATGCCAGACTCAATTTATGAGGCATTCTCTGTATTTTCCTTATAGGTAGGCAGATATTTTCATTGAATAAAAAAAGATATGTTATTCAGTTCCTGCTGATATTAGAGAGAGACTTAAACCCTAGATATATAAAAAAACGGGAAAAAAGAGCAGTTTACTTGTCATATTTTTCTTCGTACTGTAGAATGCATCACATGTCTCCTTCATCTCAGCGCATTCACTGTTTGACGACATCATTGTTAATCAGAGGAGAATATATATATATATATATATATATATATATATATATATATGTGTGTGTGTGTATGTGTATGTATGTGTGTGTGTGTGTGTGTGTGTGTGTGTGTGTATGTGTAACTTTATCATGCTATAACAAGGAACATATCAATCTTAATTCTGATGTGACATTATGCCAAGATGTGATTACACGGTAGCAAGGAGCAGAAATTTGCATCAAAACTGAAGTCTAAAAGTCTTGATTTTCAATCTCGTTTGAAAAGTTTGCTTTCAGGAAATGCGCCATCAAGTTTGTCCAGTGGGCAGCTTATCGTTCTAAAAATGACAAATTTCAAAGACCCTTGCCTCAAAAATCACAATTCTATCTAACGCATTCGGGTTGTACTTCATTTTCCACAAAGATTTCGCTGGTGGTTGTGAAGCCGTCTGTAATGAAGCCGTCTGTGATTTGGACGCCATTCAAAAACCATGTTGGTACAGCCGAGCCTGATACATCATGTCCTGTGCAAACCGCGGTGACTTCACGGCCAGCCCGGAGAGGCGAGGGTACCTCGAGGTTCAACGTCATTCCAGCTGAAATGTAGGAAGATTGACTGATAGATCCCAATAGAATGCATCAATAAAGAGCAACAAAATGCCTTCACAGTCTCAAATATTGCACAGGGTAACAAAATGATAAGTATCAAGCTTTCCCTTGTATCATATATATATATATATATATGTATAGATAAATAGATAGATACATGGAATAGATTGATTGAATCAACAATGCCATTGACTTAATAAGATGATATACATCAAAATATTCCAACTAAATGAAACATTAAGATAATTATGTTAATGAGTTTGAGGACTTTCATGCCCACTCTCGAATTTTTTACTAAGCGTTATGATTATCAAGTTGCAGCAGATCTTCCCACCCTGTTAATTGAGACTTTTTAATTGTCACGTATCAAAACGACGAAAGGTGCACAATGATGAAGGTGAAGAGATTATCCAAGTCTTAAATGATTTTTCTCTTACCAACGAGATGAATGTTTATGAAAAGAAGCCCGACCTGCACCAACACTCGTCTGCCAATCATTGTGAGCAGATTCCTGTATGGTATGAAAGTCTTGGGGAAAAAACAACAACTGGGAAATCAATCAATTAATCAATAAATCAGTTAATCAATGGAATAACGAATTAACATGAGAAAGAAAGACATTAAAATACCTATCAAATACAAAATCCTTATATTCGATTTACAAGGCTTTACGAGGAGTTGATAATATGCTAAATATTACTATCCATATTTCGAAGTGAAACGAAAATATGAATTGGTGTATTCATTTCCTCACGCCTATCTCAAGTGTCTGTCTGATGAATGTGAAGAAGTTTAAAAGTTATAAGGTTTGTCAATCTCCAAACATAAACTTCTCTCCCTCGATCGCTTACAACGAAACTCGTATCAAATCTAGTCTGGTACCTTACACTCAAAATCAAAATATCTGGGTTCTATTGAGTCAGGGGAAGGTTTGTGTATATGAAAGAGGCATCTTATATGATACAATTCACAAGATTCATCCGCGTATCGTGATGAGTCATTCGGTTTCCTGCTTCACAAGCTGACACGATTTTCTTTTTAATGGGACTTTGTCCTTACATTTTACTTCAGATGGCTCCTCATTTCATGATCTCGTCATCTTACACTTCAGTGAAGGCTTTCAGACTTACATATCGACAACATACTTCATTATATTATAGTTCACTTTAAATCTATCCATGGATAAATTACTTTAGACAAAAATTAATTTGAAATATGTAACACTGATCAATCTTTCCACAGATAACATATGTATAATATAGAAAAAAAGAAAGTAAAGCAAATTTATCTTTGTTCCATACAAATGCCATTCCTTTGCACTTGACTCAAGTTTAAGAATAAAGTTTTCAAAACAACATGTTCAAGCCTATAAGAAAGTTACAGTCATTAAGCACAGTATAGAGTAGTTACGAAATGTTTTCATCTGGAAAAAAAAGAATATAAAGAAAATCCTAGTCTGTTCAATATGAAATGGATGAAAATTAATGCTATGTAATTGATTGATGGGACAAATCATTACTCCTACTCAGAATCGGGTGGCTAACTCTCTATTGTACCTAGTTCCTGTTTTATGAAGAGTTTAGATTTATTATACAGTCGATTTCAACTGTAAACCTATGCCAGCCTGTGTATTAAGGACATTTAGAATCGATTATATCTTTTGATAAAACAGGGCCTAGGTTTATCTATAAAGAAATGTTTATCAACACGAGACGTTTTATTCAGTTCAGTATGGCTGATGAAAGAAAAATAATATAGAAAATGACATAAACGAATACGATTCATATTTGGTTAATAGGGTAATGTCAAAGGGACATTAATGTTTTTATTGTGAAAATGGACGAGATATGTCATGATGGGAAACCAAACACTGCCTGTCAGTCCTAGATCATGTAGCTTCTTAAATCCTACACTATTTCTCCCTGTCTATTGACATGATGCTTTATCCTTGTACCATCTCATATATCACTGATCTTGTTTTCACTTCTCGTCATATTACCGGTTTTTGTTGACTTTTGACATCCTAAGATTCTTTGACGTGAATAATCTCACTGTACTTCCTCCAGTGATTATACACGATACCAGATATGACAGCCAGCAGGCGCAATAGATGTGTCCACGGATACAGCGATCAACTTTCACATGCAGACCTTTAAAATGCATGTACACATATTAAATGCATGTGTTGAAATTCATGAATGTGAGTGCATGCATCTGTGCATGTATTACATACATTTTTTTTCAGATATAAAGTACGGACTTGATTCTTTTGCTGATCTCGTAGAAAAAATAAGAGGGACAGAAATATATTCATTTGAGTCTCATCAATCTCTCTCATTCGTTTGTTTCCCCGTGGCAAACCAGGCAAAATATTCTAAAATATATGACGAAAATGCATTTGAAGCAGCTGGTAAAGCACCCTAGGAACTCTTTTATATCAAACATGTATTCAAACATTTTCAATACTCCTGGTTTGTTTAAAGGCAGTTATTTGAAATTTAACAGGGAACATGTAATACACACAACAATAAATAAGTTGGGCAATTTCTTAAATCTAATGTATGAAAAGTTCAACACATCGCACATTGAATTAACAAAGTACTGAGGACAGGCTTTTTTTTTCCAAACTGAGGAGTTGTTTCTTTCAAACTCCTGTATTGCTATAGATACATTCAATGTTTGTGAAACAGAAACTAAAATGATTCTTATAGGAAATGCTGATGGTCGGTGTCTGGTTTGGCTCCAGTCTTGTGGATCTTTTGCATGCCACCTCTTGCGATCCAATACTCATGTGCATCAAATTTACAGAATTCTTTCATACTGAGATGCTGTTTTCAATTATAAACATTTTGGAAATCGGAGTCCAGTCTCGAAACTCGCGAACATAAGTTTTGGGAAAATTCCTGTACATTTACTATTCGATAAAACTAGTCTAACACAATCACGTCAATAGCAACCAACAATATTATTCATATCAATATATGTGACCCTGCACCTCAAAACAAACAAAAAGTCGCCAAACATGAATTTTTAGTTAAGACCAGATTCTCAAAGAGCAGACTTTAAGCTTTAAATTAATGTATAACTTAGATCAAATGGACTCTCCTAACCTATCTAAATATTGGAAAGAAAACACAAACTCAGGAAAAGTGTGAGCTGAGAAAAGAGGCTCTGAAGTACAGTGTCTATTCAAGCGCTTAATCTTTACCAAACCGTGCTGGCTGTGCGATGAATGGGACAAAAAACAGGAAGTAAACCACCGGAGTAACAACAATGAAGGGATTATTAGATTAAACTGAAATTAAGCATGCCTCATTGACACATTCTGTCCATAATTAATGCCAATTTTCAAAGCAGTAACACTATCCTTTCAAAAGTTATTAGAGTTGAAAGGGAAGAGTGTGGACAAGGTTTTTCAAAAATGAAAAAGGGATTCTAAAGACACACCTAATCACACTATTCTACCAAAAATGTTCGAGATAAACTGCTAAAAAAAAAACACACACTTTCCTGCCCGTTTTATGATACCAAATTTTTGCATAATGTAGAAGAAGACCCACTCTTTCAGAAAATATGAAAAAGTCAAGTTCGGCTAGGTTGACCCATTTCACTTATTTTCAGTCCTCACGCAAATCAGTGTCTGCGACTTTATGTTCGTTTTGAGGTGCACGGTCACATATATAATATATGAAGAACTTGCAACCAAAAGGCGCTAAATCCATTGAAAAATGATGGATTTAGCGCCTTTTGGAAGCAAGCTCTTCATACACACACACACACACACACACAAACATATATATATATATATATATATATATATATATATGTGACCGTGCACCTCAAAACGAACATAAAGTCGCACACACTGATTTTGCGTGAGGACTGAAAACAAGTGAAATGGGTCAACCTAGCCGAACTTGACTTTTTCATATTTTCTAAAAGAGCAGGTCTTCTTTTACACTATGCTAAAATTTGGTATCATACAACGGGCAGGAAAGTGTGTTTTTTAGCAGTTTATCTCGAACATTTTTGATAGAATAGTGTGATTAGGTGTGTCTTCAGAATCCCTTTTTCATTTCTGAAAAACCTTGTCCACACTCTTCACTTTCAACTCTAATAACTTTTGCAAGGATAGTGCTACTGCTTTGAAAGTTGGCATTAATTATGGAAAGAATGTGTTAATGAGACATGCTTAATTTCAGTTTAATCTGATAATCCCTTCACTGTTGTTACTCCAGTGGTTTACTTCCCGTTTTTTGTCCCATTCATCGCACAGCCAGCACGGTTTGGTAAAGATTAAGCGCTTGAATAGACACTGTACTTCAGAGCCTCTTTTCTCAGTTCACACTTTTTCTGAGGTTGTGCTTTCTTTCCAATATTTAGATAGGTTAGGAGAGTCCATTTGCTTTGAGTTATACATCATTTTAAAGCTTAAAGTCTGCTCTTTCAGAATATGGTCTTAACTAAAAATTCATGTCTGGCGACTTTTTGTTTGTTTTGAGGTGCACTGTCACATATATAACATTTGAGTTGTCTGCCTCTTTTTCAAGAAGTTTTGCCTCATTGAAATGAAGAGTTTGTTTGCAAAAACCGATAAGTCCATTTTTGAAGATTTTGAAGTACGGCCTCTGTCATAAAGTACAAAATAATACCTTTTAAATGATATATTGGTCAATACATATAAAGGTATATTCTTGAAGTTATGGTCAAAAGAAGCAAAAATTTTCTTTTTATTCTCTTTATTTTCCTTGACCTTTAATCACAAATATCTCCATTTGGCAAATATGGACTTATCGGTTTTTGCAAACAAACTCTACAAATATTCCTTATGGTTCTTAATCTCTTTATGTCTTCCTTTATATGTTATAACACCCTTTCATTCCTCTTTTTGGGCAACCTATTCCATTGGGAACAAGATTAGTCATCAATCCAATTCATCTTTCTTAGTTTCAATGTTGACGCTATGTTTAATAGATAACACAGGCAAAGATTTTGCAAATTATGCAAAGTAATGTAAGCAAACGTCCAAATTGGTCTTTATTATTGAATGAGAATGCGACCTGTGGGAAACATTGATAAGCATTGAGACATAATTACAGAGCGTTGTGAGTAGTGGAGAAAAAAGAAAGACGATAAATACACCAAAAAGGGCCATTTGGCCAAATACAAATTACTTGGTGAATGTACCAAAAATCCACTTGTAACAATTTTAGCGCAGCATGTCATAAACATGTCTTTATGTGATTTCACTTAATTAGACAGAATGAGAAAGAAGATTGTTCAGTAACGACAACTATTTTTGTTGGCTGGTAGGGCTCATCGCTTTGCAGATGCAATGGATACTAGAAATAATGAAAAGAAAAAAAATACACACAAACAACCCCAAATGAAACAGTTTTCTTTGTTTTGGTGATTGCTTGATTGCCCCTCATCGACACACTGTGAATACTGGACCTTTATTCAAAGCACAGCCCACGGCATTTGGGCAATGACTTTCAAATTTCCAATATCTCTGTTTTACTCCTAGTATACAAATGTTATGCGATGAATTAAAATTCATAAATTGAGGGCTAGATGTTTTTAATGAATCTTAGTCCATCGCAATAAATAGAAGAAATACGAGAAACTGTATTTTAGAGCGTAGCCTTTTTGGGGTTTTTTTTTCAGAGTGAATCTAAAATGTTTGGAATATTCTGATATAGCATTTATGATACATAATTTCACTGATGTGTATGATTATTACATGTATATGATGATGAAATAAAGATGACCAAAATGTCAATTTGTGTCATTGATTTTCTTAGGCATAACTTTGTAAACTGGTTTATTATTTACACTCATGTTTATGATATGCGTACTTTGATAAGTTTCTATTACTTTTGTAGGTTTTGATATTACTCTTGGAAATTGATCGAATGCAAAAGTGAAAATGCTAAAAAAAGACCAAACACACACACACACACACACACACACACTCACACACACACATGAATGATAACAAGTGAACAAAAAGTCTGCAATCTTATCCAACTTTTCTTTGAAATGCAGGTCGGATTTTACCATAATTGCTGAACACAGCTTTCCCGTTTACGCACACACATGCACACGCATCACATTACACATATAATATTATTATAAGAGAGAAAGAGAGAGAGATATCATACAGAACTAATATTCGGTTTGGAACAAGCCAAGAATGACCTCAAACACAACGCAGTTGACGAGAAATTGAACATAATTGAACATAAACACATTTAACACTAACCTATTTGTATAAATGACAGTGGTAAGTTGAGGAAGGAGTGTCATAATCTGGTACTGCAGACATAGCGTACATCTCTTTGGAAACTTCCCAAATTGTAATTTTCGTCCTTTTTTTTTCTACATGGTTTCCATCATAACCAAATCATATGACTGCAAACTGCGAATAGACAGAAATGTAAGTGTACAAAATACATTTGCCTCAACATTATTACAATCGTTTTTTCTTTTTCTTTTTTTTTCCCTGCCTCGATAATGTGTAATAAGTATGTCACGATACTATAAAACACACACACAAACACACACACACACAAACACACAAAGTATGTACGAGACATTCTCGACTATATGTGACCCTGCACCTCAAAACAAACAAGAAGTCGCCAGACATGAATTTTTAGTTAAGACCATATTCTGAAAGAGCAGACTTTAAGCTTTAAAATGATGTATAACTCAAATCAAATGGACTCTTCTAACCTATCTAAATATTGGAAAGAAAGCACAAACTCAGGAAAAATGTGAACTGAGAACAGAGGCTCTGAAGTACAGTGTCTATTCAAGCGCTTAATCTTTACCAAACCGTGCTGGCTGTGCGATGAATGGGACAAAAAACAGGAAGTAAACCACCAGGATAACAACAATGAAAGGATTATCAGATTAAACTAAAATTAAGTATGCCTCATTAATACATTCTGTCTATGATGAATTCCAACTTTCAAAGCAGTAGCAATATGCTTTCAAAAGTTATTAGAGTTGAAAGTGAAGAGTGTGGACAAGGTTTTTCAGAAATGAAAAAGGGATTCTAAAGACACACCTAATCACACTATTCTACCAAAAATGTTCGAGATAAACTGCTCAAAAAACCACTTTCCTGCCCGTTTTATGAAACCAAATTTTAGCATAATGTAAAAGAAGACCCGCTCTTTCAGAAAATATGAAAAAGTCAAGTTCGGCTAGGTCGACCCACTTCACTTATTTTCAGTCCTCACGCAAAATCAGTATGTGCGACTTTATGTTCGTTTTGAGGTGCACGGTCACATATAAAAACACATTAATGAAACCAAACGAGAGATAGAAGGCATCAGTCTCAATCTGTATCATGACTACTCTTTACTGGGTAACATGCTTTGTCCAATATGTATAGGCTACATCAATGTTACAGGATTTTGTTAATCGGTTGCGAAACAAGACTGAAATCATGTAGTGATTAGCCAAAAATAAAATCTTACTACTAAACTAACCATAACTTGTTCTCTTATCAACATTGCTGTGAATATACCAATAGGTATTAAGACAGGGCTGGTGAAATGGGGGGGGGGGGGGGGCAGCTCCCTCCAATTTTTTTTTTTTTTTTTGCAGAACATAAATTGTGTGACGTTTCCCCCCCCCCCTCCCCAACTCTTTCGTGAAATATTGGGTTTGGTGTGTTTTTTTTTTTCTTTTGGTTTTTGTTCCTTGGCCCCTTTTGCAGAACATAATGTGACCGTGCATCACAAAACCAACAAAAAATTGCACTCTTGATTTTACGTGGGGACTCATAAAAAAGGTGAAACAGGTCGACCAAGTCTTTTTTAGTTTTCCATATTTTCTGAAAGAACTATTCTTCTTCGACTTTCTTTGTGAGGTTAGAATCATAAAATCAATGGAAAAGTTGGTTTTCGACAGTTTTTATGACCCCTTTTTGATAGAGTTGTGAGATCAGGTACATCTTACAGGCACCTTTTCATTTCTTGAAAAATCTTTCGCACATTCTCCGCTTTCAACTCTGATAAACTTTTGAAAAGATAATGCTGCTGCTTTGAAAGTTGGCGTTAATCATGGACAGAACGTGTTAGAAGAGCATGCTCAATCCCTCATCGTTGGTGCTACGGTGATGTACATTATGTGTTTTTTTATCCCACACATCACACACCTAGCAAGGTTTGGTAAAGATTAAGCGGTTGAATACACCCTGTACTTCAGAGCCTCTTTTCTTGATTCACACTTTTCCAAAAAGTGTGCTTTCTTTCCAATAATTAGATAGGTTAGGAAAGTCCATTTGAATTGAGTTATACATTAAAGCTTAGAGCGTGCTCTTTCAGAATCCTTCCTCAACTAAGAATTAATGTCTGGCTATCTTTTGTTGGTTTTGTGGTGCAGTGTCACAGATGGTGTGACTTTTTGCCCAACCCCCCTTTCCATTAAAATAGATAAGGGTCTGTCGGGTTTTTTTATGCTGCTTCTCACTCGATGTAGGAGAATTTAGGAGGGAAGTGGCAGCAAAACGTCGCAGCCAGTTCTGAAAACGAATCGACATCCAAGTTCCAATAAGGTCGATAAATTGATAAGTTGATAGAAATACATACACATAGATATATGCTAGCTATGACAGAAAATTTATCGATTTAAACCTAAAACTTTCACAGTAAGTCACAATTGCATATATCTATGAAAACAAGCTAATCGCACGAAACCTACATTGGCAATACAGTAATCGAAACTTCCTGTCTTTAATACACTGTTATGTAAATCCGTGGTTTTGTAAAGAGCAGGATTAGAATAACAGGCAAATGTAGTGTTCAATTTATTAAAAAAAAAACATGAGGGAAACCTAAAAAGTATCTCATTATAAAAAGAGGAAAATAGATTAAATATAAGAAACGCAGATTGAAAATGAAAGTTCAGCTTTTCTCAGTGGACTCAGTCAAGTCAGGAAAAGACGACTGGAATGTATTACAAGGCGTTTAATTTTCAAGAGAGACTTATCTCTCTCCTCTTCACGATCACTGTCGCACAGGTCAACAACGACAGGAAGAACACGGCGACGAGCAGGGCGTACGTGGTCGACGGCTGCTGAAGAACTCCTCGACGAAGACCAGCAATTGGACCTGTAAGACATGACCAGATATTAAGGGAGTAAAAGCTTATTTCGACATAACAGAAAAAGAATCACAAAGACGTTATGGTGAAATTTCACTCCGAGTCCAGACAGTAAGACCCCAGATTTCTCGTCAACAACTGGTCGTATCATCTACAGGATGTAATAATGTTTGACACCGTCTTTGAGTGTTTCTTAGATGTAAGATTTTAACTGATAAACAAACACAGAGATTCCTGGTTTCGAGTGACTTTTGCTATTAGAACATGTCTTACAAAATCTAGGCAAATTGGTTTAATAGATTTAGAGTTATGAATACACGGTGACTCCTTGTTCGATGTAAAAATATATTTATCTCTTCGCTTATGGCTGATCATATTATGTGAATTAAAAAAATAATTAAATTTTCTTAATTTTGTTACTCATTATTACTAGTATTTTGTAAGTTAAGTTTTTCAATAATTACAGATATGTTCTGCTTATGCATTGTATATAGTTTTCTTTGTTTATTTGATGGTAACGAAAATAAATTTAATCTTTGAAGGTCAACTTGAACATTGAATCATCATCAGAGTACCTCGCACTGACTTTAATACCTTTCTCCAAGTCAAAAGTTGGACAGTGTTCAACACTGGTGAAGGTCCAGCCAATCCCGTTAGTACCAGAGCACGTGACATTGATGCACCTGTTGCCAGGGCGTGGTCTGAAGAGAGCCGAGGCGCAGCTGGACGAGGAAAGCGTGGTGTTGTCGACTCCGATGGTGTAAGTGTGGAGGTGTGGGAACGGCTGGTCTTGAAGCCTGACGTGACACGTGATAACGAGAATGACCTGGCTTCCTTCGATCTCCTGGGTCTCGATGGAGAGGATGTTACTTGCGGGGGGTGCGTGACCTATGAGAGCAAAGAACAACATAATTGATTTGTCTTCATCCCAAAGCAAAGCAACATTAATCACAACAAGCCTCTCTTAGACAAATTGTGTCAAAACAGAAAATCAATCATGTAATTTGAACCATTCTTACTTAAAAGCAGATATCGATTCAAACATTTCATTCTAATTTTCGCTGTTTTCTTCTCCTATAACCTGTACAAAGACACGGATTATGCAGAGCACAAAAGCAAAGAAAAGATGACCGAGAAAAATAGAAGAGTTAATATAAGCATATTAATACATTAAAACATAGACTTTCAGACATTCAAGGTATGCTGTTACCATTTTCTTTATAACCAGAACCCATAAAAAGCTATACCTGTTCTTCGTGGCAGTATCACCATCTTTATAATCAGAACCCATAAGAAACCTACCTGTTCTCAGTGGACAATAATTCCGCATAGAAACCGTCTCCCCGAATTGATTGATACCGGTGCATGATATATCGATACATCGGTTGGGTTGATCTTCCATGATCGTTGAAGATGCGTTGGATCTTGACAGAATGTCACCATCAGCGGTGATTTCGAACACACCGATCGGTGGAAACGGTTGGTCGATCGGATCCACGTGACACGAGATATTGAGACTCGTTCCCCAGATATCCTCGTCTTCTTCTACCTTGATAGAGATGATATCAAGGGAAGGTGGGTCTGAGGAATGGAGAAAGATGTGGTCGAAGATGCATTTGATTTTATCACAAAAAAGTTCACAATACAAGTTTTAAAAGTACGCAATAGATTGTTTGTTTATCAAATTTATATTTGATTATTTATAATTCTTTGAATCTCGGCCTTAACTTTTTTCCTCTGGTGGTCTGTTCGGGCCAATAAAATCCTTAAATCTATAATATGGGGGCTCGTGAAATATATTTAGCGGTCCAAAATAAAAGCAAACGTAATGTAAATCTAAGTTGTCCGGTTGTAAAATATAATGTAGGCCTACACCGCCCTACTTTGCAAAAGGAAGCAAGTGACATCGAGTATAAGTGCTACAAATGAAGAAAATATGTTTTGGGAAGGCCTTTCAATATGGAAATTTGTGATGAGAAAAAAATGTCAGTATTCGTGCAAGTCATATGGTGATGCATTTATGACAATTCGAGAAAAAAAATTTGATATTCCCATACAAACTGATTATTATGTAACTTGCTTCCTTTTGCCAAAGTATTGTAGATTTGTAGTAACATGAACAATCTGGCAAAAGAAATCATGTGACAATAATATCATGAGTATAATATTTGCTTCCTTTTGCCATAGTATTATAAGTTTGTAGCAAACACAAGAAATGGCAAAAGGAAGCAAGTGACAATCACATCATAAGGATGTCACTTGCTTCCTTTTGCCGAAGTATTTTAGATTGTGTGCACATATAAATAATTTGGCAAAAGGAAGGAAGTGACTATCATATCATTAGGTTGTAATTTGTTTCTTTTTGCCAAAGTATTTCAGATTTTTAGCAAACATGAAAAATCAAGGAAAAGGAAGCAAGTGACAATCAAATCATGAGAATGTTACTTGCTCACTTTTGCCAAGGTATTTTAGATTGTGTGTAAATATAAATGATTTGGCAAAGGGAAGCAAGTGACAGTCATATCATGAGGTTGTAACTTGCTTCTTTTTCCCATTTTTTTTTACATGCAATTGTGTGCACTTGCTTCCTTTTGCCTTCCCGAATATCTCAGAAATTGGCAAAAATTTTAACTTTGGGATTTTCAGTTAAATAGAGCATGCCTCAAATATGCCAAATCAAGAAAAGTCAATATCCATGAAAATGTCACTTGCTTCCTTTTGCCAAAGTAGGGCATTATGATAATTATGTATATTTAAATATGTTTTAAGTAAAACAACGATTCTTTGCATGGATTTCATTGTAAGTGGCACAATAGAAGTCGGTAGAAATCGGATTCCTCTAATCAACCGAAGTTCTAAATTACTACAAATCATTGCAAACAGTGTTCCAAAATACGAAACTATGTCCCGACAGGATTCATCAAGTTGGAGCATAATTGTATGACAAGCAGATGATGGGGGGGGGGGGGGAGGGAGGTGGAGAGAGAGATACATTTCTGAAATTCCTATTGCTCACCTCTTGGACAGTGCGTCGCCAAAGCGGAAGTAATTCCGACGCCATTAGTTGCGGAACACGTGACATTAATACACTTGTTTGGGCGTGGTCTCAGGAGGGCTGAGGTCCAGCTCGCGTTGGACAGGATGGTCCCGTCAGCTCCAATTAAATACGAATGGAGGTACGGGTACGGCTGATCGGTCAGGTTCGCTCTGCACAGGATTAGCAGATTCATCTGACGGTCTTTGTCTAGGAACTCCGAAGTCTTGATCGACAAGATATCAGCTGCTGGGGGCTCGCCACTGGTTCCTACGTGTAGATAAAGACATCCGTAACAATGATAGGGAGAATGATGTTCCAGAGATCGTTAATGGAGTAACATAAATTAGAAGTATGCTGATACTGTTATTAATTTTTGCATTAAGAGCACAACAGTGACAATCATAAAAGTTATAAAACTCATTGTGGGGATGATACCCGTCATCAAAGTTTCGAAGGGTGTCACATGTGGTGACCCTACACGGTACTTCACGTATCTTGGAGCCATCGGATTTCTTCAAGACTTGTAAAGATATTGATAGTGCATACTATTAAAACTTACCATGGTTATTCCGTCTTGTATGTATGTGTGTGTGTGTGTGTGTGTGTGTGTGTGTTTTATAGTTTTCATGGACACAGTAGGTTAATGAACCACCTAAAACCACAGACTTCAATTTGCGAAAAATCTTTATAACCTATATAAAAGTTCCAATATTCGATCTATAACAAATATATATATGAAAAGTTCGGTTGCAAAAGGTACTACATCCATAATTTCAAGTTCTGAGAAAAACGTGATTTTTTGATTATCATATTTAGGAAGCTCAGACTGGAATGATATTTCCCCCTATTATACTGCTCGATGATACAACACTAAAACCACTCCATAAGAAAATCCAGGTCCATTCATTTATTTTTTATGAATTAAACATTTTTATATTTTTGTGGATGTAGTACCTTTTGCAACCGAAAGTGGATGTAGTACCTTTTGCAACCGAAATTTCGCATGCCATAGATATATCCAGTATGATGTTATGACATGTTTCGCGGATTTATTCTTTTTTTTCAGCAATGGTTTTGATGGAGATGGGATACGATGTCAAGGGGGCCTAGGTAATTGACAATGCCCTGCACTATTTAGCATCAAGAATAACAAACCAATGTGCATCATAAGCATGGGAGAGATCCATTATGTGTGAACGGTTATAGATAGGGAGAGGTCACAACATATCGTACATCTCACCAGGTGATTTCTCTCTTCCCATTTCTCCTTTTCTTTTCTCTCGTGAGCTTTATTTCATGATTTCTTATCTTTTTCCTCTATGTATTACATTTTTGGCTATTTTTCTCTCTGTGAATTCTCACTTCAGGTGTCTCAAGAATACTGTATTCAATATCTTTTCTTCATTTTTTTTTCAATGTAACTTGTAAGGGAAAGGTTGGAAAGCGGCATCTGAATGTGCTGTATTTTCTCAACACTGTAATTAAATTCATTACATGAATTTCATTCTTGTATGTTCTTTATCAGGTAAGAGCAATCTGATAATCTAATGGCTGATAAAAATCAAGACCGTCGATGAGTAATATGTCCACCTATACTATTTAAAAGGACATTCGGTATTACCTTTGTGACATTGTATAAGTAAAAGATGCCATCTACAAAAATGAATTAAATATAGTGTTCAAAGCTGTATGTCACCATGAACTTTCAAGCCCTGGTACTTCACATTATGCACGTATTATAGAATAGCACAGCATACCCACAGGTAAAGCACTGATGGTAGGGATCGATGTCAGAATTTCATTCCATTGTATACATTCAACAAAGTAACTTTGCTTTCAGACTAGTTGTCAAACACTTATTAGCTGTGAAGCTATTTATATAAGAAATAGACGATGCCTACAAAGTGTTTGTACTTTATTCTGGGGACTATTTATGGCTCAAACTCAACACCCTAGCAGCAACGCACAGTACAGGCAACTAACAGTAAATGCAGTACGTGGGACTACATGAGAGTCGCGTAATTTCTCCAGTTTCTTCGCCGTTTCTCCTTTATTCTTGTCGACTGCTTTTAATTTACGATCCTTCCCCTGGGATAGTTTGTTTTATCAATGGGTTCTTCTTCATTTTCCTACATTGCTCGATTGAAATGTGATGAGTTATTCAAGATATTGGTCAGATTAGCGTGGTGATTTTCACAGAAAGCCAAAAAGCCAAATGCCAACTTCTATTGTTTACAGATTAAAGTCAGTAGACAATGGTAGAGGGTCAGGCCAATGCTGCTCTTTGATTGGTCAATTTCCCGATGACGTCATTGGAGTGGATGCAGTACCTTTTGCAACCCAACTAAAATGGATGTGGTACCTTTTGCAACCGAACTGATTTTTAGATGCAATTTTTAAACACTTTCTGGTTGGAAATTCAGCTTTTCGTTAGTATAGGTGTAAAGAGGTCCCAAAAATGAGTACATCAAAACCAAAAAGTGGATTTTGATGGAAAATGGATGTAGTACCTTTTGCAACCGAACTGATTTTTAGATGCAATTTTTAAACACTTTCTGGTTGGAAATTCAGTTTTTCGTTAGTATAGGTGTAAAGAGGTCCCAAAAATGAGTACATCAAAACCAAAAAGTGGATT
Organism: Diadema antillarum; assembly: GCF_040938485.1. Classification (NCBI taxonomy): domain Eukaryota; kingdom Metazoa; phylum Echinodermata; class Echinoidea; order Diadematoida; family Diadematidae; genus Diadema; species Diadema antillarum. Next base: position 120,537 of record NW_027272500.1, read on the forward strand.
TTGATGGAAAATGGATGTAGTACCTTTTGCAACTGAGCTCTTCATATATGATCAAAACACACACACACAAACACACACACACACACACACACACACACACACACACACACACACACACACACAAAGAATTGTGTCGAACCAGCGAGACGAACGTTAACATTGTGCGAAGATTTTTGATCAAATCAACAGAGATAAATACCTTATGAGCTTCACCTAGCACCCCATATAACGTGTTAGAAACAAAAAAAAAAAAGCGTTTGAACGTTAGACGTCTTTTGGAGGGTATGACATAATCCTTATTTTACATGTGACGAAGACATAATTAAAAACACTCGGTAACTGTCGTAACTAAATTGTTAGATTAACTTAAGGCTTTGCGTAGCGTAACAAAAAAGACAAAAAAAAAAAACCCACTCCATTGAAGGTTTAAAATAATGTAAAATGTCTACTCAACAGCTGTGGTTTTCATACACATAATGCACCACAACAGGTAGAATAACAATGGAGGTGGGAAGAGACCTCTTCCACCTCAACGGTATCACGGTGGAAAGTGGATGAAAATGAGGTGAAACAGAACAGATTCTCACCCTAAGATTTCACATACAGACTTACCATCGTTCCTTGGACAGTATGTCTCTGTAGTGATCGTCCTACCGATGTCGTTGATGCCGGTGCAGGAGATTTCAACGCATTCACTCGGAATGGACGCAAGGGTCAAGGAAGGGGAGCTTGAAGCTGACTCGATGACGTCATCAACTGCAATCTCGTATGTCTCAATCGGTGGAAATGGCTGGTCACGTGGGTTGACGAAACACGTGATCTTGATGCCATCAATCTCCTGCCCGTTCTCATGGTCAGCGATCTGGATCACGATGATATCGTCCGCCGGAGCATCTGTCAGTTGACAAGCGTTAAAAGCCGACGGATATGTGACAAAAATTAACCAGCAATAGACTTCTGATTAGAGAGTATTACTTTTTTGTATATGTATATATACGTATATATATATATATATATATATATATATATGAAATATGAGGAAGGAAGGAGCTAGCTTTAACATTATTATTCCTCACACTGTTCCTCCTCTTCGGAAAAAGTGCAAGAGTTGAAAAAATGGTCTCCGCCGGGAATCGAACCGGGGTCTTTGGCATGGAACGCCAACGCCTTAAACCTCTCGGCCAAGGAGACGTCATAGCGGTTCAGGCAAACCCAAGTTCGATTACCCGACGAAACATAAACCTGTAATGGTAAGTATGCAATTTACATTACTTTATCTATCATACTCATTAAAATGATAACACTTGTAACAATAAAGAACATATTTCGACTTATCCGGATCTTTTTTTTTCCACACGTCGCTTCCGGTCTTCTTGTTTACCCTAATACAATCGTATGGAAGCAGCCTCCTTTTAAGTGTCATTCTACCTGACGACATGGCGATATACTTTATCTTGTCAAATCAACTGAACGTTGTAATCTATGTCGCTATGTCGACATCTATTTTAATATGAAGAAGTCGAATTGGGAAAATTATGTATGTCCCTATGTCGACACACGACTTTTAGGGAAGTCAACTTTGGAGATGAAATTATTATGTGTCGCCAAGTCGACATACACTTTTTAGGATTCGACCTGGCGAGATAATCTATGTCACCATGGCGACTTTGATATCTTGGTTGTTGATAAGTCGACATGGTAAGTAACATATCTTGATATGTCGACATGATGTAAAATAACATTAAATATATAATATAAAATAAAAGAGAATGGCGCTTAAAAAGCTTCCGTAAAGACGAGAGGAAACCATTGTTACAAAAGGAATGGGACAAAATGTAAAGAAAACGTTGAATCACTATATTTTCCCACTGCTCACCCCTCGGGCAGTGCCTTTCCCACGTGGAGGTGACACCGACACCGTTCGATGCGGAACACGTGACGTTTAAACACCTGTTTGGGCGTGGCCTGAAGATGGCCGAAGATGAGCTCGTGTTGGACAGGATGGTCCCATCAATTCCAATTGCATATGAATTAAGGTACGGGTACGGCTGGTTGTTTCTGTCTGCGCGGCAAATGATTAGCAGATTCATCGTACGATCTGAAGCTTGGAAATCCAAAGTCTCGATAGACAAAATGTTCGCTGCTGGAGGGTTGCTGCTGGTTGTCTCTGAAAGGTAAAGAAGGCAGGTGCAGTGTTAAGTGTAGTGATATTAGTGTCGTCATTGCAGAAATCTTGCTTTAAAGGGACAGTACAGTATTGGTGAAGATGAAAATTGGGCTTTTAACTTTTTGCGAGATACCAAGAAAACATTTATGATAAAGTACAGAGCATACCATTTTAAGAGGGAGTCAAAGTTTATTTGATGAAAATCTGGTTTGGAATGACTGAAACATCCAAAAACAAAGTAAAACAAAGTGATCGTAATAAAGTGTGGGTCCCACACTTTATTAGAATCGCTCTTTTTTTGGATATCTCAGCCATTTCAAAACCAATTTTCATCAAATAAACGTTGAATTCCTCATAGAATTACATGTTATTTCATATTTTATAAGAGGTTTCTCATTATTTCACCAAAAAATGTTACAAATCCGAAATTAGGTCTCAACCAAAACTGTACGATCCTTTTAAACGTGACACATGCAATAAGAGGGATATTTGTTAAGCAGCATGAGACAGCATAAGAAAAAAAAAATCTTTTTTCCAATGAACGAATTCTTGAGCATTTCTTGAAGCATTAGACAATCCAAGAATGGATGAATGGATACAAAATTACGCCAAAAAAAAAGAAGAAAAACAGAACAGAAGCCATATTCATGCTATTCACAAAGAAATTCCAGTTTATGTAGTCCTGTCAATGCATATCTGACCAACAAAAGAGGTCGTCCCTGATGACTACTGTACTGTGTTACGCGTACCCGAACGCGAGAAAACAGACAGACACACACACTCACAGAAACACCCCCATAAGTATACTATTTTCATCTTCCTCTTGCTTCCGACGACGTGACATCCACAGCCATGTCAGGATCGTGACAGAATACAGAAACTGAAATTAAACAAAGCTTCGTGTGTCCTGGAATGAAAAGATCCAATCCAGCTGAATTCAGATAATTTAGATAATTATATTTGTCCCCGATGACAATAAACAGAGTTTCATTATTAACCTTTTCTGTCCTTTTAGAGTAGCTATTGGCACAGAAAATGCTGTAGCATAATACTAGTACACACCGCCAAAAGTCCCCGGCACGTAAAGGATGACTGAGGAAGACTAGTGATGTGGTAATACATCTTTTTATTTTGTTTATCCGAGAAGATGCACTATGAAATCACTCGTCTTCCTCCATTGGAAACCAAATCAAATATGAAAAGAAAAGAAAAGAAGATAGAGATGAAAATATCAGGAAATCGTAATTATGGCCAGCACTCTGAAATCTACACAGATCTACCAAAACTAAAACAGACTTTGCGACGAATTGAAATTCATAACGTGGAGTTATAAATTCATCTATTGCACGTTTAAAGACTGACCCGTTTGAAAGCTTTTTTTTTTTTTATCTCTCTCTCTTAAGATGAAATCTTGCTGATTTTTTTATATCCTTTCATTCTGGATGTGAAAAGATTTAGTGCATCACAAGATCTATGATTGTACATATTCACTTACCACAGCTCCTCACACAATGAGTCCGGGGTGCAGTGGTCGTCCTGCCGATCTCGTTGATACCGGTGCACGAGATTTCTACGCATCCACTCGAGGGAGGGTCTAGAGTCACGGTGGGGGAGCTTGAAGATGACCGGATGACGTCATCGATTGCAATCTCGTATGTCCCGATTGGTGGATATGGTTGGTCACTGGGGTTGACGAGACACTTGATCCTGAGGCCATTCGTTTCTTGTCCGTCCTCGTCATCAACGATCTCGATCGAGATGATATTGTCTGCTGGAGCGTCTGTCACGTGGCCAGGTTTAAAGCAGATTGATATTCAAATAAACTAAGATTAAAGTCTATTTCAGGGTATGGTGCCTTTACATTTGCGTGACCTTGTATTACAAACCTCACACTGTCCCTCGGGACTGTGAACTCAATAAGTGTACCAACCTTTACATTGATGTGACAATCTTTTCATACTAATTTTATGGAGTTTTAGATCACAATTGTGTATTTGGATGTATGTGTGTGTGTGTGTGTGTGTGTGTGTGTGTGTGTGAGAATGAGAGAGAGAGAGAGGGGGAAAGAGAGCACAATAGATGGTGAGGCAGTGCGTCTAAAAGACGTTGAAGGGACTATGCAATGCAGATGCATATTGACTGTTGACTCACAATACAATGCATTTTTGTTTTTGGTTGTTTGTTTGTTTGTTTTTGCTATGATGTTCCTTCAGATTACTTGGATACGCCCACACAAAATTTCCAGACCAACATTCTGCCAGTGATATTTCTCTTGCGTGTCTCCATGTTACTACTGTGATTAACAAATGACGCTTCAGGGAAACATGCAAGTTCTTCTCTACACTAGGATGTATTTTGTTAATCATGTATTACACGGCATTATTATGAAATAAATTATGTATTGTATTTCAATTTTTTTTTTTTTTTGCCATATAAGTGACCAGGATATTATGTATCTATATAAGTCAACATGCATTTGCACTGTACGTCCCTTAAAATTCAATACGACTTTAATCTTTCTGGGAGTTTAATTGTATAATACTTATTCTCGCTGATCAGGAATATCAAATGTTAACGAGTTATAAACTGTTTTAAAGCTTGACATGATGTTCTTTTCTGTACACGTTTATGTTGCCGAAGTATGATACGGGATATATTCCGAAACGCACGAATTCCTAGAAATTCGATGATAAGACAATGAAATAGGGTTTTTCAGATATGAAAATTTGTGTCGTCATCCCAAATGTTCCTTAATCCGAAAATGGAAAAAAAAGGTGCGTGCTTACGAACCTTTGATATTATGAACCTTATTCGCTTTTCGAATTAACATACCCTTGAAATGACGATTCTTTTTCATTTTCTGAATAATGAAATTTATTCGTTTTACTGTCTAACGAACCTCCGAATTAACAAACCTTCGGAATAACGAACTGTAAACCGACGTATGTTACCCTGTTGAAGTCGGAGACATAAAAAGGGTAGACAGCTGGATGTTTTAAAATTCCCTCCTGTTTGAATTTCGAGGAATTTGAATTTGAATTTGAATTTGAATTTGAATAGGAAATGTTTTTCCTTGTTGTTCTTGTATGAAGGATCTGGCGTTGCTGCTTTGCATCGACATATTATAAGGTGTCTTTCATTATGAGGCACATTTCATTTTATATCCAATAAATACATTCAATTTATACACCATTTTGTTGTTCCTACTGTGCGCATGAGCAGAAAAAAAGGTAATTTGCCGTAACAAGCATGTCGGTTTTTAAATACACTGAGAAAAGCATAGAAAAAGTAAATGATTATTCATGTAATCCTTGTAAATAGTGATTGTCAACACATCCCCTGACAGCAAGAAAGAGTACATTAAAGTATTGCATTTAGCAATGATAATAGAAAAAAGTGAGTTAATGTATTCAGTGAAAATCAATTTATGGATTCTTCCCGAATTCTTGATTTTTGGGCCTTTCCAGTCACCCGGTCAACGCAAGCTTATTCTTTCTTTGAATATGAATGTCATAAATTGTTACATTTGCAAGCCTACGCAACATACTACATTGATAGCGAGTGAATGTCCAGGCCATCTGAGAGGGAAAAAAAGAAAGGTCATTTCCAAAGTGTGCACACGAGCTATTAACTACGAAATGGCTTATTCTTGTTTCATTGCGTGTGTTTATCGTTTTTTGAACTTAACATTTTTAGATAATAATAACTATGGATGCGTTCATGATTTGAGATCAATCAGTCTTTCGTTGTAACAGATCGAATATGTACTGTATTGATTATTTATTTTTGTATTCATAAAAATGTTTCATAATGGGAGATTTTAATATAGATTTATTAAAACAAAATAACATGACACAACTTTTGGGGGAAATACTTTTATCTGCTTCTTTCTTACCTTTGATATCTAAGACCACACGTATAGTTAATGAATCCGCCTCCCTTATTGATAATATCTTCTTTTTTTGTAATATTCTGCCTCCTCCCGATTCTTTTATATTACTTTCAGATATTACAGATCATTTCCCCATCTCGACTAGTTTCTTTTTAAATGATACTTACTATTGATAATAAATCTAGTTGTTTTAATATTAAGACGAAGAATTACACATGAAAATATAGCAAGTCTAGGTGCTAGTTTAGACACGACAGACTGGTCTTGTATTTTTGACACAAGTGATGTTAATTTGTCTATTGGATATTTTATGCATATTTTTATTTAAGTCTTTGACATCCATATTCCAAAACGTGGAGAAAAACCATCTAACTACAGAAAAAAAATACCCAGGCTCCCATGGACCTCTAAATCGCTCTTGCGTTCAATAAATAGAAAGAACAATTCATATTACAAATTTAAAATGAAACCAACTGAGCAAACAAACCTAAAATATACTAGTTATAAAATTATTTTGACGAAAACTATACGTATTGAAAAGAAACAAAATATTATACCAAGCAGTTACACTTTGACAGGCATGATATGCAACATACATGGAAAGTTTTAAAGCAAGCAGTGAATATATCAAATAATAAGTCTAATATTACTGAAATTAGATTTGATGATGAAATTTTTGAAGATTCTCATCAAATGTATAACATTTTGAATAAGCATTTTTCGTCAATTGGGGAAAATCTTGCAAGCAGCATTCCTCTTTCAACAGAACACTTTTCTGAATTTCTAGGTCCACCAAATTCCAGCTCAATGTTTCTTAGTCCAACACATAATCGGGAGATAATCAATATTGTTTCTGATTTTAGCTCCAAAAAAGTGCTGGACACGATGACATCAGTAATTTTTGTTGAAGGGGGGTAATATCTTCAATTGCGGATCCTTTAGCTCACATATGTAATGTATCGCTTTTTCCCTGAAAGTATGAAAATAGCAAAAGTCATCCCTTTGCTTAAAAAGGTGACAAATTAGATGCTAATAATTACCGACCAATTTCTTTGTGATGTACATTGTCCAAAATTCTTGAAACATTGTTTACAAAAGGACTATTACTTTTTTGAAATTCAATAATATACTCTCAAATTCTCAGTTCGGATTTAGGGAAAAACATAGCACTGCTCATGCATTGTTGACTTTTGTAGAAAAAGTGGCACATGCTATCGACAACTCTTTACGTCTCGTAGGTTTGTTCCTGGACTTCTCCAAAGCCTTCGATACCATTAATCATGATATTTTACTTAATAAATCACACCATTACGGAGTGCGTGGGAAGGCCTTGAAGTGGTTCAGGAGCTACCTCATGAACAGGAAGCAATATGTTTCTTTAAATGGTTGTAACTCACAAATGTTAAATGACAAATGTGGGGTCCCACAGGGGAGTTTATTAGGTCCGCTTCTGTTTATTGTTTATATAAATGGCTTTTGTAGATCATCAGATGTTCTTTCTTTCATTCTCTTTGCCGATGACTCAATTTTTTTTTCGTATAATAATCCTCTTACCCTTGTAAATACAATAGATTCTGAATAAGAAAATGTTGTTCAATGGAAAAAACCAAAAAAAATTATCTCTAAATCTTCAAAAAACAAAATATATGCTTTTTAGCAACTCCATAGAGGCACTATCTGTTGATATTGTTTTTGATGGTACTCCACTGGAAAATGTTTCCTATATTAAATTTCTGGGAATGACAGTTGATAATAAGCTTTCATGGAAATTTCATATTGATAGTAAATATGTAAAATTATTTCATGAAATATTGGTATAATTAACAGGATCAAATTGTGTCTTCCTTTGTCGTCCCTGCTTACATTATATTCATCCCTCATATTGCCTTATCTAAGTAATAATATTCTTGTGTTGGACATACATATCAAACACTCTTAGATAAATCACTCCTGTTCCAAAAGAAGTCACTCCGTATAATATGTCACACTGCATTTTTGTCTCATACTGACCCGTTATTTTTTTAAAACAAAATATTTAAAATCAAAGTTTTGTAATCGTTCAATTTAGGACAACTCATGTATAATTATAATAAGAATAATGTTCCAAACATATTTGAAACAATTTTTCTGAGAAATCAATCCGTTCAAAGTTATCCAACAAGGCGATTGAATGAATTCTATATGCCATTTTTTAGAACTTTGCTGGCTCAGAACACCTTCATCTACGAAGGGCCAAAGTATTGGGACTATAGGACTATAGGATATAGTATCAGCAAAAAACTTTGAATTCTTTTAAGAACAAATTAAAATCATTTCTATTAAAATCTTATGATATACAACCGAATTAGGTTCGTTTTTAGTGTCTCAATCAAGTCCTCTTTTTTTACAAGCATTAAGCAATTATACAGAATTCTTGTTTTTTATTAGAGAAAAATAATCTGTTTAACATAACTCCTCCTCAGATATTACTTTTATTGTACCGTATAACAGTGTGTCTATTCTCTTTTTTTTTTTTTTTTGTATGTCCGGTCTTCTGCATTCACACTGGTATATTATGTACCCCATCCTTCGCAATATCAATCCAGGGGGCGTCTTATCATTACACTTACATCATGAAATCCAGTCTGCTTGTGTCCACGATGGCGCGTGTTGTAGTTTCATTTTCCCCTGTTTTTCTTCTTTTTTCTTTGTTTTCTTTTTTTCCCTTCCTAAGTTGATTTCATGTCAGTAAACATTGGTTTCTTTGATTTTGTTTCATATAATGTTTGTAGTTTCATTAAGTCATTATTTGTTCTCTTATGTATTTTCCGAGGGTCCCATACCCTACAAGCTTTGCTTTTTAGTGGAACCATCCATTTCATTCCAATCATTGTATTATGCATATATACTTACCTTAGAAAATGAATTTATGATGTTACTCGTGATCACATGTACGTTTTGGACATTGTTACAAATATGTTCTGTTAATGCATTGTATGTAACTTTCCCTGTGGTTCCAAACGAAAATAAAGTTAAAGTTGAAGTTGAATTATTTATTGATGCTGCAAATCACGATTTATATCATCTAACTGATCTATACAACTATATAAATGTATACAATACACAGCATTACCAATGATGTGGTATAATAATTATGATACATGAATATTATGTTATACTACCTCACTGACTTCTTGACAGATTGCTGTGCTTTTAACTGCACACGTAAAGTTTTAGTTTTTTCGTTTGATCTGTTTTTTTTTCTTTCTGCAATCAACAATGTACATGTACATACCTAATATTAATTATCATGTACAGAGATTTATAATTTTTTATAGAGTCACTAGTTTGAAGACATCATTTTGTTCATTTATGTTCCGAACGTCAGCAACCACTCTCCTATGAAGTGTTCACTCTTTTTATTATCCATTTCCAGCGTTCAGTCAGGCAATGCGTGATTACCATCAATATTACAAGATGTGTTGGAAGCCGTTAAGAAAAGGAATGTCAAAAGGATATGAAAGTGATACTTTAATGTCAATATATGAGCAGCCATTGAAGGTGAAAACCCAGCACATCCTTACAATATTTCACGACTAGAAATGACAGCCGGTTCCCCCCCCCCCCCCACACACACTTTTTTTCGTATTTCAATCGGAGAAATATTCAGAGTTGTACCTAAGAATATTGGAGTTGTCTACTTCAATACTACATATACATTGACTTTAAAAAGACAAGCTGCAAAAGAGGGAAGCATACATATACAAGGAGCATGTATAATAATGATATTTTTGGCACAGCCTGTTCTTCAAGATAGATCATGTTACTTACGTTGGACTTGTAACGTTCTAGACTGCTGACTGCTAAGAAGGTTGCACTGAAGGACGCCCCCATGGTCTGCTACCGTCGGAGTTAATGTCAGCTCGCTACGAACGTTGTACGTATCTACGATGGCGGTCCCTTAAAACAGAGAAAGGAACCAAGATAATATTGACGGTGTGCTATGTCAATTACCTTGATCATGGCCATTCATAGATACGAAAACACAATAAAATGAAGAAAAAGATGAAGGTAACATAATGTAGCCTTGTCCAATTCAGATTCTGGGTAAGACACTAAAGTTTAAGCCCACGTCCATTGCCGGCTCAAAATGTGCAGGCATACTTAGTCTAGCCCAGGAGCAGTGTGCGATACGAAAATCAGAAACAGTTGCACCCCTCGATTACTATTTTGGCATTCCCGTCCCTCGTGGAGCTATGTCTCACTGCATTAACACAGTACTTTGTTGATGCTTACTGAAAGTTTCAAATATCAAGGTATACTTGTTCACTTCTTTTCCGTTCATCCAGAGACCTGAAATTTCCTGTTCTTGTATGTTAATTTAATTATTCTCTGCTGAGGTGTCTATAGTTTAGACAACGGAAGGAAGTGAATTATGCACTGAAGCTGTAGATTGTTTTTAATTATTTCTGAATGTGTTACAGGTGCAGATATTATAGGACACGATACGGGATGATTTGATATGGCACATACATACTGAGTTTGGGAAAAATCTAGACTGAAGACTATCTAAAGGTGACGAGTGATATACATTTCATATATCATGAATTGCTCCAACAACATTGCAATATATATATATATATATATATATATATATATATACATATTACACTAAATCAAATTATATAATTGTTTATCCCGTCGTCGATGAAGAAGCAATAAATGCTTGCAAGTAATCACTGAAGTGAGGGCTGTATGTCCCCTCTAAAAGAATAGGCAACGAGGCCAACGGGCTTTGCATCAAGAGAGCACAACCCCCGAGTGCTGCGAAGGCACTCGAACAAGAAATCTCACGATAAATATTACACGCTCTGTAATACCCACTCAGCTACAAACAGCTATCATGAATACACTCGAGAACATGCTGAGAATGAATATAAGCGTGAAATGAAGATTATCATTGCCATTGTCCCAAAGAAATTTTGAAAACATACACACCGACACACACACCAACACACACATACTCTCTAAAAAAAATCGAGAGAAAATTTTCACTCTTGAAGGAGTGAATTTAGAGTGAAATTGGAGTGAATTTCGAGTGAAAATGTTCATTTTCACTAGTTTTAGAGTGACGTCAGAGATCACTCCAAAATCTTTGAGTGATCCCTGAGGTCACACCAAAATAAGCGAAAATTAACATTTTCACTCGAAATTCACTCCAATTTCACTCTAAATTCACTCTTTTTTGTATTCACTCCTTCAAGAGTAAATACTTTCACTCGATTTTTTTTGAGAGTACTGACACAAACACGCGCGCGCGCAAAAACACACACACACACACAGACAAAACCTCCCCAACCCTCCATGATATGACGCTTAAAAATGATAATCGTAGTGGAAAAAAAATACTTGTCCTACATTATTTGAGTACTGACACAAACATCCATCTTTTTTTTCTTTAGTCATAATTAAGACATCTAAGTCGAGCCATTTTACCACATTGTAGACGCTTATGTAGTCTATAAATCTATCCCATGTATGAATCAATGAATTCATAGATACACTAGTGCATAATCATATGAAGTCTTTGCATGATTTTGTTGACCTCCTCACTTCATCAATTGGTCTTATTACGTAGGTAAAACATAATGCCAATACAATTCTGGCCTTGATAAAACGGGGGAGGCCTCCCTTCCTACTAGCTTGCTGAAGAAAATCACAAAATTAATGCACAAGGGGAAAACGTCAAATACGTATGCATTCAGTAACACTAGCCATTTAATCAGTAGGGCCTATAGTGAACTGTGCATTATAGCGTTATAATTACTAGTATATATTCTTGAATTAATAAATCAAACTTACGGTCTCCTTCACACCTCACTCCGGCGTCTTCACTATGTCCACAGTTATGGCATTCCCAATACGCACGTGGGCATTGTAGCAGAGAGTTTTCTGTTCCAGCACAGTCAAGCCCGTCAAGCCAGATTGGTCCAGATCCCTGCCCAAAGTGCGCTGACCCATAATGAGCTGAGGACGATGAGTAGCCAAGATCTCTGCACACCACGTGCGCGTTGTTCAAATCCCAGCAATCGTCACACACCGTGCCCCAACGCCCGTTACACCTTATCTCAACTCGGCCCTCCCTTTCACTTGATCCACCTACCAGCCTCACTGGAAGAACATGGTGAGAAAAACATATCGCAGACTAGCCATATTCACACAACACACAATATTTCATGCAAACAACCACAGAGAAGATAAATGAACACATTCATGTATATATGAATAGTTTGTTTGCAAAAACCGATAAGTCCATAGTTGCCAAATGGAGATATTTGCGATTAAAGGTCAAGAAAAATAAAGAGAATAATAAGAAAAAATTTGCTTCTTTTGACCATAAGTTTAAAAATGTACCTTTATATGTAGTGACCGATATATCATTTAAAAGGTATTATTTTGTACTTTATGACAGAGACCATACTTCAAAATATTCAAAAATGGACTTATCGGTTTTTGCGAACAAACTCTTCATATTATCCTGCCATTTATCTCTCAGCCTGAAATTTACTTACATTTTTTTTTGGGGGGGGGGGGCAAACTAAATGAGTATATACTAACAAAGTGAAACGTGTGCAAGTGGTTATTTGTGATTTCTTTATATCATTAAACATTAGACGCAAAACTTGCTAGGCAGAGTTTATATAATAACAAGGAAGGAGGATGGAAAGGGGTATGCAATATATGTTGCTCTTTGCCCTGTATGTTTGGTGTGTGTTTTGGAAGGTTGTCAAGATATCAAGCCGCATGTACTCACCCGCATAGCCGGGGCATGTACTTGTGCCAGTGCTACAGCTGCAATAATTTAGCGTGGCCGCTGTATTTTTAGACTCCCTCTCCCTTTGTCAGTCAGTGTTGCTGGTCATCCATACCAAAATAAATCATCTTCTTATCGAGCTCAAATTACGATTTCTTTAAGAGTGTGGATGAAGAGAAAATATCGGGATTTTTCCTCACCAGCCATTTACTGCAACAGTTGCAATAATTGTTAATAGCGTCATGTTATTAACATGAACTCGAAGGAGAAATGGACTGTCACTTCCGTCTCTCAGGATTTGAAACCTGCCGAGAAAATCAGATACTGGTCAGCAAATGTGTCATAATGCATTTATTGGAGACAATTATCATAATTGCTATTGTTAATCACTTCATATTGGGAAACTTGCGTGACTTGCGTGAGACAAGGGATCAAACATGAAACACTTCTTGCGGATGGAAATGGCAGAAAATAAACATAAAAAGACGGTTTAATTGCATCATTTCTCTTATGAACTTCCATTTGTTTCCACCATCAGGATTCGTCAATCATATATTCAGTGTCATTTTTACACAAGGAAGACATAAGTCTGTATAATTCAGCAAAAGTGATTATAATTCGGTCATTCTACATTGTATGTAGTAGGGACGTTATATCACGATACACATCACTCTACCACCTCGTTCTATGGAGGACAATGACAAAATTACTCTTAAACCCAAAACTGCACACCTAATGGACTTATATCACCTCAGGTAAGATGAACAAATATCCAGATACCAGACACCTTTTATAGATGAGGAGAATTCTACCTCTAAGGGGTATTAAATGCCTATTTCTGTGACTACTCGTTATTGTAGGTGAAAGTTCACTTCCGTTTTCAGCCGGCAATGCTTTTCCAGTTTGACGTAGTGTGACAGATATCTTTCTCATTGTGCTCATTTCGACTGCATATAGCATTTCATTAAGCTTGCAATTGATTTCCTATGTTTTACACAAGAAGCATCCCATCGATTGCTCTTTTTCCTATTATTTCCAGATCTTCAGACTCTGCAGTGATCACTTTTTGTAACCTCAAGAACACAAGTTTCGGCTGGTACAATAATGTTAATTGTAACCTTTATGAGCAATGGGCAGAAACCGAATGTCTCCCAACACCGATGAAGGCCATTTTATTTAACATCTGGTCAGTCTTTCAAGTTTAAGGTAAAGCATCCTAGACTATTCTATACCCATGGCATTCTCAAAATAGACTTATTTGCCTTTATCTGTTTCTTCAAATATTTTCGCGGCCAGTCTAATCACAGTGTAGAGGGTCCGTTTTCGAAGCCTAATAACCTGTCAAATGTCTGACTTGGAATTATTTACCACCATGCCTTAAAAGAAGCAAATTTTTCATGATTATGAATACGGGAATGACAACGTATGCTGTATGGTTCTGATGAGTGATTCTTTAGGGCCAAGTTGCCGTATAAGCCCAACGTAGACAGCGTTTCTGAAGATTAAAAAATCTGACCGTTTTGTTTCGCTCTCTTGAATGTCGGTCAAAGTTCACTTCCGATCAACGTTCGCATTGGGTTCTTACAAGAATACGGATAAATTCATTTTCATTGTGGGCGTGAACGGAGATTTGATTGGCAGTGTCGGTTAGGATTATTATTCTCTACGCGCTGTATCTTGGTTTAGGAAAAATAGTGGTTCATGGTTGATTGGCAGAATCAGTTACAATAATCACTCACTATGCGCTGTATATTCAATTCAATTCAATTCATTTACTTTCATTCTTCTTTTTTTCTTTCAACAAAAAAACAACACAAAATAAATCAGGTATTATATCATAAACAAGAAAAAAAAATTTGCCTTTGCAATAAATAAATGATATCGATAAACATAAGAGCGCATACTGGCAAAAAAAAAATGTAATACAAAGTCATGCTTCAGTTGAAAAAAAAAGGAAGAAAGAATAGAGAGGTCCACGAAAAAGCAAAGCTTGTAGATTGTGAACCACTCATAAAACTTGTGAATCACTTATTTACAAACACTTGTGACAAATAAGATATACGACAGGACGGGACAAAACAGAAGAAACACAACAGCATGACACAACTTGCCAGAATAGATGAAAAGTATGGAAGGAAAGAAAGAAAATCGGAGTAGGAAATACAGTGGTTCATGGACGCCAACTTATCAGTGACTTTCTCCTTTATATTTCTCAAAGGTTCTTGTTTGCTACTTTATATAACAAGTATTTTATTTGATATACCATTGTGTAAGATTGCTACGAAAAAAAAAATAGTACGGTATGTTTCAAGGATTTCAGAACTATGCCATATATGCACTGCTAGTCTGCCTTAGTCTGGCAAAAGGAAGCAAATGACATTTTCATGGATATTGACCTTTTTATTCATTTGGCATATTTGAGGCATGCTCCATTTAACTGAAAAATCCAAAAGTTACAATTTTGGCCCATTTCTGAGATATTCAGGTGGCAAAAGGAAGCAAGTGCACAAAATTGCATGAAAAGAAAATAACAAAAGAAAGCTAGTTACAAGCTCATGATATTATTGTAACTTGCTTCCCTTTGCCAAATGAGTTATATTTACACACAATTTAAAATACTTTTGCAAAAGGCAGCAAGTAACATCCTTATGATATATTGTAACTTGCTTCCTTTTGCCATTTTTAAAAAAGTTTGTTTCAAATCTATAATACTTTGGCAAAAGGAAGCAAGTATAACATTCTCACGAGATGATTGTCACTTGCTTCCTTTAGCCAAAGTATTATAGATTAATCTTCAATACTTTGGCAAAAGGAACCAAGTATAACATTCTCATGAGATGATTGTCACTTGCTTCCTTTTGTCAAAGTAGGGCAGTAGTTATAGATGCAACGCGATCGAAATCTTTGTTGCAAGGGTCAGAAAGACTTGCCATATTTGTGTTTTTGAGGGTATAGGGGTTGGAAAATTGTCATAGTTGTACGATTTTGTTGAAGATGGCTGAAGTCGTCTTCTGGCTGCAGAGATGTTGATGATAAAGGGAGAAAGAGAGAGAAAGAGAGAGAGAGAGAGAGAGAGAGAGAGAGAGAGGAAGAAGGAAGGGAGAAATAATTGTAAATAAGAATGGATAGTATTGTAAAGTATTTCTTTTTCCACACGAGAGAAAGTTCCTCGCTAAGTGTATAGACTGGTTTCGTTAGATATAGTTTAATTATAATCAGAAAAAGAGTAATAATAGGCCTCCCTAAAAGTGACTTGACATAAAGGAAAGAATTGCGCAACTGCCAAAACTAACCAGATTGTGATATCGGATACTTAGAGCTTGCCAAACCACGCCCACTGTCATACTGGCAGCCGAATTTCCTTGCATTGTTTTGGGGCTGACAAAATTTCTTTTGATATCCATTATCCGAAAACAGACGAAAAGCTAGTCAATTTTTTAATGTAGTTTCATTGAAAATTCATCATCTGCAAGCAACAACACTATTATCAGGGTGCAGGTTGATTTCTTATACCTTCCTAGTATGTTTTCTTGTAGAAGGAGTTTCTCAGTCATTTTTCTCCAATTTTCAGGTACTCCCTATACACAAATTAGTGTGTCCGCTGACAGTCTGTCAAGTTTCTTCCTTTCACTCATCTCAGCTCTGATGTCTGGAAGACGAATGTTACACTCATTTTTTTCTATAATCCATAAAGTCTTCGCCTAAAGCTCGTGTGTGTTGGTAGATAAACTATATGTCCTTCTTTTAAAATCATGCTATTTGAAAAGAGAGCATTATCTTCGGAACAAGTGCGTGGATATCAATGGAGGGTGTCTCACTAGGTGAAAGGTAACTTCCGTCCGGGCTGCCAGATTCAATTTCGAAGCGTTCTTCATATTTCTCTTGAATATTGTCATTTCCCTTTCGCAAGTTTCACTTTTTGTTGAAACGAGAATAATGCAGTATCACCAGAATAAACTGATGAATTACAAACGGAAATTGCAATTGTGTCTGTATTTTCTGGAATAACTCAGGCATCATAATTATTATCAGATATACCGACAGGAAAAAATCTGACTCCTTAATTCACAGCCCGAGCCATGCAAAAGACAGAGTCATTATAAATAACTGTAATAAGTGTAACTTCAAACATTTGATTTTTTCGGTCGTTCCATTCATAATTGATTTATGCTGGCTATAACACTTTGTTATAGAGACGACGTCACATTAATCCCTATGCAATGGTTGTTTGACGCCATTGTTAAACAGAACAAGAGGAAAAATTATATTCCCATATCTCCACGTGATCATTGTGTGTGTGTATGTGTGTGTGTTTGTGTGTGTGTGTGTGTGTGTGTGTGTGTGTGTGTGTGTAGCGCTTTTAGCTGTTTCATAAAGTATACGTACATGTTATATTACATTATGCCAAGATGTGATATACGCTGCCGTGGGAGCGAGGAGCAGAAACTTGCGTCCAAACTGAGGTGCAAAAGTCTGGATATTCACGCTGGTCCGAGAATCCCGTAGACATAAACTGCGCCATCAAGTTGTTTCATTGAATGTCTAAGACTCTAAAGAATGACAGATCTTAAAGTCCATTGCTTTAAAATTGCCATTCTGTCTAACGCGCAATGGTGGTACTACATGTATATTATTTGGTTCAACAATGACTTCGCTGGTGGTAGTAAAGCCGTTTGTGATTTGAACTCCATTCAAGTGCCAAGTCGGTACAGCCGAGCCTGATAGGTCATTTCCTGTGCAAACCGCGGTGACTTCACGGCCAGCCCGTAGAGGCGATGGTACTTCGAGGTTCAACGTCATTCCAGCTACAAAAATGATACAGGAAGATCGTTTGATAAATCCAAAATAAAATTATACATGATGAAATTTTGAAAAAAAAAATCTTTTCTATACCCATTTGTAAATATTCATCGATTATTGATACTAAAGATATTGTTCACAACCACAATTGAATTAGGTCAGAAGAATGACCCTTCTCCTAAAATAATATTAAAGAAATTGCCTTAAATTCAACAATAGAGTTGATAGAATATAATTTAATTATTATTTCACACTCAATAAAAGCAATAAACTTAAGTTTTTATCGGTTTTCAATTTTCGATGCCCTCATCTGATAATCTATTTGATTGTCGATTCACAGCAGGTCTTAATCTTTCAGCAATTTATTATTTTTTTTTGCTTCAGACTTTGTAGTTGTCTACAGAAGTGAATATCAATTCAAGGAAAACAAATTGTGATAATGCAACAGCTAAATAATATATAAATTCTTTAACAAAGATAAAAAAAATATATCGTACTACTTACCAATGAGTTGAATGTTGACGAGAAGAATCCCGACTTGAACCAGCGCTCGGTGGTCAATCATTGTGATTCGATCCCTCGATAACATGAGAATTTTTCTCTACCTTCTGGATAGAATGAAAATTAGGTTTATTAAGCATACCTGTATTCAAATGCTGTATTCTAAACTGGACAACAAAAAAGAACATGGTGATATAAAAATGAGCACGAAAGGTAACACGCAAAGCAATAAAAAAGAAAGAAAAATCTCAGCGTATTCGATAGTTCATCCAGTTTAACCGCGTGACTTAACAATGAGAAATATATATCTGGAATAATAACATTACTGTTCATAGAAAAAAAAAGAGTGGTTTTATAGAGATTATCCCAACACCTAAAACAAAGTGAGTATCACTCTTTCGAAATGAGGACGAATTCTGTGACGGTTTAGATGCTGTAAGATTTGCCGCTGCCAATGTATAAACTTGTATAATTCTTTTACCACAAAGTCGCTGTTAAACCCAGTTGAACGTTATGTGGTGAAATTGCCTTGTTTTTCCCGAGTCATAGGTTCATGTATATGCACGCGAAAGAGGCAACTAACATATGAAATGAACAATATTCTTCCGCGTGAAGTGATGGGTCATCTCTTTTTTCACTCATGTTTTATTTTACCTTTTTTTCAAGCGGCATCTGACCCTTCTGTTGTATTGTCATTTGATGCGCTCTTCATCTTATACTTTCCTGAAGGATTACAGATTTTGATTCCACATCCGTGTCTGTACCATACTCATGTTAAGTGTTAGAACAAAGCTATGCACACATAATGATGATAAATAAAACACATCGATTACTTTCATCAAGCTTTAACAAATATGTGTGAAACAAGCCTAATAAATTACATTTATTGCCTGGTTTGTATCTGCCTTTTGGAGTTCGGAAAAAAAACCCCACTTACTTTGTTTGTGTTTCAAGTATGATATAGCTTAACGACAAAACGTTTCGTAGCAAGTAACTGGATGACACATAGTGGTGATTATCTGGTAATTTAAAAAAAAGATTGATTGAATGGTAGACAGATTGAAAAAAAAATTGTTATATGAAAAGATAATGATATGCTTTGTGCAATGGGATTCACGTTTTGGGAGTTTTGAAATCATAATTTGCGAGATAATAGGGGCTTCACAGTTATCAAGCACAACAAAAGTTACTGCGAATGTTGTTCAATCTTAAACATTAAAGAAAGCATAACATTGCCACTTGAACAAATTACAGTAAATGTTATCCGTGCGGTTGCTTCACGACGCGATTCACAACATATGTTACAAAGCCTACTCATAAAGTCGTGTCCCACGTTCATATTTTTTTTTAAATGAAGATATATATTTTCTTAATGAAAATACTACGAAAGAGGAAAGAAAAAGAATTGGGAAGGAGTGATAGACAAACAACGTCGATATCAGGGCAAATCTTAGCGATCTGCGGGGAATGATGTTGAAATTGTATCAGTTGTGAAAATGTACGAGCTATTCAATTGACTGGAGTATCCGATCATGTAGCTTCTTAAATCCTACACTAGCTCTCCCTGTCTATTGACATGATGCTTTATCCTTGTACCATCTCGTGTATCACTGATCTTGTTTTCACTGCTCGTCATATTACCGGTTTTTTGTTGACTTTTGTCATCATCAGATTCCTTGACGTGAATAATCTCACTGTACTTCCTCTATTTGATGCACACGATACTACATACAAAGACAGTCACTATTTGTGCACACAGATACAAGAATTGAATTTCACAGGCAATCATACACCTAGTTGGGTAGGCATACATTAAATGTGTGCATACGAATGTGTGCATGTATGCATCCGTATATACACATAATCATCTATAATACACACTTAATACATATGAATTTCTGTGTGCGTGTGTGTGTGTGTGCACTCACACATAAACGTGTGAATACGAAAAGAGAAGAAAAAAACAGTTATTGGCGACTACAATCATCTAATACCCGTTGGGTTTTTCATATTAATGGAGAAAATTCACAGTTTAATTGCAGGTTTACGTAATCTCCTCCAAACTTCCAGACAGGCATCACCTTGGCTAGAAAGACACATGATTTTGAGAGGCGTCGCCAGCTAATAAATGTTTTGGATTATACTCTTAGAAAATAAAATAAAAAGAAATAATGAAAATTATTTCGTTTTCCTTGCATGATTTAAACGTATGCAGACTTTTGATTTTGAACATGGAGTATAAGTCTTAAAATTATATAAATACCTTAGAATAACTGTGTGACAAAAAGAAACACATTGTAACTGAAGGCGCTATGCATTGCATTTGGATTGTTGTCCACTGAGGACTTTTTTTGTTCTTTCTATACACAATAATTTGTTTTCGTTTCTGATCCCTGTATTGAACACAATTAATTTTGGTGAGATATTAACAGAAGCAAGATAATTTCATCTAATAAGATGATGCATTGTTCTGGTATAAGAACCAGAACTTAGTTTGTCCAGACCTGTCACGTGATGGAATTCTTGTATACCAAATTGTTTGAGATATAATATCAATTGATATTCAAATTTATTAGAATTCATAGACTTACTTTTTACTTCTTTTTAACTGACTACTAGTACATCTCAATACTTTTGACCAAAAAAGTAATTGTTGCTTTTGCAGGGAAGCTTCACATAGTTGGGAATAATCCTTTCTTCTTACAATAAAGTTCACGTTAAATGTTAGGGTCATGCAATAACCCATAACTCCATTACCTTAGAACGACAACGACATATTTGAGCAAATAAGGAGACACTCGCGTACGCGCTTGCACACACACACACACACACACACACACACACACACACACACACACGTTTCAGTCGCCTAAACGATGACGCAGACAAACACATATGATGACTCTTTAATTTCAGCTTAAAATGAGCAAATTAAAACAAATTCTTAAACAAATTAACAAAGTTAATGCTTGTCGACTGCAGAGAATTTTATTTCAGCACTTTTTCCATGCCAAGGGTGTGTGTACATGCGCGAGCGGTCCTCGGTTTTTAATACTGTGCCCCATATTCACAAAGTGTTTCTGTGTGTGTAAATGTGTTGACACACGCCGTCTACATTCAATGTTTTGTGTGTATGTGTATGTGTTCTCTGCATCACTTCAGACACTTTAGATTTTGTCAGAAGTTTTGCTTCTTTCCTCTGAAAACAGTCTAAGGACAATCAATAACACCAATGCCACCTCACCACTCGAGTGGTGAGTATTTAATAGATATAAGCCACTCGACCAGGATAACAAAAATAATGACACTTTACCTTCCAAGTGTGCACAATTGCCACCACTTTGTATGAAAAGTTTGTTCTCAAAAACAGATTTTGAAGTACGGTCTCTATCATGAAGAACAAAATAATACCTTTTAAATGATATATTGGTCACTACATATAAAGGTACATTTTTGAAGTTATGGTCAAAAGAAGCACAAATTTTCTCATCATTGTTTTTATTTTTCTTGACCTTTATTCGCAAATATCTCCATTTGGCATGCAAATATGGACTTACCGGTTTTTGCGAACAGACTCTTCATATGTAATGCCCATCACACACACTGCGTATAAAATATCGTACAATGTCACCACTCTCACTGTAACTGCCAATCCTAAACATGCACACAGCATATCAAACAACATAAAATTTCGCCACTCTTGGTGCAGCTGTCCATCACACACATGCGCACAGCTTATCAGATAAATTTACAATACACACATGACACAAATTACCAAATTACGTAATACGATTATATAACAATGTCACCACTCCTACTGTAAGGGTCTGTCAAACACACCAAATATCATGCAAAGTCGCCACTCTCACTGTAACTGTCCATCACACTTTCACACAATTAAATATATATCATACAATGTTATACCACTCTTACTTTAATTGTAAATCCTAAATATGCACAATGTAAAATGTATGAAATATACTATGTCAACACTGTCAGTGTAAATGTCCTTGATACACGCGAACACCATGTTATGTTACCACTTTTAGTTTGACTGACCATTTTACCTGCAAACAGCTATAAGCACACTGTCAATTTCACCACTCTAACAACTGTCCATCACACATACATTTTTGAACGTAACAAACGTCATGAAATGTCGCTACTCTTACGATAACCGTTCATTACAAGCATACACACAGCTTATCAGATATCATGCAATGGCACCACTCTAAGTTTAACTCTCTATCACACACTCACAAACACACACACACACACACACACCCTCACTCCCTCACTCACACACAACCGAAACAATTCGAGACATTTTGGACTATATAAAACACACCAATGAACTCAGATAAGATATAAAATGGCGTCATTCTCAATCTTCAGAAACTTCTCCTTATACTGGGTAACATATTATATACTTAGCCCCATTCCATTATGTATATTTCAATGATTTAGTTCATCGGTTTAAATACGAAGCAAGAATAGAGTTATACATGAAAGTAAGATATCATCTTGCTGACTTGTTCACTAATTAACAATGCAGTAATGATGCAGCTACCAATTTATAGGTTGTAAGCACATATCACATATCTATAAATTCAGCGAGTATGATTTAACGATAATACACGGATAAATCTGAGACACTAATTAACACTGGTTTAAGGAAAACGAATGAGACATTTTGTAGTATTGAAGTATTTCGTAGTAATTATGTATTGTTAAGTTTCTTTTTCTCCATTGAAAAGAAGGAATCCCAAAAATGAGGCTTAGAAATAATACTTTATGCCAACAAACTGCAAAATTAGCAAACTGATAAAGACACGAGCAGACTGATTTGTCACAGTTTTTACACACCCTGTCATGACTTCAAACTTAAACTTTGAAATCAGCCTCAACGCTTAGATTGATTAAAACTGGGTTATAGCATGCAATTTACATTGCAATGCAAACTTCTCCTGAGAATATTATATTAGAATATGTTGAAGAATGAAAGACAATAAACAAATATAATATTCTGATTAGAAACAGAAGAAGAGCACATGTAATACACACAACAATTAATAAGTTTGGCAATTTCTTAGATGAAATCTATGAACAGTTCAACTCATGGCACATTGGATTTACAGGCTACTGAAGACAGGCATTTTTTCAAACTAGGGAGTTGTTTCTTTCAAACTGCTTTATTGCTATTGATACATTCAATGTTTGTGAAACAGAAACTAAAATGATTCTTACAGGAAATGCTGATGGTTGGCGTCTTGTTCTGGGCCCAAGTCTGGTGGATCTTTTGCATGCCACCTCCTGCGATCCAATACTCATGTGCATCAAATGTACAGAATTCTTACATACTGAGAAGCCGTTTTCAATTAAAAACATTTTGGAAATCGGAGTCCAGTCTCGAAACTCGCGAACATAAGTTTTGGGAAAATTCCCTGTACATTTACTATTCGATAAAACTAGTCTAACACAATCACGTCAATAGCAACCAACAATATTATTCATATTATTATATATATATATATATATATATGAAGAACTTGCAACCAAAAGGCGCTAAATCCATTGAAAAATGATGGATTTAGCGCCTTTTGGAAGCAAGCTCTTCATACACACACACACATATATATATATATATATATATATATATATATACATATATGTATATATATATATATATATATATATATATATATATATATATATATATCTGAGTTGCCTGCCTCTTTTTCAAGAAGTTTTGCCTATTAAATTGAAATACTCCTTATGGTTCTTTATCTCTTTATTTCTTCCTTTATATGTTATAACACCCTTTCATTCCTCATTTTGGGCAACCTAGTCAATTGGGAACAAGATTAGTCATCAATCCAATTCACCTTTCTTAGTTTCAATGTTGACGCTATGTTTAATAGATAACACAGGCAAAGATTTTGCAAATTATGCAAAGTAATGTAAGCAAACGTCCAAATTGGTCTTTATTATTGACTGAGAATGCGACATGTGGGAAACATTGATAAGCATTGAGACATAATTACAGAGCGTTGTGAGTAGTGGAGAAAAAAGAAAGACGATAAATACACCAAAAAGGGCCACCTTGGCAAATTCAAATTACTTGGTGAATGTACCCAAAAATTCACTGGTAACCATTTTAGCAGAGCATGTCATAAACATGTCTTTATGTGATTTCACTTAATTAGAAAGAATGAGAAAGAAGATTGTTCAGTAACCACAACCCTTTTCGTTGGCTGGTAGGGCTAATCGCTTCGCAGATGCAATGGATGCTAGAAACAATGAAAAGAAAGAAATTGCAAAAAAAAAAAAACAACAACAAATGAAACAGTTTTCTTTGTTTTGGTGATTGCTTGATTGCCCCTCATCGACACACTGTGAATACTGGACCTTTATTCAAAGCACAGCCCACGGCATTTGGGCAATGACTTCCAAATTCCCAATATCTCTGTTTTGCTCCTAGTCTACAAATGTTATGCGATGAATTAAAATTCACAAACTGAGGGCTAGATGCTTTTAATGAATCTTAGTCCATCGCAGTAAATATAAGAAATACGAGAAACTGTAGTTTAGAGCTTAGCCTTTTGGGTTTTTTTTCAGAGTGAATCTAAAATGTTTGGAATATTCTGAAATATTATTTATGATACATGATTTCACTGATGTGTATGATTATTACATGTATATGAATATGAAATAAAGATGACCGTAATGTCAATTTGTGTCATTGATTTTCTAATGCATAACTTTGTAAACTGGTTTATTATTTACACTCATGTTTATGATATGCGTACTTTGATAAGTTTCTATTACTTTTGTAGGTTTTGATATTGCTCTTGGAAATTGATCGAATGCAAAAGTTAAAATGTTAAAAAAAGACCAAACACACACACACACACACACACACACACACACACACATGAATGATAACAAGTGAAGAGTTTGTTTGCAAAAACCGATAAGTCCATATTTGCTAGCTGGAGATATTTGCGATTAAAGGTCAAGAAAAATAAAGGGAATAATAAGAAAATTGTTGCTTCTTTTGACCATAACTTCAAAAATATACCTTTATATGTAGTGACCAATATATCATTTAATAGATATTATTTTGTACATTATGACAGAGATCGTACTTCAAAATGTTCAAATATGGACTTATCGGTTTTTGCAAACAAACCCTTCAAGTGAACAAAAAGTCTATAATCTTATCCAACTTTTCTTTGAAATGCAGGTCGGATTTTACCATAATTGCTGAACACAGCTTTCCCGTTTACGTACACAAATGCACACGCATCACATTACACATATAATATTATTATAAGAGGGAGAGAGAGAGAGAGAGAGAGAGAAAGAGAAAGAGATATCATACAGAACTAACATTCGGTTTGGAACAAGCCAAAAATGACCTCAAACACAACGCAGTTGACGAGAAATTGAACATAATTTAACATAAACACATTTAACACTAACCTATTAACTTGTATAAATGACAGCGGTAAGTTGAGGAAGGAGTGTCATAATCTTGTACTGCAGACATAGCGTACATCTCTTTGGAGACTTCTCAAATTGTAATTTTCGTCCTTTGTTTTTTCTACATGGTTTTCATCATAACCATATCATATGACTGCAAACTGCGAATAGACAGAGATGTGAGTGTACAAAATACATTTGCCTCAACATTATTACAATCGTTTTTTCTTTTTCTTTTTTTCCCTGCCTCGGTAATGTGTAATAAGTATGTCACGATACTATAAAACACACACACACAAACACACACACACACACACACACACACACACACACACACACACACACAAACACACACACACACAAACACATAAACGACTTAGTATGAGACATTCTCGACTATATAAAAACACATTCATGAAACCAGACGAGAGATAAAAGGCATCAGTCTTAATCTTTATCATGACTACTCTTTACTGGGTAACATGCTTTCTCCAATATGTATAGGCTACATCAGTGTTACAGGATTTGGTTAATCGGTTGCTAAACAAGACTGAAATCATGTAGTGATTAGCCAAAAATAAAATCTTACTACTAAACTAACTATAACTTGTTCTCTTATCAACATTGCTGTGAATATACCAATAGGTATTAAGACAGGGCTGGTGAAATGGGGGGGGGGGGCAGCTCCCTCCGCACTTTTTTTTTTTTTTGCAGAACATAAATTGTGTGACGTTTTGCCCCCCCCCCCCACTTTTTCGTGGAATATTGGGCCTGGTGTTTTTTTTTTCTTTTGGTTTTTGTTCCTTGGTCCCTTTTGCAGAACGTAATGTGACCGTCACAAAACCAACAAAAAATTGCACTCTTGATTTTACGTGGGGACTCATAAAAAAGGTGAAACAGGTCGACCAAGTCTTTTTCAGTTTTCCATATTTTCTGAAAGAACTATTCTTCTTCTACTTTATTTGTGAGGTTAGAATCATAAAATCAATGGAAAAGTTGGTTTTCGACAGTTTTCTATGACCCTTATTTGATAGAGCTGTGAGATCAGGTACATCTTACAGGCCCCTTTTCATTTCTTGAAAAATCTTTCGCACATTCTCCACTTTCAACTCTGATAAACTTTTGAAAAGATAATGCTACTGCTTTGAAAGTTGGCGTTAATCATGGACAGAATGTGTTAGAAGAGCATGCTCAATCCCTCATCGTTGGTGCTATACGCTGATTTACATTATATATTTTTGTTTTATCCCATACATCACACACCTAGCAAGGTTTGGTGAAGATTAAGCGCTTGAATACACCCTGTACTTCAGAGCCTCTTTTCTTGATTCACACTTTTCCAAAAAGTGTGCTTTCTTTCCAATAATTATAGTAGGAAAGTCCATTTGAATTGAGCTATACATTAAAGCTAAAGCCTGCTCTTTCAGAATCCACCCTCAACTAAGAATTAATGTCTGGCTATTTTTTGTTGGTTTTGTGGTGCAGTGTCACAGATGGTGTGATTTTTTGCCCCACCCCCTTTCCATTAAAATAGATAAGGGTCTGTCGGTATTTTTTTTTATGCTGCTTCTCACTCGATGTAGGAGAATTTGGGAGGGAAGTAGCAGCAAAACGTCGCAGCCAGTTCTGAAAACGAATCGACATCCATGTTCCAATAAGGTCATCAATAAGTTGATAGAAATACATACACATAGATATATGCTAGCTATGACAGAAAATTTATCGATTTAAACCTAAAACTTTCAAAGTAAGTCACAATTGCATATATCTATGAAAACAAGCTAATCGCACAAAACCTACATTGGCAATACAGTAATCGAAACTTCCTGTCTTACATTAATATGTAAATCCGTGGTTTTGCAAAGAGCAGGATTAGAATAACAGGCAAATGTAGTGTTCAATTAAAAAAAAAACATGAGGGAAACCCAAAAAGTATCTCATTATAAAAAGAAGAAAAAGAGATTAAATATAAGAAACGTAGATTGAAAATCAAAGTTCAGCTTTTCTCAGTGGACTCAGTAAAGTCAGGAAAAGACGACTGGAATGTATTGCAAGGCGTTTAATTTTCAAAAGAGACTAATCTCTCTCCTCTTCACGATCACAGTCGCACAGGTCAACAACGACAGGAAGAACACGGCGACGAGCAGGGCGTACGTGGTCGACGGCTGCTGAAGAACTCCTCGACGAAGACCAGCAATTGGACCTGTAAGACATGACCAGATATTAAGGGAGTAAAAACTTATTTCGACATAACAGAAAAAGAATCACAAAGACGTTATGGTGAAATTTCACTCCAAGTCCAGACAGTAAGACCCCAGATTTCTCGTCAACAACTGGTCGTATCATCTACAGGATGTAATAATGTTTGACACCGTCTTTGAGTGTTTCTTAGAAGTAAAATTTTAACTGATAAACAAACACAGAGATTCCTGGTTTCGAGTGACTTTTACTATTGGAACATATCTTACAAAATCGAGGCAAATTGGCTTAATAGATTTAGAGTTATGAATACACGGTGACTCCTTGTTCGATGTAAAAATATATTTATCTCTTCGTTTATGGCTGATGATATTATGTAAAAAAAATAATTACGTTTTCTTAATTTTGTTACTCATTATTACTAGTATTTTGTAATTTAAGTTTTTCAATAATTACAGATATGTTCTGCTTATGCATTGTATATAGTTTTCTTTGTTTATTTGATGGTAACGAAAATATATTTAATCTTTGAACGTCAACTTGAACATTGAGTCATCATCAGAGTACCTCGCGCTGACTTTAATACCTTTCTCCAAGCCAAAAGTTGGACAGTGTTCAACACTGGTGAAGGTCCAGCCAATCCCGTTAGTACCAGAGCACGTGACATTGATGCACCTGTTGCCTGGGCGTGGTCTGAAGAGAGCCGAGGCGCAGCTGGACGAGGAGAGCGTGGTGTTGTCGACTCCGATGGTGTATGTGTGCAGGTGTGGGAACGGCTGGTCTTGAAGACTGACGTGACACGTGATAACGAGAATGACCTGGCTTCCTTCGATTTCCTGGGTCTCGATGGAGAGGATGTCACTCGCCGGAGGTGCATGACCTATGAGAGCAAAGAACAAAATGACTGATTTGTCTTCATTCCAAAGCGAAGCAACAGTTATCACAACAAGCCTCTCTTAGACAAATTGTGTCAAAACAGAAAATCAATCATGTAATTTGAACCATTCTTACTTAAAAACAGATATCGATTCAAACATTTCATTCTAATTTTCGCTGTTTTCTTCTCCTATAACCTGCACAAAGACACGGATTATGCAAAGCACAAAAGCAAAGAAAAGATGACCGAGAAAAATAGAAGAGTTAATATAAGCATATTAATACATTAAAACACAGACTTTCAGACATTCAAGGTATGCTGTTACCATTTTCTATATAACCAGAACCCATAAAAAAACCTATACCTGTTCTCCGTGGCAGTATCACCATCTTTATAATCAGAACCCATAAGAAACCTACCTGTTCTCAGTGGACAATAATTCCGCATAGAAACCGTCTCCCCGAATTGATTGATACCGGTGCATGATATATCGATACATCGATTGGGTTGATCTTCCATGATCGTTGAAGAGGCGTTGGATCTTGACAGAATATCTCCATCAGCGGTGATTTCGAACACACCGATCGGTGGAAACGGTTGGTCAATCGGATCCACGTGACACGAGATATTGAGACTCGTTCCCCAATTATCCTCGTCTTCTTCTACCTTGATAGAGATGATATCAAGTGCAGGTGGGTCTGAGGAATAGAGAAAGATGTGGTCGAAGATGCATTTGATTTTATCACAAAAAAAGCTCACAATACAAGTTTTAAAAGTACGCAATAGATTGTTTGTTTATCAAATTTATATTTGATTATTTATAATTCTTCGAATCTCGGCCTTAACTTTTTGCCTCTGGTGGTCTGTTCGGGCCAATAAAATCCTTAAATCTATAATATGGGGGCTCGTGAAATATATTTAGCGGTCCAAAATAAAAGCAAACGTAATGTAAATTTAAGTTGTCCGGTTGTAAAATGTAATGTAGGCCTACACCGCCCTACTTTGGCAAAAGGAAGCAAGTGACATCGAGTACAAGTGCTACAAATGAAGAAAATATGTTTTGGGTAGGCCTTTCAATATGGAAATTTGTGATGAGAAAAAATGTCAGTATTCGTGCAAGTCATATGGTGATGCATTTATGACAATTCGAAAAAAATTGATATTCCCATAGAAACTGATTAATATGTAACTTGCTTCCTTTTGCCAAAGTATTGTCGATTTGTAGCAAACATGAAAAATCTGGCAAAAGAAATCATGTGACAATCATATCATGAGTATATTACTTGCTTCCTTTTGCCAAAGTATTATAAGTTTGTAGCAAACACAAGAAATGGCAAAAGGAAGCAAGTGACATTCACATCATAAGGATGCCACTTGCTTCCTTTTGCCGAAGTATTTTAGATTGTGTGCAAATATAAATAACTTGGTAAAAGGAAGGAAGTGACTATCATATCATGAGGTTGTAACTTGTTTCTTTTTGCCAAAGTATTTGAGATTTTTAGCAAACATGAAAAATCAAGGAAAAGGAAGCAAGCGACAATCAAATCATGAGAATGTCATACTTGCTTCCTTTTGCCATAGTAATATATATTTTTAACAAACATTAAAAAATGGCAAAAGGAAGCAAGTGACAATCATAATCATAAGGATGTTACTTGCTCCCTTTTGCCAAGGTATTTTAGATTGTGTGTAAATATAAATGATTTGGCAAAGGGAAGCAAGTGACAGTCATATCATGAGGTTGTAACTTGCTTCCTTTTCCCATTTTTTTTTGCATGCAATTGTGTGCACTTGCTTCCTTTTGCCTTCCCGAATATCTCAGAAATGGGTAAAAATTTTAACTTTTGGATTTTCAGTTAAATAGAGCATGCCTCAAATATGCCAAATCAAGAAAAGTCAATATCCATGAAAATGTCACTTGCTTCCTTTTGCCAAAGTTGGGCATTATGATAATTATATATGTATATTTTAATATGTTTTAAGTAAAACAACGATTCTTTGCATGGATTTCATTGTAAGTGGCACAATAGAAGTCGGTAGAAATCGGATTCCTCTACTCAACCAAAGTTCTAAATTACTACAAATCATTGCAAACAATGTTCCAAAATAAGAAAGTATGTCCCGACAGGATTCAACAAGTTGGAGCATAATTGTATGACATGTAGACGATGGGGGGGGGGGGGGGGGGGGAGGGAGGTGGAGAGAGAGATACAATTCTGAATTTCCTATTGCTCACCTCTTGGACAGTGCCTCGCCAAAGCGGAAGTAATTCCGACGCCATTAGTTGCGGAACACGTGACATTAATGCACCTGTTTGGGCGTGGTCTCAGGAGGGCTGAGGTCCAGCTCGCGTTGGACAGGATGGTCCCATCAGCTCCAATTGAATACGAATGGAGGTACGGGTACGGCTGGTCGGTCAGGTTCGCTCTGCACAGGATTAGCAGATTCATCTGACGGTCTTTGTCTAGGAACTCCGAAGTCTTGATCGACAAGATATCAGCTGCTGGAGGCTCGCCACTGGTTTCTACGGGTAGATAAAGACATCCGTAACAATGATAGGGAGAATGATGTTCCAGAGATCGTTAACGGAGTAACATATAGAAGTCTGCTGATACTGTTATTAATTTTTGCATTAAGAGCACAACAGTGACAATCATAAAAGTTATAAAACTCATTGTGGGGATGATACCAGTCATCAAAGTTTCGAAGGGTGTCACATGTGGTGACCCTGTACGGCACTTCAGGTATCTCGGAGCCATCGGATTTCTTCAAGACTTGTAAAGATATTGATAGTGCATACTATTAAAACTGAATATTGTTAACATCATTACCATGGTTATTCCGTCTTGTGTGTGTGTGTGTGTGTGTGTGTGTGTGTGTGTGTGTTTTATAGTTTTCGTGGACACAGTAGGTTAATGAACCACCTAAAACCACAGACTTCAATTTGCGAAAAATCTTTACAACCTATATAAAAGTTCCAATATTCGATCTATAACAAATATATATATATATATATATTGATCAAAACACACACACACAAACACACACACACACACAAACACACACACACACACACACACACACACACACACACAAAGAATTGTGTTGAACCAGCGAGACGAACGTTAACATTGTGCGAAGATTTTTGAAAAAAAATGATACAAATCAACAGAGATAAATACCTTATGAGCTTCACGTAGCACCCCATATAACGTGTTAGAAACAAAAAAGACGTTTGAACGTTAGACGTCTTTTGGAGGGTATGACATAATCCTTATTTTGCATGTGACCAAGACATAATTAAAAACTCTCGGCAACTGTCATAACTAAATTGTTAGATTAACTTAAGGCTTTGCGTAGCGTAAAAAACAAAAAAAAACACTCCATTGAAGGTTTGAAATAATGTAAAATGTCAACTCAACAGCTGTGGTTTTCATACACATATCATGCACCACAACAGGTAGAATCACAATGGAGGTGGGAAGAGACCTCTTCCACCTCTACGGTATCACGATGGAAAGTGAATGAAAATGAGGTGAAACAGAACAGATTCTCACCCTAAGATTTCACATACAGACTTACCATCGTTCCTTGGACAGTATGTCTCTGTAGTGATCGTCCTACCGACGTCGTTGATGCCGGTGCAGGAGATTTCAACGCATTCACTCGGAATGGACGCAAGGATCAAGGAAGGGGAGCTTGAAGCTGACTCGATGACGTCATCAACTGCAATCTCGTATGTCTCAATCGGTGGAAATGGCTGGTCACGTGGGTTGACGAAACACGTGATCTTGATGCCATCAATCTCCTGCCCGTTCTCATGGTCAGCGATCTGGATCACGATGATATCGTCCGCCGGAGCATCTGTCAGTTGACAAGCGTTAAAAGCCGACGGATATGTGACAAAAATTAGCCAGCAATAGACTTATGATTAGAGAGTATCAATTTTTTGTATATGTATATATACGTATATATATGTATATATATATGAAATATGAGGAAGGAAGGAGCTAGCTTTAACATTATTATTCCTCACACTGTTCTCCTTTTCGGAAAATGTGCAAGAGTTGAAAAAATGGTGTCCGCCGGGAATCGAACCGGGGTCTTTGGCATGGAACGCCAACGCCTTAAACCGCTCGGCCAAGGAGACGTCATAGCGGTTCAGGCAAACCCAAGTTCGCTTACCCGACGGAACATAAACCTGTAATGGTAAGTATGCAATTTACATTACTTTATTTATCATACTCATAAAAATGATAACACTTGTAACAATAAAGAACATATTTCGACTTATCCGGGTCTTTTTTTTTTTTACGCGTCGATTCCGGTTTTCTTGTTAACCCTAATATCATCGTATGGAAGCTTTTAAGTGTCATTCTACCTGACGACATGGCGAGATACTTTATCTTGTCAAATCAACTGAACGTTGTAATCTATGTCGCTATGTCGACATCTATCTTAATATGAAGAAGTCGAATTGGGAAAATTATGTATGTCCCTATGTCGACACACGACTTTTAGGGAAGTCAACTTTGGAGATGAAATATATGTCGCCAAGTCGACATACCCTTTTTAGGATTCGACCTTGCGAGATAATCTATGTCACCATGGCGACTTTGATATCTTGGTTGTTGATAAGTCGACATGGTAAGTAACATATCTTGATATGTCGACACGATATAAAATAATAAGTCGACTTGACAAAATGAAGTATCTTGCCAAGTCGTCAAAGAGAATGGCGCTTAAAAAGCTTCCGTAAAGACGAGAGGAAACCATAATTTGTCACAAAAGGAATGGGACAAAATGTAAAGAAAACCTTAAATCAGTAAATTTCCCCACTGCTCACCCCTTGGGCAGTGCCTTTCCCACGTGGAGGTGACACCGACACCGTTCGATGCAGAGCACGTGACGTTTAAACACCTGTTTGGGCGTGGCCTGAAGATGGCCGAAGATGAGCTCGTGTTGGACAGGATGGTCCCATCAATTCCAATTGCATATGAATTCAGGTACGGGTACGGCTGGTTGTTTCTGTTCGCGCGGCAAATGATTAGCAGATTCATCATACGATCTCTAGCTTGGAAATCCAAAGTCTCGATAGACAAAATGTTCGCTGCTGGAGGGTTGCCGCTGGTTGTCTCTGAAAGGTGACGAAGGCAGTTGCAGTGTTAGGTGTGGTGATATTAGTGTCGTCATTACAGAAATCTTGCTTTAAACGTAATGCTTGCAAAAGGGAGGGATATTTGTTAAGCAGCATGAGACAGAAGAAAAAAAAAACATTATTTTTCCAATGAACGAATTCTTGAGCATTTCTTGAAGCATTAGACAATCCAAGAATGGACGAATCGATACAAACTACGTAAAAAAAAAGAAGAAAAACAAAATAGAAGCTATATCCATGCTATTCACGATGAAATGCCAGTTATTTAATCCTGTCAATGCATATCTGACCAACAATAGAGGTCGTCCCTGATGATTACTGTATTGTGTTAGGCGTACGCAAACGCGAGAAAACAGACAGACACACACACTCACACAAACACCCACCACAAGTATACTACAGGTTTTTTTTTTTTTTTTTTTTTTATCCACAGCCATGTCAGGATTGTGACAGAATTCAGAAACTGAAACAAAACAAAGCTTCGTGTGTCCTGGAATGAAAAGAGCCAATCCAACTGAATTCAGCTTAGATAATTATATTTGTTCCCAATGACAATAAACAGAGTTTACTATGTACACGTCGTTTCATTATTAACCTTTTCTGTCCTTTTAGAGTAGCTATTGGCAAAGAAAATGCTGGAACATTATACTAGTACACACCACCAAAAATCCCCGGCACGTAAAGGATGATTGAGGAAGACGAGTGATGTGATAATACATATGTTTTTCTTTATCCGAGAAGATATACTATTACATCACTCGTCTTCCTCCATTGAAAAACAAATAAAAAAAAAGAAAAGAAAAGAAGATAAAGATGAAAATATCAGGAAATCATAATTATGGCCAACACTCTGCAATCTACACAGATCTACCGAAACTAAAACAGACTTTGCGACAAATTGAAATTGGCGAGGAGAAAATTCAAAACGTAAAGTTATAAAATCATCTTTGCACGTTTAAACACTAACCCATTTGAAAAAAAAAAAATTCTCTCTCTCTCTTAAGATGAAATCTTGCGGATTTTTTGATATCCTTTCATTCTGGATGTGAAAAGACCTGGTGCGTCACAAGATCTATTGTACATATTAACTTACCACAGCTTCTGACACAATGAGTCCGTACAGTAGTCGTCCTACCGATGTCGTTATCACCGGTGCAGGAGATTTCTACGCATCCACTGGGAGGAGGGTCAAGGGTCACGGTGGGGGAGCTTGAAGATGACCGGATGACGTCATCGATTGCAATGCCGTATGTCCCGATTGGTGGATATGGTTGGTCACTGGGGTTGACGAGACACGTGATCCTGAGGCCATTAGTTTCTTGTCCGTCCTCGTCATCAACGATCTCAATCGAGATGATATTCTCTGCGGGAGCGTCTGTCATGTAACCAGGAGGTTTAAGCAGATTAGTTATTCAAGTAACCCTAGATTAAAGGCTAGTTATTAAAAGGGTATATTGCCTTAAAAAATGCATTCGTGTGACCTTGCATCACAAACGTCACACTATCGATCGGGACTGAATGCTTTATTGATTTATTGGCCTTTCCGGTCAACAGGTTAACACAAATTAATTCTTTGCTTCAATAATTATGAAGTGTATAACTTATTACATTGGACAAGCGTATGCAGTATTTTGCATCGATAGTGAGTAAAGTTTTTAACCATCTGAGAAAAAAGAAGTCATTTCCAAAATGCGCACAAAAGCAAACTACGGAATGGCTTATTGTATCATTTAGTGTGTGTTTATCACAGACGGTTCCCCCTCCCCCACAAACTTTTTGCATATCAATCGGAGAAATATTCACAGTTGTACCTAAGAAGATTGGAGTTCTTAACTTATCAACGTATATTAACGTATATTGTAACTGAAAGCAAGCACGAAATTTTGATTGAGTTAATCCTTTCCAAAAACAAGCTAAAAACAACAACCTGCAAAAGAGGGAAGCATATATACACATGAAGAATTTATGATTATGATGTGATTGACATAGGCTGTTCTTGAAAATGTTTTTGTTACTTACGTCGGACTTGTAACGTTCTAGACTGCTCACTGCTGAGAAGTTGGCACTGAAGGACGCCCCCATGGTCAGCTACCGTCGGAGTTAATGTCAGCTCGCTACGAACGTTGTACCTATCTACGTTGGCGGATCCTTAAAACAGAGAAAGGAACCAAGACAATATTGGCGATTTGTTGTGTCAATAATTCAAATCGGTTGTAACTTGTTCAAGGCCATCTATAGATACGAAATAAAAGAGAAATATATAAATAGATTAAAGAGATCGTATAGCTTTGTTTGACACCTAATTTCAGGTTTCTAATATTTTTTTTTTGGGGGGTGAGATAGTGAGAAACCTCTTATGAAATATGAAAGAGCATGCAATACCATGATGAATTCAACGTTTATTTGATGAAAATTGGTTTTGAAATGGGTGAGATCACCTAAAACATAGCGATTCTAATAAAGTGTGGAACCCACATTTCTAATGCGATCGCTTTGTTTTACTTTGTTTTGGGATGTTTCAGTCATTCCAAACCCGATTTTCATCAAATAAACTTTGAATTCCTCTTAAAATGGTATGCTCTGTTCTATTTCTTGAGTGTTTTCTTGGTATCTCGCAAAAAAACTAAAAGCTCAATTCTAATCTCCACCGATATTGCACCATCCCTTTGATAATCGTGAATGTAATATAATGTAGCCTTGTCCAAGGCAGAGTTTGAGTCATGACACTAAACAGTCCTGTTTACCTTTGGTAGCAGTGATTTAAAAAAAAAAAAATCAAGATATCACATATTTTGATGCATATGTGTAGGTCTGTTGTATCACAAAACATCCAACCATATCACATTTTTGTAATAAAGCCTGAAATATAAGGAGATATCAGTCTTTTTCTCGATAAACCATAACTGTAGACGGTTTAGTCTGGAAACATTTGAAGAGACTTTTCGCAAAAACTGATAAGTCCATATTTGCCAAATGGAGATATTTGCGATTAAAGGTCAAGAAAAATAAAGAGAATAATAAGAAAATTGTTGCTTCTTTTGACCATACATTGTAGTTTCAAAAATGTACGTTTATATGTACTGACCAATATGTCATTTAGAAGGTATTGTTTTGCACTTTATGACAGAGACCGTACTTCAAAATCTTCAAAAATAGACTTAACGGTTTTTGCCAACAAACTCTTCATTTTTGTCATAACTATTGTTCACATTTTGTGTATTTAACAATACTTAACATCGATCATATGGAGTCCAATATTTACAGTTGTTGTTTCTATCCCGAACCCATATTTTAGAACTATTTTAAAGTACTACTCCTAGGTTTTTATTTCATCTGCAAAAGGTAAATTATGCCTTTAATTCCAAGAGCACGTACAATGCCGAATCAATAATTATGTGCATGTATATCGCCCTAATTGAGTGTCATACGGAATGCAGAGACGGCTTGAAACCCTCACTAATTCGGCTATACCGCTGCGGCGTCACATTGCATGAAACAGGTACTTTGTTGATGCTACTAAAAGTTTCAAAATATCAGGGGAAACTTTTCTTATCTCGTCTGTTACGTTCATCATGAGACCTAATACTGTTGTTGTATGTTAATTTAATGACTCTTTGCTGAATGTTTTCTATAGTGTTAGACAACACTGGATGATGTAGATGATGCTGGGAAGCTGTACATTTGTATTATTCATTGTGTTACAGGTGCAAATGCGATATTGCACATGGAATCATTCCATCTAATTATCCCCTTTTATAGATGAATCCATGTGAGGAGCATATTGGTTTTGGAAATATCTAGACTGAAGGCTATCTAATTAAGATACAGTGGGAGACACATTTCAAATATCCTGAATAACAAACACAAGATCATTATACATGTATGTATATATATATATATATATATATATATATATATATATATACAAATGAATGAATAAATATATATATAGAATACATATATATATATATATATATATATATATATATACACATGTATGTTCATATACAAATGTGTATTTGAATGTATTAAAGTATACATCTGGAACAATATCGAATGAAATCCCATATATCTTACTTTTAGTTGTCGCTGAAGAAGCGATAAATTTCCACAACTTATGAATCCCTGAAGTGACGATGTTAAGTCACCACTGAATGAGTAGGCAATGAGGAAACGGGTTTTTTCCTCAGCAGAGCACAACTCTGAGTGGGTGTACCTGTCTGGGAACTATATGGAACCAGAAACCTACACGTTCTTTAATACTCACTCAGAGAGAAACAGCTATCATAAATATACCCGAGATCTACATATTGAGAGTGTCCAAAAGCCGAACATGAACGTTTTCATTCATATTCATAGTTTCATAGATATACTCCATGTATACTTTGAAGTTTTTGCATGATTACGTTGACCTCTTCACTTCATTCATAGGTCTTATGACGTATGTGTTTACCAAACAATGTCAAAATATTACATAATATGAGTGTGATAAAATGGGAGCGGTCTCCGTTCCTCCTAGCTTGCTGAAGAAATTTACGCAAATAATGCAAATAGGCAAAACGTCAAATACACGTATGTATTCAGTAACATTGGCCATGGAATCAATGGAGCCTATACTAAACTATGCATAATAGCGTTATTATTACTTCTAGATATCCATGAATCAATATATCCAACTTACGGTCTCCCTCACACCTCACTCCGGCGTCTTCACCGTGTCCACAGTTATGGCACCCCCACTTCCCACGTCGACATTGTAACAGAGAGTTTTCCGTTCCAGCACAGCAAAGAGAGTCATGCCATATTTGTCCAGATCCCTGCCCAAAGTGGGCGCTCGAGTAATGAGCTGAGGCCGATGAGTAGCCGAGATCTCTGCACACCACGTGCGCGTCGTTGATATCCCAACTATCGTCACAAACTGTGCCACACTGCCCGTTACACCTTATCTCAACCCGGCCTTCATTTTGGGCTGATCCACCAGCCAGCCTCACTGGATAACATAGTGGGGAATACACAGCACACAATGGTCATATTCACACAACACACAACATACCAAGCAATAAAACCCCGAAGAAGTGAATAAACACATTCACATAGTTAAATGTGATGTGTTATCCTTTTGCGTACAGTATCTCTCAGCTTTGAATTTACATACAAAAAGTGTTTATTGGCAAACTAAATGATGGGATACTACATAAATGAACCATGTGCAGGTGGCTGTTTTTGCATGGTTTATTCTTATCATCAAACATTCGATCAAAACTTTCTCGGCAGAGTTTATCTAATAACAAAGAAGGAGAATGGCTGTGTATGATTTATTTATATCATTAAACATTCAATGCAAAACTTGCTAGGCAGAGTTTATCTAATCACAAGGAGGGAGGATGAGAAAGGATAACCAATGTCTGTTTTTCTTTGCCGTGTATGTTTTATGTGTGTTTTGGAACGTTGTCAAGATATTAAGCCGCATGTACTCACCCGTATAGCCGGAGCACGTATTTGTACCACTGCTACAGCAATTTAGAATGGCCGCTGTACTCTTGCATTTTGTCTGCCTATGTCATTTATTGTCGCTGCTCATCCATATAGTAAGGCATCGTCTTCCTATCGAAAATAAATATGATTTTTTTGAAGAGTGTGGATGAAGGGAACAACATCGGGATTTATCTACCAAAGTCATTACCTGAAACAGAAGCAACAATGCTCAATAGCGTCATGTTATTAACATGAACTCGGTGGAAAAAAATAGACTGCCACTTCCGTCGGTCCGGAATTAAAACCTGCCCTGGAAAGTGAGCTTATGGTCAGCAAATCTGTCATAATTAATTTCCCAGAACCAATTATCATAATTGTTGCTGTTTATCTCTTCATTTTGGGAAAACTTGCAAGACTTACGTGGGACAAGAGATCAAACATGAAAAACTTCCTGTTGATTGAAATGGCAGAAAATAAACCTGAAAAGACTATTTAATTCTAGCAGGTGTTTTATGACCTTTCATTGCTTCTACCATCAAGATTAGTTAATTATATATTCAGAGTCATTTTCACACAAGGAAGACATCAAACTGTATAATAGAGCAAAAATAATTATAATGCAGTCTTTCTACACCATAGGTAGTGGGGACGTTATATCATGTCACATATCACGCTCCCAGCATATTCTATGTCGGAGGATGACAAAAATACTCATAAACCCAACACTACACACCTGATGGACTTATATCACCTCAGGTAAGATGAACAAATATTCATATATCAGACAATTTCTGTAGATGAGGAGAATTCTACTCCTAAGGGGTGTTAAAAAGCATTTTTCTGTGACTACTCGTTATTGTAGGTGAAAGTTCACTTCCGTATTCAGCTGCCAATGCTTTTCCAATTTGACGTAGTATGACATATATTCTTTCCCATTGCGCTCATATTGACGTCATAAGTATTCATTAAGCTTGCAGTAGATTGCCCATATGCTACACAAGAAGTATCCCTTCGATAACTTTTTTCCGCTTTTTATTTCAAAATCTTCAGACTCTGCAATTATCACTTTTTGTAACCTCAATAATACGAATTTCTGCTGGTACAAGAATGTTTATTGTAACCTTTATAAGAAATGTGCAGAAACCGTATGATTCCCAACACTAATGATGACCATTTTATTCAACATTTGATCAGTCTTTCAGTTTTCAGGTACTACGTCCTCGTGGTCTAAACTCCAAGCATTCTCAGCACTGGCTCGCAGGCACTTCTCTGTTTATTATAATATTTTTTGCGGTCAGTCTATACACCGTAGCGAGTCCGTTATGGAAGTCGCATAACCTGTCAAACGTCTCAATTGGAATTATTTACATCCATGCCTTAGAGGAAGAAGATTTTTCATGATTCTGAATACAAGAATAGCAAAAAATGTCGTGTGATTCTGAAGATGGATTCTTTAGAGCCAGGTTGCCGTATAAGTCCAACGGAGACAGCGTTCCGGAAGATGAGAAATAGCTCCGTTTTATTTCTCTCTCTCGATGTCGGTCAAAGTTCACATCCGATCAACCTGCTCATTGGATTCCAATATGGATAAACTCATTATCATTGTGGGCGTGAACGGAAATTTGATTGGCAGTGTCAGTTCTGATAATCATTCACTACGCGCTGTATCTTGAAGAAGGAAAACAGTGATTCATGCATGCCACTGATCAGCAACTTTCTTCTTTATCTTTCTCAATGGTTTTTGTTTGCGTTTTATTCATTCAATATATACTTTGTCTATTTGTCATATTCTCATTACACATTAAAGAGTGCCACCTTCTAAACGCATAAAGGGGGATGATCTCTAAAAAAATCGAGTGAAAATGTTTGCTCTTAAAGGAGTGAATAACAGAAAAAAGTGAATTTAGAGTGATATTGCAGTGAATTTTGAGTGAAAATTTCCATTTTCACTCCTTTTATATCAACTTCAGGGATCACTCGAAGATTTTTGAGTGATCCCTGAGGCAGTGGCGGATCGGGGGTGGAGGCGCAACCGGCGCATTCCCTACTTTATTTTTCGTTAAAAACAAAAGAAATAAAAAGAAGAAAATTAAATCAAAAACGGAAGTGGCACCAAAAATATTAGTTGGGCTCCCCCCCCCCCTTTACAGAATTTCTGGATCCGCCGCTGCTGAGGTCAATCCAAAATGAATGAAAATGAACATTTTATCTCAAAATTCACTCGAATATCACTCTAAATTCTCTCTTTTCTGTTATTCACTTCTTCAGGAGTGATTATTTCCACTCGATTGTTTTTTAGATAGTAAAAAACGTTGTTGAATCAATATGTTCCCATGATTGTTTACAACGCGGTAAGTTCTATTTGTTTATATGTATGTTCGTATACAAGAAGTTGAACATCTTCAAATATTGTATTCCTTGCGAAGTTAATAATGCTATTATAATCATCATTATTGTGTAAGATTTCCACATAAAAAAGGACAATGTGTTTCAAGGATTTCAGAATAGATGCACTGCTGATAGATAGAACGTGCTTAAAATCTTTGTTAAAAGGGTAAAGAAGGCACGTCATAATTTTGTTTTTGATGGTAAGGGGATCGGGAGATAGTTGTACATTTTAGTTGAAGATGAGCGAAGTCGTCTTTTCGCTGCAGAGACGTTGATGTGAGAGAGAGAGAGAGAGAGAGAGAGAGAGAGAGAGAGAAGGGGGGGGGAATAATTGTAAATAAGTGTGGATGGTATTATGAAGTA
The DNA here is from genome assembly GCF_040938485.1 of Diadema antillarum. Taxonomy (NCBI): domain Eukaryota; kingdom Metazoa; phylum Echinodermata; class Echinoidea; order Diadematoida; family Diadematidae; genus Diadema; species Diadema antillarum. The sequence continues at coordinate 162,635 of NW_027272500.1, forward strand.
TTTTATTTTTGCACTAGACAGAGATCCTAGTGAAGTGTATGCGCTGATTTTGTATGATAGATACAAAAGAGAGAAGGAGTATAATAGACATACATGACTGATTTGACATAAGAAAAAAAATTACGCCACTGCCAATACTGATGGGTGTTTTCTTAACAAGATTGTGATATCGGAGACTTCTAAGGTTGCCAAGCCACGCCCACTCTCATACTGCCAGCCGAATTTTCTTGCATTGTTTTGGAGCTGACAAAATGTCTTTTGCTATCCATTATCCGAAAGAAGACGAAATGTCAGTCCATATTTCTAATGCATTTTCAATAATAATTTATCACTTGTAAGCAATAACATCATTATTATGGTACAGTTTGATTTCGTATACCTTTCTAGTACGTTTTCTTAAAGAAGGGGTTTCTTAGCAATCTTTCTCCCATTTTCATGTCCTCCCTAGACAATACATAGCGTGTCCGCTGAGAGTCTGTAAAGTTTCTTCCATTTTACTCTCGTCAGCTCTGATGCATAGAAGACGAATCTTTCACTCACTTTTTCCTAAAATCTATCAGATATTATCCTTCAGCTCGTGTGTACGGGTAGACAAAGTATTTGTCCTTCTTTAGAAATCATTCTTTATGGAATAAAAGTACCGATCGTGTAACAAATGAGCGAATATCAATGTAGAGTGCCGCACTAGGTGAAAGGTTACTTCCGTCTTGTTTAAGAGATTCAAGATCTACAGCGATTTCTATCTCCGTCGTGCATAATTTGTCATTTTCCTTTCAAAATTTCAGATTCCTCTCAAGGTCATAACTAGATGGAAGTGGGAGATGAACGGTTCCTTGTCATTTTCTCAGTATTTTGACGAATGCTCATGCATTACCGTCAATTTCTGTAACACAAACACACTTCACAATTTCAAAAGCAATACATTGCCATACCATAGAGACGATCGTGCTGTACAGCCATTGCTCTAACTTGAAATATCATTTCTTGTGGTGGTTCTTGTAAATGAGTTGATACACGTAGAATTTTAGTGGATGCTGACAATGGCACTTTCTCCATCTATGTTATAGTTGTAAATGTATATTCTGTTTTCAGAATTTGAAATGACAAATTCTAATTAAGCTCTCGACAAAATTCAAATGTGTTCTGCTTTGGCACAGTGACAACACTTGGGCTCGATTTAGCGGGGAGCAGAAAATGGCACCAAAACTGCAGCATAAAAATGGTGGTTTTCAACCTTCTCCGAAAATCTTGCAGGCAGAAAATTGTACCACTAGATTTGTTGCATCAATGGTTATAAATTCTTAAAGTGGTCTGGCGAAAGTATCATTCCCTCTAAAGTCACCAACCTATCTATAGGGACAGGTTGGTTGTACTATTTGTTGCTCAATGACTTCGCTGCTGGTGGTGAAGCCGTTTGTGATTTGGACGCCATTCAAATACCAGGTCGGTGCAGCCGAACCTGGGACGTCATTTCCGGAGCACACTGCCGTGACTTCACGGCCAGCCCGGAGAGGAGACGGTACCTCGAGGTTCATTGTTAGTCCAGCTGCAAAAAGGACACAAAAAATATCCGATTATTAAACTTCGATGGCATCAAATATGGCAAAATGAATAAAGATGTCTTCTTTGCCTGGTTGTGTAAATCCATTATTCAACTGATGGTATAGTTGTAGTTGAAATGGGGCTTCAGGTTTCTAATGCTTTCGTATGATCATTGGAAACTTTCTTTTTATGAAGCATCAAAAAGCATATAATCTTAAGAAGAATTCAAAGTTAATTTGACGAAAATTGCTTTTGAAATGGCTGAGATATGAAACAAGAGGTCCTGATAAAGGTGCCATCTACTTTTTAATAGGACAATTTTGTTTTTATCAAATAAGCTTTGAATTTCTTTTTGGAATTGTATGCTCTTTATTGAAACATCAGTGATTTCTAATCATCTCTTTGATAAGAAGAGAGTTATTGCCCTCGAATAAGCAAATATAAATATAAAAGAGATTTTTGTCCATTGAAATAAGGTAAGATAAGGAAGTCGGGATGGAATTAGTAATATATTTGACGGCTAAAACAGTCAAATTCACCTTAAGTTATACGTATAATTATAAGCGTCATAATTATCCATTTGCAACACAACTTTCACTCACTGATTTACTGCTTCACACTCTTTAGTTGTCAACAGAGAAACAAACTGAAATGACGTATTGTGAAAATAAAAACCATTGTAGGAAACTATTATTCAGCTTACCACTGAGGTAAAGATTTATGAGGAGAAGCCAAGTATGCTGCAACACTCGGCTGGCAATCATTGTGACGAGATTCCTGTATGATATAGTGCTGATGGAAAAAAGGGGGAAATCAATCAATTAACAATCAATCAATCCGTAACTGACATCACCAATTATTATAAGCGAAGCGATATGAGGTAAATCATTAGCAAAATTATTATGTTCGATTGCCGTGGTTTTACGAGGAGTTGAAATGCAAAATAAGGATGACACTGATTAAAAAAAAAAACAAAACCCGAAAGTTTGGTTAATAACATTTGTTTATTGATATCCTCACACCTACTCTCGAGTTAATTTCTCTTCAAAAATGGATAGAAGTCGAAACGGTGAAAAGTTGTAAGATTCGCCAATCTTCAGACATAAACTTCTCTACCTCCTTACCACGAAACTCGTATCAAATATAGTTCGGTATCATGCATTCAAAATGTCTTCTTTATATGAAGTCACGGGAAGGTACGTGTCAGAGCCTACTCGCATGGTGAAATTCACAAGATTCATCCGCGTAGCGTGATTAGTCATTTAGTTTCCTGATTCACAAGCGAACACGATTTTTGTAATGGGATCTTGTTCTTATATTTCACTTTAAATGAATATCATTTGATGAGCTCTTCATCTTGCAGCTTCAGTGAAGGATATCAGATTTAGACTGCACATTCTTGTCTCTCTTACACTTATATTAGATGTGAACAATTTACTATAAAATATACAGTGAACTTGGAATATATCGATACAGGGCCACTTTCGGCAACTTCGACAAATTCCCTTGTATCTTAGAAAATAAATCTAGCCTGATTTCTGCAGTTTAGAGAAACAGAAAAAAAAATCAAGCAATTTTGCAAAAGTGGTGTAATCAGCGTGTGAAGTGTCTCGTGGATTTAAATTACAGGACGTTTCTTACCAGACTAATGGTATTTAGATTTGAAAAGCGCGTAACACAAATCAAAGCACTAATGTAAGTATATAGGAATGAAAGAACTAGAAACAATACATTCATATACGATTGCATTGTAAGTCCTTGCATTTGGCACAAGTTATATAAGGGATTTTTAAAACAAAATTTTCACATCTCTGAGAAAATCACGATCTTCAAGCACATTCAAGGGTCACCTCAAATGAAAAAAGAAAATAAAGAGAACATATCATTGCCTTCTAAATAATTTGAATTTGATGAAACCCATTGTAATGTAATTTAACGATTAATGCTGCAAGTTGTATACGTACTCAGACAGGTGTGCCCTAAATTTTTAGAAGGTATTTAGTAAATTATTATTTAACAACATCCATTTCATTCATTTACCGATGAAAGATGAAATAAAAAGAGTATAGAGAAAGATTCGTAAGCGAATAACTTTTAATTTAAATGTGAGTAGTAACATCTCAGGCATTTTAATGTATCCATTTTAAAAAGACGAGTTTCCCATGCTGGGAAACAAAACACTGCCTTTCAGTCCTAGATCATGTAGCATCTTAAATCCTACACTATTTCTCCCTCTCTGTTGACATGATACTTTATCCTTGTATCATCTCATGTCTCAGTACTCTTGTTTTCACTGCCCGTCTATTATTACCGGTTTTTGTTGACTTTTGTCATTATATTCCTTGACGTTAATAATCACACTGTACTTCCTCCATTACGTGCATACGGTGCCAGATACACAGGGAGGGACGTTAGATGTGCACACACATACATGAATCAACTTTCACATGCAGCCACTCGAATATGCAACCAATATTAAGTGCTTTCGTGAGTGTGCGTCTATGCATCTTTGCATAGTAGTACATTTTTCAGATATAAAATATTGATTTGATTCCTATGATGATGTAGATAACGAGTTATAGAGAAGAATAAACGTATTTTAGTCTTTCCAAAGTCTATTATTCGTTTCTTTCCCAATGACCAACCAGGCAAACTATTCTATAAGAGATGACGAAAGGGCACTTGAAACTGCTGCTGAAGCACTCTAATAATAATCATTATTTCAACGTGTATTCAAACAAAATGAATATTTCAAAAAAAATCAATATTTCTGCATTATTTCAGGACGGTATTTTAAATGTCAACATGGAACATGACATTGATGCATGTTCAAACAATTTTAATTTCTATTTTAAAAGATAAAATTTATGAAAAGTTCAACAAATGGCATAAGAAGACAGGGTGGGTGTCTGCACATTCAATTGTGGTTATAATCAACCGAAGTACAGTTGTTTTGTTTTTTAAACGAATGGGTTGTTTCTTTCTAAACTCATGTATTACTAATACATTCAATGTCTGTAAAACAGAAGAAAAAACTGATGGTTACAGGAAATGCTGTTGGATGATGTATTGTTTTGGTCTTCTGTCTGCTAGAACCCTCGCATGCCACCTCCTGCAAAGAAATACTTATACAAAATTCCTCTCATACTGCTAAGATGTTTTCACCTAATTACATTTCGAAAATTGGAGTCCAGCCTTCATGCAGTAAGTGATCTCAAATAGGAACAACTTGCGTACATTAGGCCTATGTTCTTTTGCAGAAATCCAGTGTATATTATTATATTAACTATTAAAAAAAGTAATGTAGTCTAATGTATATCACATTAAATACAAATGAATTGGTTACTTATTTCAAATACAATATGAACTGGAGCAGTGTAAGTTCAGAGAATAAATACACGGGTGCCTAGAAGTTTGCCTGCCTTTCAATCACGATTTCAAGATAGGTGGTCATGCGTTATTTTTCTTCATGGTTCTTTTTCGCTCCAATTCTTCTTACGTAAGTTTCAAGATCCTTTCATAACTCATTTGTTGGTCATCTTCTTCAACTGAGAACACCATTATTCGTATCATGTCAAGTCACTTTCTTTTGTTTCCTTGTAAACTTTATTCTAATGCTACATTTTATCAAATAACAAAACAAAATTTAAGTGAATTATGCAAAGTAATGTAAGCAAACGTGTAAGATATAGTTTTGTCCTTGGATGAGAATGGGAACTGTAGGCAACAGAAAAGGGAGCCATGGTAGAGGTTTGTGAGGAGTGGAGAATGGAGAAAAAAAAAGTAAATACGCCAAAAAGAGCCAGCTAGGGAAATTTAAATGACTTGATAATTACAACAACAAAAAACAAGATAATTTATTTAACACATGTCATAAAATAATTATGTCCTAAGCGTCATTTTACTTTAATAGACAAAATGAAAAAGAGGATTTTTCTTAACTAATGTCAACCATTACTATTAGAATGACGATTTTGCTAATCTACTGATATCAGCAGTAAGCAGAGAAAATTTGTCTTACTGAGGAATTCACCGTCTGCTCTGGTCTATGTGTACACATTACCGTCACGTGAATCTTGTCTAGTTCTTTTAAACAAGCATGTATTTTATTGCGATTAACTCTGAATTACATATTAAAAATTTTATTTAATTTGTATAACAGTTTTTTTGTGGGGGGGGGTTAAATATATAATTGGAGAAAAATTCGATAAATTCTTTGACTGAGGTGAGAAATAAAAAGCATGGACACAACAATTTCCTTAGAAAGATGTGCAATGTAATTAGCTAATAAGTACTAATTAAGGAAGAGAAGGAATAATAATTAACAATGCTGATGTGTGTTAGGTTTAATGTTATAACAGTGGAGTAGGTCTACAAGAGGAATGTTACATGGTAATCGTTCACTTCTGATTGGCTAGGCCAGCTTTTGGTGAGATCAACAATCACAGCTCAGAAGAAGTTGAGGGCTAGAGGGCTTTCACAAATCTCACGCCATCGCAATATTCAATTCAATTCAATTCAATTTCAAATTTATTTCGAAAAGAACATAAACATTTCACTTTCTTTTGTAACAGAGAATAAGATTGCATAATCAAAACAAAGTAAATTGAGAAAAAATATAATCGTGGAACCTTGGAGTTACAAATACGCTGTCACGAAAATTAACTGAAGTGATATAGACGATATAACAATACGTAAAACATCGAAAAATGGAGGACCCCACTAAAAAGACAAGGCATGTAGAATGTAGGCCCCTCAGGTACAGAATGTCAAATAGAAAAAAAATAACTGATGCAAAAAAAGGGGGGGGGAAGGCTGGAAAAAAGTCAGAAAAAAAGCCTTGAAGACCACTAAGAAGACAGAGTTACAAACAGATACACATACACACGCGAATAAAAATTTGAACGGGACTGGGACGACGAAACTAATAAAGGAAGACTAAAAGACAAGACAGAATGAGATAAGACTTAACATAACAGGAAGAAAATATAGACCTAGGCCTGAGAAAATTGAGATATGACAATATTAGTGTAAGCACTTTCTTTTTCGGTTTGTGTCATCAAATAAGTTATACCTTATGTCTGTGTAAATATATATATATATATATATATATATATATATATACGTGTTATAATATACGTATTAACATGAAATACATTATCTGCATAACTTTAATATGTTCCTAGTACTTTCCTACGTCTTGACTTGAATTGATTGAATGCAAAAGTGAAAATGATTTTAAAAAATCCAAGCAATCACACGTCTTGTATCATTGTATAGCTGAATAAGTGAGCAAAATTCTGGAAGCTTTTCCAACTTTTCTTTCATATGCAGGGCGGATTTTACCATTATCGCTGAACACAGCTTTCCCTTTAATACGTACACACATGTTCATCAAATCACCACAACTAACAAACATACGAGAAGAAAAAGAGATATCATACAGGAATCCCATTCGGTCTAACCAAGGCAGGAATGACCTTAAATACAACACAGCTGCCTAGAAATTAAGAAAATGACTTCATAGTAACACTTGCGTATATATAATGTCATATGAAATTAACTTTACGGTAGAGTTTATGTTGAGACTGCAGATTATACATATATATATATATATATATATATATATATATACATACATATATATATATGTATATATATATATATACATATATATATATGTATATATATATATATATATATATATGTATGTATATATATCCATTATATAGTATTATATAACCATACGTCGAAACCTCCAAAACTGCCATTGTCAACAAACTTTTCGGACGCAAAATGATTTTGATTGCGAATAGTAAAAATTTAAATTGTCACAAAGGTAAAAAAAATACAGAATTGCACTTTACATTATAACCTCTTCTCTCTCTCTCTCCTCCCCGTGAGTCGGTAATATGTTTGTCATGATATTGTAAACACACACACAAACAAACGAACCAATACAAGAAATTACTGGCATTATAAAAACACATTGATGAAATCAGATGACAGATAAAAAGACATCATTTTTAATCTTTACTGGGTAATATCCTTTGCACAATCAAATAAAATAGATCCACGTTGTAAGATTCGGTTTATCAGTTACCAAACAAGTCTGGAGTCATGCAGTATTTAAGCAAGATACATTCTTAGTATTAACCTAACTGTAGCTTGTTCACTAACCAATAATGCAATGGAATTGATATTAAAAATAGGTATTAGGTATGGCTTTCAAATATCAGTGTTATGAAATGTTATTAATTACAGAGGTCCGAAACAAAAATAAACAGCGGTTTGAGCAACATGAATAGAGACATTTGGTAATAGAGCTGTCATTTTTCATCGCAATGTATTGTTTTTTTTAATTCAGAATCAAATAGTAAAATGACTTGAAAGAAATAAAAAAAAAATCCTACTCGTTCTTATTCTTACCATGTGCCAAATACGTTTATCAAGAATGATACGAAAAAATGAATATCATGATAGTTTTAGAACAGTACTTGTCAGCACTTAAGTGATGAACAGGTAGGCATAATTATGTAAAGAAAAAACGATAACATAGAAGCTTTTTTTTCCCCAGCTTTATGAGTATCCCTGTTTTAAGTAGAATGAGCGCTTTATAAGAGTTTATCATTATCATTGAATAAAATGTAAAGAGTTCAACCTGCAACTGTTAAAGCAAGTCATAATGCTACATATTCATGAAAACAATCAAATCGCATGAAATCGATACATTTGCAATACAGATATCGATACGTCCTGTCTTAAATTAAATGAATATCTGTGGTTTAATGATAAGCAGGATTGAAACAAGAGGCAGATGTAGTGTTTAAGAAAGAACATGAAGCAAAACTAAAAAGTATCCTATCATAGACAAAAAAACAAAACAAAACAAAACAAAAACCAAAACAAAACAAACATGGTTATCCCTGTCATGATTAAGAAGGTCAGATTGAAGACGAAGGTTAAGCTTCATTCAGCAGAAACAATTAAATCAGAAAAAAAGGTTGGAATGTTATACAGGGCGTTTAATTTTCAAAAGACAGTGGCTTCTCTTCTCTTGACTATTACTGTCGCACAGGTCAACAACGACAGGAAAAACACGGCGACGAGCAGGGCGTACGTGGTCGACGATTGTTGGAGAAATCCTCGACGAAGACCAGCAATTGGACCTGTAGTAATGCAGGACCAGATGTTAAGTGAGTGAAAATTACTTCGACAGAACGGAAAAAAGAACTATAAAGACGTTATGAGAAAATTTCTTTCTGCGTCTAGACTGTAAGACCCCTGGTATCTCGTCCACTTACATACAACTGATCGTATTACCTACAGGATGCAATAATGTATGAGTTTGACACCGTCTTTGAGTGTTTCTGAGGAGTTAACTACAACTGACAAACAGACACACACACACACACACACACACATACACACACACAGAGATTCCTGCTTTCGAGTGAGTTATACTATTAGAACATGTCTTACAAAATTGAGTCAAATTGGTATAATATATTTAGAGTTTATGAAAACACTCCATGACTTCTTTACGTATTTCTATTACAAATGTGTTCATTTCTCTGTTTATTTGATGGTAACGAAAATAATTTCGAACTTGGAACTTGAACTTTGAATCGTCATCGGAGTACCTCGCGCTGACTTTAATACCTTTATCTGAGCCCAAAGTTGGACAGTGTTCAGCACTTGTGTAGGTCCAACCAATCCCGTTAGTCCCAGAGCACGTGACATTTATGCACCTGTTGCCTGGGCGTGGTCTGAAGAGAGCCGAGGCGCAGCTGGACGAGGAGAGCGTGGTGTTGTCGACTCCGATGGTGTAAGTGTGAAGGTGTGGGAACGGCTGGTCTTGAAGACTAATGTGACACGTGATGACGAGAATGACCTGGCTTCCTTCCCCATTGATCTCCTGAGTCTCGATGGAGAGGATGTTCCTCGCTAGGGGCGCTTCACCTATGAGAAAAGATACAATGTATTTTGTCTTCATCCAAAAGCAGAACAAACTTATTCTCGGCAAGTTCATTAAAAACGAAAAATACATAATATTTTAACCATGAAATATTCTCACTTAAAATAATTTATGAAATCAAACAAGCCATTTGTTTTCTCCTTAGTTGTCTTATCTCCACCCATAACAAGAATATAAAACTTGCCTAAGCAAAACAATACAAAGAAACCAAAAAGCCAAAATATATAAAAGCATTTCAACACATTTGAACATGAACTCTCAGTCAAATAAGAAATATAATCTATTATCCTTTCTATTATTATCAGAAGCTATAAGAAATCTACCTGGTCTCAGTGGGCAGTAGTTCCACGTAGAAACCGTCTCCCCGAATTGATTGATACCAGTACACAGTACACAGTACACCGGTTGGGTTGACCTTCCATGATCGTTGAAGATGCGTTTGACCTTGACAAAATGTCTCCATCAGCGGTGATTTCGAAGACACCGATCGGTGGAAACGGTTGGTCGATCGGATCCACGTGACATGAGATACTGAGATTCGTTCCCCACTCATCCTTGTCTTCTTCTACCTTGATAGAAATGATGTTAGGCGCAGGTGGGTCTGAGAAATGGAAAGAGATGTACATGGGGTGTAGTACAAAAAGTTGACAAAAGTTGAGGAGGCCTTATAGCATAATGTATTGCTTTAAACATAGACATGAATCCGGCTTTATGGACACAATGTGTTGGAAGTGTGCACTAAATAATGCCAGCGCTAAAGCAGGCAATTGGAAAGGACTTAATAAAGTTAAACAAGACACAATTACTTAATAAAGGAGACATGTAGCATCTCCTTAATTAAGTAATAATGACCATGTAAAGTTTCTCTAGGGCTGGATCCAATACACACGTCAAACGAGTCTTACTTCGGGTAAAGCGCTAAAGCAGAACAATGAAATTCTGTATTATATTTTGTTGTGAAAGGAAGCCTTCTTCAATTACAAACATTGTTTGGTTGTTTGTAATACATTAACATTAATGAAAGGGGAAAAGTCCATATTCCTGGACAGAAATTAAACATAATGAATGGCAGATCTCTGATATTTTCAGCTTTTCCCACGAATCCCTAAAGTCCCGAATTACTCCATACCATTGCAAATGATTTCCCAAATTTACAAGAACATGTCCCGTAAAGGATTTCTACAGAAGAAATAACTCTATTAATCAATGCCGTGGAGACGATGGGAGAGAGGTACTTTTTGATTTCCTATTGCTCACCCCTCGGACAGTGCTTTGCCAACGTGGAAGTAATTCCGACGCCATTAGTAGCGGAACACGTGACATTAATACACCTGTTTGGGCGTGGTCTCAAGACGGCCGAGGTCCAGCTCGCGTTGGACAGGATGGTCCCATCAACTCCAATTGAATACGAATGGAGGTACGGGTACGGCTGGTCGGTCAGGTTCGCTCTGCACAGGATTAGTAGATTCATCTGACGGTCTTTGTCTAGGAACTCCGAAGTCTTGATCGACAAGATATCAGATGCGGGGAGTTCGCCACTGGTTTCTAGTGAAAATCAAAGACGTGCAGTTACAATGTTATAACTAATTACGCTCCATAGGTAGTCAGAAAAGTGACACTAGTAATAAAAACGAAATTATCCAACTAGTTTATGCTGGTTTTATTGGAAATCTTTGTAATGGCAGTAGAATAGTGACATTGATAATAGTTCCAAATCTCCCTGTAGTGGTTATGACCGTCATCAAATTACAAGTGTTCCAAAGCCAAAGCTTACTTCATGTAGTGACCCTATCAAGTATTACAAAATCTCGGATGGCTTTGGAGTGTGATAGATACTTGGTGCCTAATATCATAGGAGGATTCAAAATTGCAAATGTGTTCTTACCGCAGCTTTTGGTACAGTACGTCTGTGTGCTGGTCGTCCTACCGATCTCATTATCACCGGTGCAGGAGATTTCTACGCATCCACTAGGAAGAGGGTCAAGGGTCACCGAAGGGGAGCTTGAAGATGACCGAATGACGTCACCGATTGCAATGTCGTATGTCGTGATTGGTGGAAATGGTTGGTCACATGGGTTGACGTGACACGTGATGTTAAGGTCAATGGTTTCGTGTTCGTCCTGGAGGTGGCGGATCTCGATGAGGATGATATTATCCCCGGGAGCATCTGTCACGTTAACAAAGGGAGACAGCTAGTCTGGTCACTGCTGATTAAAGTCTACCTAAGGTTATACTATCTAATTTTATACACTGTTGGTCATAAACATTGAATAAAATATTTTAGACTTAATTCAAACGTTTCTGTTAGTATTTGCTATAGTCTACACAAACAGAAAAGGTAGATGAGTAAGTATGTATCCTGTCCCAAATATACATGGAATGTCCTAACATTGTGGACATGTGTCTTACGTATTAATATCGTTTATTCGAGACTATGAAATCCTTTGCATGGAGAATTCCGTCTCGTCGAGGCAGGTTTTTTGAGCTCTTTGAATCGTTTGCAATGAAAATCGGTAGAGGTGATCCCTTGGCTATACCTGTCTACGTTATGTAAAGTACACGAGAGAGCGGCAGCACTGCGGCAGGAAGGCTTCAAACAAAATTATATCGAGAATGAATTATCCTCAGGACATCACAGAGTACAATATGTAAGATCCCGAAACGCCAATGTGAGGTTCGGATAGTGTGGCTAAGAAAACCATCAGGACATCCAATCTAAGCCACGCGATAGGATGACCGCAAACTACAACTGTATTAAATCTCAGAAGAAGAAACTGTAATATGCCCATAAATCATCTTCGTTGCTTATGGAAGAGACATCACGGCAACCGTTAGTCGGAGATTGCTCCAACGTGGTTACCAAGTTCATCGGTTTCTGTCTACGAATGGCTGTTCGCCAAAGAGTTGCTCGTCTTCGCTGGGCTTTGGAGCACAGGAGACCTATGCTTCACCGTGGACAATGACGACATGTTTTCTTCATAGACGAGAGTCGTTACATCTTCAACTGAACAGACGGGAGACAAAGGGTTCATAAGAATTACCTACGGAGAAACTTCGTCATGACTGCATCACCGAGACGAATGAAGGTGGTGGCGGCTCAGTGACGATATGGGCCGCCATCCATCACTGTGACAAAAATCCCCCAAACAAACAAAAATAATTAAACAAACCATCAAAAACGGTACTGGTGGTTATGGAAGGAAAAGTCAACACCGTCGCGCATCGGGATATCTTGGAGTCCCAAAATGACTGCCTTCCACATGCAAGGGGATAGACACAATTCATCACTGCTCGACTACAATGCCAGACAGCAATAGCTTGCAAACACAAACCCTTGTTGGTCGTAAAAGAGTCTGTGCCAGAGCAATTTTTCAGAGTGTTTTCATGTATAATTCCTCCACTGTAGCGGCTGGGACAGTGCACGCCCCAGCGGACAGTGCCAGTGGTGCATGTAGCGTTTTTTGTTTGTTTGTTTGTTTTTCACAGACTCCTTTACAACCGACAAAAGTTTGTGCCTGCAAACTAAGACAGCATTAGGGCAGAGAAGGGTACTTCTTGAAGAATACGACGTGGACAGTAGTTATGTCAGTATTGCCGGATATGAACCCTATCGAGCTTGCATGGAAGCCGTAGGCTAAGCCATTAAAAAAAAAAATGTTATTCCTGAAAATGTTCAAGAAATGGTCGACGCTTTGACAGATGGAAGAATGGAATGCTGTGCGCCGACACGCTAGTTGGCAACATTCCACGAAGTCGGCAGCTCCTGATACATGTCAGGGGCGGACATACCCGGTATTAGTGATCGGGTAACAAGAATGACTCCATTTTGATGTAAACTGCTAAACTTGCTAAAATAACAGAAAAGTTATCATAACAATTGATAACGATTAAAAGGAAATGTGCCATGACGTTAACCCTTTCCTTCTGCAATTCTCTGAGTGCCTTTAATGCCAGGAAACGAGATTCTTTTTGCCAGTCGAAAGAGAACGGACAGGTTGGTAATCCACCTGTGCGAAAGCAGTCAAGCAGTATCCCCTCTCAAAGGTCAACTGCATGTGCTTTTGAATAATGGAAATATCGACTGGGTGCGAGGTATGAATAGAGCGTGCGCTGATGGGCTCTCAGACTCTCTTGTTCTACACAAAACCAGGCACTTGGATGCAATTACTGGGGTCAGCGAACACAGAAATCTACTTACCTCAGCCTTGATCGCTAACACCTACATGACTATGTTCATACCAGCTTTATAGCAGAGCAAGCGTAAACTAAATCAGAAAAAAGTAAAATACTGTGATACACGCATTTTCCCAACAGACAGAGAACAAGTGCTGATATAATAAACTCTGATCTTTTTATCAAACCTATGGGGTGGGGCATTATAGCACAAAAGAGAAACTTGAATTTATGCCGCGAAGGCAGGCACTCTTATCCTCATCTTGGGAAACTGGTATACCAGGTTTCCGTATATCAGTTGCTTGTTCGGGAACCTGGTATACCCGTAAATTTAAACTGCATTTTTGTTTTTGCCATTTTACGATCAACACATCAACCAACTACTGCTCATATTTATTGACCAAAAAAAAAAAAATCACTATTTAATGGGACAAAATAATGGAGCGGCTACATGCACAATTAACGTTTTTTTTTTCAATAAAAATTGGTTGAGAAAAATATTAAACAATTTTTGATATTCTGCAGATTTTAAGCAGTAAAAACGGTGAAATAAATCAACTTTCTTTAAAAGCAGATTTATTACCCAACACTTTTTTTTTTATCAAGTTTGGCATTTTTGTGCGCGTGTGTTTTACTCCGTACTCCTTACTGTGATTTACAGAATTATCAAGGTTTTCCCTTCATCTAAATTCTTAAACTTGATAGCTTGTCTTTTTACAACCATTATTAAATTAGTATCTAAAGTAATCTAAATTACATCCCTGAATATCCCACGAATGATATTATTCCAAAAAAGTTGATTTATGATCGAATATTTTCCAACACTAAAATGTATAGCTTTAAGAGAAACCTACTTACGTTGAACTTGTAGCGTTCTTGATTGTTCACTGCTGAGAATGCTGCACTGTAGGACGCCCCCATGGTCAGCTACGGTAGGGATCAATGTCAGCTCGCTACGAACGGTGTACGTATCTACTTTGGCGGTTCCTAGAGAGAGAGAGAGAGAGAGAGAGAGAGAGAGAAAGAGGAACCAGAATAATATATAACGAGTAATTATTTTGAAATTTCAAAAATATTGTTACTTGATTACCGCAAGGAAAACCTTTGAACCATTAACATCATCTAGTTATAGATCGCAGTCTGATTTGACAAGATATGTATTTAGCCTACTTGAAAATGAAATCTTTAAGAACTATCGTCAAACATAATCGTATTAGTTAAAAAGTAATAACATAGCATAATAATAGATCAACACATTTGTTTTTCTCTACAACTTTTCTCATTTCATGTCAAGCGAAACGGAAACGTATAAAAACCTACATGCATAATATATATATATATATATATATATATATATATATATATAAACATCTAGTTTTTTATACGTTTCTGTTTCGCTTATATTTGAATATTTTGAAGGATCGGTCTCCTCCCCCGCCCCACCCAATATGTCGCTATTGAGATTTAATCATCTTCGGTGATATAATTCATGTCATCAGTCGAATTTTGTCCTAGTAGGTCAAACATTCTAGTCTTGTCCAAGTCCGTGCCCTAGTGAAATTACTTTGGGTCCACGTGTGGTTCAAGTCATATAAAATCTAAAAATACAGTAACAATAATAATGATAATAGTAATAATGATAATAACAATAATAGTAATGATAATGATAATACTAATAATGAAATTTCCGAAGCTTTAAAGGGGAAGGCTAGTAACTGATCAGTGGGAATCAGTGGAAATGCTGGGAGATGATTGTTCCAATCCTTATGGGATTCATTCAAGAGTTCATTGTATATCTATTGTTGTGTGAAAATGATTTGCTTCAGAACGGTCTCATATTCAAGTAATGTGCAGATTAATGCTCCGTCACTGACCAGGGACGCTAACCTGAAGAAAAAAAAAAAAGAAAAATAAAGGCACTTTCAATAGGCATAATCATGCTCAGTCCTACTGAACATAATTGAGAAACGACACCTTTTTATCCTATGTACCTTGACAACTGACAGTATAGCATGGGCTGCTTTTCTGTCTGCCTACGAATCTAAGTTCCGAAGATTAATGGAATAAACTTACTGTCTCCCTCACACCTCACTCCAGCGTCTTCAGTATGTTCACAATCTTCACATCCCCAGTACGCACGCCGACATTGCAGAAGAGATTGTTCCGTTCCATCACATCTGATTGGGTCAAGCCAGATAGGTCCAGATCCCTCCCCGAAATGGGCTTCAGTATAATGAGCAGAGGCTGATGGGTAGCCGAGCTCTCTGCACACCACGTGCGCTTCGTTGATACTCCAACAATCGTCACAAACCGTGCCCCACTGCCCGTTACACGATATCTCAACGCGGCCCTCTCTTTCGCTTGATTCACCTACCAGCCTCACTGCAATTTATGAAAAGAATAAAAGAATGTATCGATTCGTCTTACCACGACCAAAAAGTAAAACACAAACAACCAACCAATCAACCAACCAACCAACCAAACAAACAAGTAAAAAAAAAACAAACACAAAAAAAACCCACGCATTCGGAAGTCAATATGATGTATTATTCTACTACTTATCGGCAGGGTTGAAATTCTATTACACAATGTCTGTATTGAAAAATTAGAGATGCAGTCAATACACACAAAAGAATAACGCATGTGTGATCTGATATGTGTATTCTTGTGCTTGTATGATCGAATCATTAACCACTACCAACCTACAAGTAATGCTTCTATGTAGATTCCTCATATTTCATGTTTAATTGTCTTAAATGCTGTATTATTTTCGTCAATTCATCCATGAATTTTCTTCGTGTTATGCTTATGGTTTATTTGTTGAAATGTGGAATATGGAGCAATAAAAAAAAATGAAAACATACTAGATGGATACTTGCTGGTGAAGCCTTCCGAATTGCTCAGTTTAATTCATTTAGTCATTTTTTTTTTCCACAAGAAAGGAAGACAGCAAAAGTAAAGATCTAAGAAATATAATGTGGACAGATGTAACATCAAAACTTTCATTCATTCAAACAAATCATTTTTTTTTTAATTTTACCCGGATATTAAGTGTGTGTTTTGGAACGTTGTCAACATAATTATCAAGCTGCATGTACTCACCCGCAAAGCCGGGACACGTACTTGAGCCAGTGTTACAGTCGCAACTATAATAGTGTGGCCGCTGTACTCTTGGACTTGGTCTGTCTTTGTCAGTCAGTATTGCCTTGCATCCATATCGCAAGGCACCATCTTCTTATCGAGTTTTTAATGATGATTTCCTGAAGAATGTGGATAAAAGGAATAAGTTGAGACTTATCCTTATCACTGATTCACTAAGACAGAAGCAACAATGATTAATACCAGACATATTATTAACATGAAATCGGTGGAAAAAGGGACTGCCATTTCCGTCCATCAGGAATTCAAACCTGTCTGGAAATATCAGCTGCTTGTCAGCAAACCTGTCATAATACTTTTCCTAGAGCCAGTTATTATCACCAATACTGATACTCTTTTTATTTTGAAACGCTTATTTAGAACGGAGTGAGACAAAGGATCAAACATGAATCATCTCCTACATCGAAGTGGCAGAAAATACACATAAAAACATAATTTGTTAATGTCAGTTGTTTTATGAACTTACATCGCTAACACAGTCAATGTCTGTAAGTTTCATATTCACTGTGATTAACATACAAGGAAGACATCAAACTGTATAATTGAGCAAACACAATTATAATGCGGTCCTTTTACCTCTGGAGTAGTGGGGACGTTATGCCATGACACACATCACTCTACCAGCACGTTCTATGGAGGAGGATGACAAAGATACCCATAAACCCCAAACTACACACCTGATGGACTTATATCACCTCAGGTAAGATGAACAAGTATTCAAACACTAGACGCCTATTGTAAATGGATACAATTCTAACCTTGCAGGGTGTTAAAACGCCTGCTTCTGTGATTAGTCATGATTGTAGGTGAAAGTTCACTTCCGTTTTCAAACTCCAATGCTTTTCCCTTTTGAAGTCCCTGTGACAAATATTTTTATCGCTGTATTTATTTCGACAATGGAAACATTAATTACGCTTGCAATCGATTACCTATATTCTACACACTGGGTATGGCATCGATGCCATTGCTGACTTGAGTCTTTCAAGTGACGCGGATTCAGCAGTGATTATTTGTGACCTCAAAAATACTAGTCTGGACTAGTACAAGAATGTTAATTGTAATCTTTATAAGCAAAAGGCAGAAAATGCATGTCTCCCAACATCAACGACAACCTTTTGATTCAGCTTTTTGTTAGTCTTTCAAGTAAAGTCACGACTTCCTAGACTAGTCTACACTCCAGAAAGTTCCGGCGTAGGTTTCTGTGCATTTTATGATCTCTTTGAATATTTTTCCGGTCAGTCTAAAACCGTAGATGGTCCGTTATAAAAGCTTCATAACCTGCTTAATGTTGCTCTTGAAAGCATTTACCACCATGCCCTAAAAAAACATATTTATCATGTTTATGAATATGACAATGGAAAAATAGGTTGTAACGTTAAGTATAGTGATTCTATAGGGTCAGGGTGCCGTATGAACCGACTGTAGACGGTGTTTCTGAATATAAAAAAATAGACCGTTTTGTTTCGCTCTCTTGATATCGGTCAAAGTTCATATCCGATCAACCTGCGCATTGAGTTCTTCACAGAATATGGGGATCATCATCAACATTGTAGGCATGAACTGAGAGGTGCGTTTTCTAATTTATTTCATCAATTATTTCTAATCTGTAAGTGAAATCATTATTATGAGGGTACATTAGGGTTTCATTTATAGTCCTAGTATGTTTTCTTCCTAAATTGTTTTTATGAGTAGTTTTTCTTTAATTTTCATGTTCTCCCTACATCTACACACAAATTAGAGTGTCCGTTGAGAGTCTGTAAACTTTCTTCCCTTTCTCTCTTCTCGGCTCTAATGTATGGAAGACGAAAACTACACTCATTCTCTCCTAAAATCTGTCAAATCTTTGCCTTCTACATTTGTGTGTGGGTAGAAGATGTATTTCTTCGTCTTTTAGAATCATGTTATGTGTAATGAATGCATTGCCCTCGGAATAGATGTAAGCGTACCCATCGAGGGTATCGCACTAGGTGAAAGGTGACTTCCGTCGGAGTTAGCAGATTCACTTTTTTTTTAGGCGTCCTCTCTCTTTGCCCTCGATGTAGATATTGAAATTTAATTGAAAAAACAAAATTCTGTTGAAATTAGAGTGAGACTACATCTCTGGAATACGTTAGTAAATAAAGGGCAGAAAAAAACAGTTTAATTGTCATTTGTCTCTATATTTCGTAGAATGCATCACATCTCTCCCTCATCTAAGCGCATTGTCTATAACGCCATGTCATTATTCATTAATGGACATATATATATATATATATATATATATATATATATATACATGTACGTGTGTGTGTGTGTGTGTGTGTGTGTGTGTGCGTGTGTGTGTATGTTTGATTTTTTTTTCGTGCTATAACACGGAACAAATCCAATCCAGCTCTTGCATCACGTCTACTTAATTCTGATATACCCCTGTGCCAAGATGTGACCACACGGAAGCAAGGAGCAGAAATTTGCAACGGAAACTAAGCCTATAAGTCTTGATTTTCACGCTCTTTCGAAAATTCTGTTCGAATAAACTACGACATCAACTTGGTCCAGACAGCATCTTAGGGTTCTAAAAATAACAGATTTCAAAGATCCTTGCCTAAAAAGTCATCATTCTATCTAGTGCCGCATGTAGGTTCTACTTTATTTTCCACAAAGACTTCGCTAGTGGTGGTGAAGCCGTCTGTGATATTAAGTCCATTCAAAAACCATGTTGGTACAGCCGAGCCTGATACATCATTTCCTGTGCAAACCGCGGTGACTTCACGGCCAGCCCGGAGAGGCGAGGGTACCTCGAGGTTCAACGTCATTCCAGCTGAAAAGGAAATGTAGGAAGATCGACTGTTAGATCTCAATAAAGTCGAACATAACAAAATGGGAAGAAAAGTATTTTATGGGAGAAATGTCTTCTGTGTCTGCCTGAATAATACATCCATTATTCACAATCACATATATTATACAGGGGAAAGTTGATATAACGTCATTATCATTATTTTTTTTCCTGATATGATATAACGGATAAATGAAATTGATATTTTAGATGAATAATGCAATTGATGCGATAGTATGATATACATCAAAATGTTCAAACTAAATGAAACAGTAAGATAATTATGTTCATGAGTTTGAGGACTTTCTTGCCTACCGTTGAATTTCCACTGAACATTATGATTATAAAGTTTCAGCAGGTCTTTTCATCCTGTTGATTCAGACTTTCAGGATGTACACAGAAATACGTATCAAAATGAACACAAGTGTACAATGTTGATGAAAAAAAAAAACAAAACAACGAAGTCTTAAAGGATTGCTTACCACCGAGGTGAATGTATATGAAAAGAAGCCCGAACAGCACCAATACTCGGTTGTCAATCATTGTGATTCCTGTATGATTTGAAAATATACAAATGAATACATAGATAAATCAATCAATCAATCAATCAATCAATCAATCAATCAATCAATCGATTGATTAAGCAATGATATCACGAATGAACATAAGTGAGGCGAGACCTATCAAACCCAAAGTCGTTATTTTTTTTTTATTTACATGGTTTTACGAGTAGTTGATTAATACGCTTGAATATGATAACATGAATATCAACATTTCGAAGAGAAACAAAATCTGCATTGGTTGATTGCTTTCCTCACACCTACTCTCAAGTATCTCTATGACAAATGTGAGAAGTTGAACAATTCACCAATCTCCAAACATAAACTTCTCTGCCTCGTTTACTACGAAGCTAGTATCAAATCAGGTTCGGTACCATGCGTGCAATTCAAATGTCTGGCTTTTATTGAGTCACTGGACGATAAGTGCATATGAAAGAGGCATCTCACATGATAAGATCCACAAGATTAGTCCGCGTATTGTAATATTGTGTCATTCATTTTCCTGCTTCCCAAGCTGCCACGATTGTTGTTGTTGTTGTTGTTGCTGTTGGTTTTTTTTTTGATGGCGCCTGGTTCTTTTACTTTACCCCAGATGAATTTTCATTTCATTATCTCTTCATTTTACACTTTATGAAATCTTTCAGATTTAGATTTCAAATCTGTGTCTGTATCACACTCAGATCATATGTCGACAATATACTTTCAGGTATTATGTAGAACACTTTAAATGTATCTATAAATCACTGTTTTCAGCAAATTGAAACAAAAATCCAAAACTTAAATGAAATGATTATAGTTTGTCTTTTGAAGTTCGGAGAGATAAAAAAAAAAAAATCTGGCTATTCTACTCTTTTGGTGTAATCGGCGTTTCCATAAGTGTTTTACTTGTTTTAACTGCATTTTTTTTTAACAACAAGCTATTGAAATTTACTTAAGGCTGAAAGGGATCACATAATTTTGGTTGAGACCTAACTTCAGGTTTCTAACATTTTTTTTTTTTTTGTGGTGAGATAGTGAGAAACAACTTATGAAATATGAAAGAGTCTGTAATTCCAAGAGTGAGTCAACGTTTATTTGATGAAAATTGGTTTTGGAATGACTGAGATATCGAATACAGAGCAATCCCCTCGTGGGACCCACCTTTTTTAGGATCACTTTGTTTTTCTTCGTTTTTGGATGTCTCAGCAATTCCAAAGCAGATTTTCATCCTATTGACTTTGACTTCCTCTGAGAATGGTGTGCTCTGTATCAGAAGTTGATAGCCCAATCCTCATCACCACCAATACTATGCCATACCTTAAAACCATGTAACACCGATCAGTGTTCTACCCTAATATAATATATACGAATGAAAAAACAAGAAAATGAAGGAAACTCACCTTTTTGTTTCTTACAAATACTGTTCTTTCGATTTTACTTTCAGGGACTTTTGTTAAAACAGTATGTTCAAAACTGTAAAAAAGTTACGGTTATCAAGCACAATTGAGATTTACTACAAAATGTCTTGATCTGAAAGAGAACACAGAAACATATTATAGGTTTGCAAATGTGAATTGGATGGAATTCAATGCAATGCAATTGATACTATGGGACATATTATTATTCGTACTCAAAAAGGGAGTCCAACTTTTAATTGTACTAGGTTTTGTCTTGATATTAAAAAAATATTATCATGAGCCGTATAATTCAATTCGGTAGGGAAGATGGAAGAAAAATAATGGAGGAAGAGACAAGAACGATGATCAACGAATATCGTTAAAATTTGGTGAGTAATATCAAAGAAATATTAATGCCCCGATTTTCAAAATGGACGAGTTTTGTCATGACGGGAAATGAAACATTGCATGTCAGTCCTATGTAGATCACGTAGTATCTGAAATCCTACACTAGCTCTCCCTGTCTATATTGACATGGTGCTTTCTCGTCTTACCATCTCGTGTCGCACTGATATTGTTTTAACTGATCTTCATATTACCGGTTTTTGTTGACTTTTGTCATCCTCAGGTTCCGTGACGTGAATAACCTCACTGTACTTCCTCCATTGAAATGTACACGATACCAGATATGATAGCCACTATGGGCAATAAATGTGTACGCGGATACAGGGATCAACTGTCACATGCAGACCCTTGAAATGCGTGCATTCATATTAAATGCGTTCACGAGTGTGAGTGCATGTATCCGTGCATATTAGTATTTTTCAGATGTAAAGTACGGACTTGATTCTCATGCTGATCGTGTAGAAAATTTAAAGGAGCGAAATAAACTTATCTTAGTTGTATCAATCTCTCTCATTTGGTTTATTTCCCCATGGCAAACCAGGAAAAAACATTCTAAAATATGTGACGAAAATACACTTCAAGCAGCTGGTAAAGCACCCTAAGAACTCTTAGATATCAAACATGTATTCAAATATTTCAAATAATCATGGCTTGTTTAAAGACAGTTATTTGAAATTTAGCAGGGCACATGTAATACACACAACATTAAAAAAGTTTGACAATTTCTCAGATCAAATCTAGGAAAAGTTCAACACATTGCACATTGGATTTACAAGCTACTGAAGGCAGGCTTTTTTTTTTAACTAAGGAGTTGTTTCTTTCAAACTCCTTCATTGCTATTGATACATTCAATGTTTGTGAAGCAGAAACTAAAATGATTCTTACAGGAAATGCTGATGGTTGGTGTCTTTTTCTTGCCCCAAGTCTGGTGGATCTTTTGTATGCCACCTCCTGCGATCCAATACTTCTGTGCATCAGTATTACAGAACTTGTTTCATACTGAGAAGCTGCTTTCAATCTAAAACATTCTGAAAATTGGAGTCCAGTCTCGAAACTCGCGAACGTAATTTTAGGGCAAATTTCCTCTTCATTTACTATTCAATGAAACTAGTCTAACGTATGTAATCACGTTTATAGCAAACAACAAAATTATACAATGATATATATATATGTATGTGTGTGTGTGTGTGTGTGTGTGTGTTATCTGCCACTTTTTCAAGAAGTTTTGCCTTATCTAAATATACCTCATGGTTCTTTATCTCTTTATTTCTTAATGTATATGTTGTGACACCCTTTCATTCCTTTTTTTTGGCAAACTATTCAAATGGGAACACGATTACTCATCAGTTCACTTCAACTTTCTTCGTTTCGATGTTGACGTTATTTTCGTGCGACGTTTAATCTATAACAGAGGCAAAATTTTTCAAATTATGCAAAGTAATACAAGCAAACGTCCAAATTGGTCTTTATTATTGAATGAGAATGCGACCTGTGGGAAACATTTATAAAAAAGTGAGACATAATTACAAAGCGCTGTGAGTTGTGGAGAAAAAAGAAAGAAAGATGGGAAATACGCCAAAAAGGTCCACCTGGGCAAATTTGAATTACTTGGTGAATGTACCCCAAAATCCACTGGTAACCATTTCAGGACAGCATGTCATAAACATGTCGTAATGTGATTTCACTTTATTTGACAGAATAAGAAAGAAGATTGTTCAGTAATGACAACCATTTTTGTTGGTCGGCAGGGCTCATCGATTTGCAGATGCATTGGATACTAGAAATAATGAAAGAAAAAGAAAGAAAATACAAAAAACCTTGATTGCCCTTCATTGACACACTGTGATCCTTTATTGGCCCTTTATTAAATGCACAGCCCACGATATTTGGGCATTGACTTTCAAATTCCCAACATCTATGTTTTACTCCTTGTATACAAATGTTATGCGATGGATTGAAATTCATAAATTGAGGGCTAGATGTTTTTACTGAATCTTAGTCCATCCCAATAAAGATAAGAAATACGAGACACGGTATTTTAGAGCATAGCCTTTTTTGTTATCTCTCTTTTTTCAGAGTGAATCTAAAATGCCTAGAATACATCAATGTATTCTGACATAGCATCTATGATACATTATTTCACTGATGTGTAATATCATTATATGAATATGAAATAAAGATGACTTTTATAAAAGGTAAATCGGTTTATTATATATACTCTTATATTTATCATATGCATACTTGATAGGTTTCTATTACTTGTTCCAGGTTCTGATATAGAAATTGATTGAATGCAAGAGTGAAAATGTTAAAAAAAGCTAAACACACACACACACACACACACATCATTATGACTGTCATCTTCATCATGAATAAAAGATAACAAGTGAACAAAAAGTCTGAAATCTTATACAACTTTTCTTTAGCATGCAGGTCGGATTTTACCATAATTGCCAAACACAGCTTTTCTCTTTACCCAAAGACATGCACACGCATCACATTACACATATTATAAAAGAGAGAGAGAGAGAAAGGAGACATCCTACAGGACTAACATTCGGTTTGGGAATTCAAGAATGACCTCAAAACACACGCCGTTGACGAGAAATCACAGAAAAAGATTTAAGATAAACACAGCTAACACTTAATTATTTGCATAAATGACAGCTGCAAATTGAGGAAAGAGTGTAAAAATCTAAGACTGAAGATACATAGGGCACATCTCTTCTGGAAATTTCCCAAATTGTAATTTTCAGCATTTGGTTTCTGTTTTGTTTTTTGTCTCACGATTTCCAACACAACTACACCATATGACTGCAACTTGCGAGTAGACAGAAATATAAGTGTACAAACAAGATACAAAAATACAGATTTGCTTATCATTAGTAATGTGCAAGAAGTATGTCATGATACTGCAAACACACACAAACACACCTGCACACACACACAAACACACGTACAGCACACACACAAATATACACATACACGAACCATTACAAGGCGTTCGTGAATATATAAAAACACATTGATTAAATCAGACGAGAGATAAAATGTATCATTCTCAATCGTTATCGTAATTCCTCATAACTGGGTAACATACTTTGTAAATGCATACCTTACATCCGTGTCAAACAATTCGTTTCATTAGTTTAATACGAAACAAGACTGGAGACATGCTGTGATTAACCAAAATAAAATCTTACTATGTACTAACCTGATTACAACTTGTTCACAAATCAACATTGCAGTGAAATTACAATTATACCAATAAGTATTAAGTCAAGGACAGTGCTACCCCCCCTCCCCACACACATTTTGTTTCAGAAGATATTTGGTGTGACCCCCCCCCCCCCCTCCCCCCGTCATTTTTTTTTTATTCTTGAATATAACGTCTGGCTGTTTTGGTTTGGTTTTTGCTGCTTCTCAGTCGATGTTGGTACACCTTTATTCATTCTTTTGAGGGAAGTGTGAGCAAAATTTCCCACACCTTCTGAAATCGAATCGAAGTTCTTGTTCTCATAAAGTCGGTTCCTAAAACAAGCAAAAACAAAACAAAAACGTAGTGCCGCCCCTGTAAACACATTCGACATGGGTCTAAAATATCAGTATTATTAACAGACATTACTCTAAGAGGTCGAAAAAAATAACATTGATATAAGCAATACGAAAAAAAGACATTTTGGTACATTTCTGCTTTTTATTCATTTATTGTCCCTTTGTTTTCGTTCAGAAGCATTGAGAAAATATGTAAAACGAGTTGGAAAACGTGAGTAATCCTACTGTTTCGTGAAGCAAGTGCCAAATTGATAATAAATAATGATGTTAACGGAGAGACTCTTATAAATCGATTATTCTATCTAAAACATAATCATGGTGCTGATATGTTCATGAAGCTACAAACACAAGGATATATGTGCCCCTGCATCACAAAACATACACAAAGTCGTCAGACATGGATTTTTAGTTAAAGGGCAGATTCTGAAAGAGCAGACTCTAAGCTTTAAAACGATGTATAACTCAATTCAAATTGACTCTCCTAACCTACCTAAATGCTGGAAAGAAAGCACACACTCTGGAAAAGTGTGAACTGAGAAAAGAGGCTTTGAAGTACAGGGTCTATTCAAGCGCTTAATCTTTCACCAAGCCACGCTAGCTGTGCAATGAAAAGGGCAAAACATAGGATGTCAACCACCAGAGGAACAACAATGAAAGGATTATCAGATTACGCTGAAATTCAGCATATTCTATCAACACATTCTGTCCATGATTAATGCCCACTTACAAAGCAGTAGCATTATCTTTTCATAAGTTATTAGACTTGAAAGTGAAGAGTGTACAAAGGATTTCAAGAAATGAAAAGGGGTCTGTAATACATACCTGATCATTCTATACTCTCCCCCCACAAAGGGTTATAGAAAAACTGTTGAAAACACACTTTCCCATTCGTGTTATGATCCCAAACTAAAGAATAATGTAGAAGAAAGATACCTCTTTCAGAAAATATGAAAAACTCAAGATTGACATAGTCGACCCATTTCACCTGTTTTGAATCCCCACGATAATTCAAGGGGTGCGACTTTTTGTTTGCTTTGTGGTGCACGGTCACATATGCTAGTTATGATAAAAACCTTATCGATTTCATCGTGAAACTTTCAAAGCAAGTGGTTATGTTACATATTTATGAAATCTACATTTGCAATATAGTAATCGAAACTTCCTGTCTTACATAATATGAATATCTGTGATTTTGAAATAAGCAGGATTAGAATGACAGACAAAATCATGTAGCGTTCAATAAAAGAACATGAAGCAACCTTAAAAAGTATCTCACTATAAAAGAAATAAGAAATAAAAAAGAATGGTTACAATTCCTGTTTCGATTTAAGAAGCTTAGATTGAAGACCAAAGCTCAGCTTTCTTCAATGGACGCAGCAGAGTAAAAAAAAAAAAGAGTGCATGTATTAGAAGGCGTTTAATTTTCAGAAGACAGTGGTCGCTCTTTCCTCTTGATTATCACTATCGCACAGGTCAACAACGACAGGAAGAACACAATGACGAGCAGGACGTACGTGGTCGACAGCCGCTGAAGAACTCCTCGACGGAGACCAGCAATCGGATCTGTAAGGCAGGAACAAATATTAAGGGAGTGCAAAAGCATTAAAAAAAATGAGTATCTGAATATAAGAACGACCCAAGTCCAAGGAAGGCCATTTGGAGTAAACTTAAAAAAAAAAAACTTCATATGAGAGAAGCGATGAGAGAGGGCGCTATAATATGTGACCGTGCACCTCAAAACGAACATAAAGTCGCACACACTGGTTTTGCGTGAGGACTGAAAACAAGTGAAATGGGTCAACCTAGCCGAACTTGACTTTTTCATATTTTCTGAAAGAGCAGGTCTTCTTTTACATTATGCTAAAATTTGGTATCGTGAAACGGGCAGGAAAGTGTGTTTTTTAGCAGTTTATCTCGAACATTTTTGATAGAATAGTGTGATTAGGTGTGTCTTCAGAATCCCTTTTTCATTTCTGAAAAACCTTTTCCACACTCTTCACTTTCAACTCTAATGACTTTTGAAAGGATAATGCTACTGCTTTGAAAGTTGACATTAATTATGGACAGAATGTGTTAATGAGGCATGCTTAATTTCAGTTTAATCTGATAATCCCTTCATTGTTGTTACTCCAGTGGTTTACTTCCTGTTTTTTGTCCCATTCATCGCACAGCCAGCACGGCTTGGTAAAGATTAAGCGCTTGAATACACACTGTACTTCAAAGCCTCTTTTCTCAGCTCACACTTTTTCTGAGATTGTGCTTTCTTTCCAATATTTAGATAGGTTAGGAGAGTCCATTTGATTTGAGTTATACATCATTTTAAAGCTTAAAGTCTGCTCTTTCAGAATATGGTCTTAACTAAAAAGTCATGTCTGGCGACTTTTTGTTTGTTTTGAGGTGCACTGTCACATATGAATGTAAGAACGACCCAAGTCCTGGACTTATGTCATTCTTACATTCATATAAGATTTGACTCATTCATTTCAGACACTTCCGGGGGTAATTAGGATTTATCATTTATACACAAGATGAGTACATGCATAAGCTACAATTTCCTACGTCAAACTGAATTTGGCCAAAAATTGGACTTGGGTCGTTCTTATATTCAGGTCTTCAATATTGTTACTGTTACGGTGAAATTTCACTCTGAGTCCAGACTGTAACACCAGAGAATTAACTAACATACCAGGGGAAGTATCGTCTTCAGGAAATAAATGGATGAAGTTTCGTTAAACATTTAATTTTCCACGATGATTAACATTCAATCTACTTGTTATGTAGGGGAAAACAAAAGTTTCAATCGTCTTTAAAAGCGCGAGCTCTCTCCAATTTGATAAATTATGTTTTGATTTCTACGGGTTTAAATTTGAAAACAGAAACCAAACCGAAGGCAGGTTAAGTAGGTAATTATGCTCCTGTTAATAAGAACAGTCTGATTGTTTTTCCTTATATTATTGATGTCCACACTGCACTAGGCATTCCAGGGCGAGTATCTGACTGATTAGCAAAAATAATTTCTTGATGAATAGGATGTGGGCAGTTGATATGTCCATCTTGGATGTATATGAATGAACCCTACCGAACTTGCATGGAAAGCCGTAGGCCGAGCCATGAACAACAGAGAGGCTATTCCAGAAAATTGCAGGAAATGGCCGACATTGTTTGTTTGTTGTTTTTTTAGATGGAAGAATGGGATGCTACGAAGTCGATTTTCCCATTTAATTGCCATGGGTGGAGATAATAATTCTCCGTTGTGTCGCCGTTGTGCCGTTACTGTTTATTGGTCAATACGAAATAGAAAGGTTTTTGTTTGCTCTGAATGTTAAAACTTGATAGCTTGTCTACTAAAACAGTAAACAGTATCATAAAGTAGCTTAAAATTCGATCTTCTCCTCTGAAATGCATATTAAAAAGAGCGGATCCTTTCTGGGGAACCTATCATCACAAAATTTCTGGCTCAATATTTTCCATTACTTAATTGTTTTAAGAGAAACAAACTTACATTGGACATGTAACGTTCTTAACTGTTCGCTGCTAAGAAGGCTGCACTGAAGGACTCCTCCATGATCAGCCACGGTTGGATCCAAAGTCAACTCGCTTCTAACGCTGTACGTAGCTACATTGACAGTTCCTTAAAAACAATACAAATGATCAAGAATGATAATAAACTGGTCATTATTTTTAGTACTTCAAAGTTGTTGTAACTTGATGACCATCGTAGACCACCGCATCCTGTAGACACAGATCGCAATCTCATTGGCCAAGATGTTCACTGGAAAAAAAAAATCTGTAAGAATTGTTGTCTAACAGAATCACACCAGTTTTTCAATTATAAAGGAATGTAATCATTGATACTGGATATTGATTTTGTCGTATTTCCGAAGCAGGTTTTCTTGTATAATCCAACCTAAAAAAGACAGAATATATACATTGAAAAAAAATTCAAAGTGATTAAAGACGCAATGACAATAAGAACAGATAATACTAAAGTAAACAATGGTAAATGACATTACTTTCCTAATGAAATAGTGGGTTGTTTTTTTTTTTTTGGTAAAGTCGGAATAATCATTCTCCTCCACATCCCCACCCAGTAACTTTCCTTTTATGTCAACATCCTTGTGCTTTGTAGATTCATTAACATATCAGCACCATGAGTATGTTTTTCAGGTAGAATGATTGCGTTGTAACACTTTCTCTATTTTACTCAATGCTGCACTTGCTCCAGATAAGTCTGGTTCAATGATAGGCATATGCATGATATACAATACATGTAAAACAACAACAACATAAAAATATCAAACAAACAAAGAAAAACATGCACAGCTTTAAACCCATCACCTAATATTCACCTACAACACTCCCTCGCAATTACTCTTTCAAATTTCTACAAATACAAGGAGGGATATTCTTATCTCGTCACATCTTGACCCTTTCGCTGACACACATATTTTGAAAGAACCGAAATTTAAATGTGAATGTGGACTGAGAAAAAGCAGCAATGCTGGCAGACCGCATCATTGAATGTTTGAAGAATATCGGATAATAAAGTGGAAAATTAGACTATACTTATTGTTTATCATGGCAAGCGTTATAATATTGAAAGGTCATCATATCACTTTTCTGTTATCCTTGCCTCCTATGCATTATTTCTCCTATCATTCAATTCATTTAAATGCCATGTATATGTTGTAAAATACTCAAGATAATTCAAGTTGTTCTATACGCAATTATTGTAATTTTTATACGTTATCATTTGTAAAAAAAAGTATGATTCATAATACACGTTAATTTTACATTGGATGGAATATACTATGTAATATTATTGAATAGGAGGTTGGACTTTAATTGCATACATAATGAGACGTATAACGTATCATAAAAGCATGTAAAACATGAAACACCCCAGCAAAATCATTCACTATGAAGACTGACATGTAAATACTAGATAATTATTTCAATTCCTCAAAGAATAACGGAAAAGAAGCAATGAACACACTTTTAAAAGGCAAGGGCTCGTCTAGTCCTATTGGATATTTTTGGAGAAGCGAAAAAAGTTTTATCCTACCTACCAGGGGCGTCACAAGCTTTTTTCAAGGTGATGGTGGGGGGGGGGGGGTTGCGTTTTGAAAGTAAATGTAACCTGCGATATTTTTTTTTTAGTTGATTTATTGGTTCCTGTATCATCATGTACGCGCACATACACTGTACATACATACTATTTATACATACATTGCTGGTAGCAACATATAAGCATAAGTTGCTTTGGAAGTATTTGTCTACATTACCTTTACAATGTACATATATTTTTGGATGTGAAATTGTGATATCTGGTGCACACTCAATAGAGCATTATTTTAAACATCATACTAAGAGACATTATATTTTGTATTTTGAATTGTCACAGGAAGTTTACACGTACTTTACGTATGGAATCGACAATTAGCCATGGCTTTAATAGTTAAACGCCCACAGCCACACACACACACACAGCAGCACGCACACGCACGCACACACACACACACACAAACACACACACAAACACATACTGGAGAGAGATTTAGGGGAATTTGATTTTTGAACGAACAAATACAACGAACTCTCTAAAAAAAAAAATCGAGTGAAAATTTTCACTCTTAAAGGATTGAATACAAAAAAGAGTGAATTTAGAGTGAAATTGGAGTGAATTTCGAGTGAAAAATGTTCAATTTCACTAATTTCGGATTGACGTCAGGGATCACTCCAAAATCTTCGAGTAGTAAATACTGGCGAATAGATATGACTCATCAGTGCTGCCGGAGCCCCGGACTGCGAATTGTTTTTCTGAGACGACCTTTTTGTCCATGTTGCAAAATATCAAGGAAAATAAAAACAAAACCCGGAATGATTATTTTTAGCGTCCGGCGTTGAGGTCGCTCGCAGACTGAGGTTGTAATAAGTACACTCAGCCCAAAAAAAAAAAAAAAAAAAAAAAAAAAAAAAAAAAAATATATATATATATATATATATATATATATAATTATATGCATATTATTCTGTCTGCCTACGAATTTAACTTCCGTGGACTTGTGGAATAAACTTACTGGTTCCCTCACACCTCACTCCAGCGTCTTCATAATGACCACAGTTATGGCATCCCCAGTAAGCCCGCCGACATTGCAGCAGAGAATGTTCCGTTCCAGCACAGTTGACTGGGTCAAGCCAGATTGGTCCCGTTCCCTCTCCAAAGTGGGCGTCAGTATAATAATCTGAGGCCGATGAGTAGCCGAGCTCTCTGCAGACGACGTGCGCGTTGTTAATATCCCAACAATCATCACAAACCGTACCCCACTGCCCGTTGCACCTTATCTCAACTCGGCCCTCTCTTCCGCTTGATCCACCAACCAGCCTCACTGTGTTTTATAAGAAAAATATTGTAGGCCTATAGAATCGACGGAGCATACACATACACAAGTCAATGTAATGTATTGTATTAGTTATGATACATTGTACTATGATATCCCCCAGTTTGAAATTCAATTACATACAATCTGCATTGAAAAACGGTCGATACATACAAAATAATAAGGCATGTGTCTGTTCAGGTATGTGTATTACAGTGATTGTATGGTCATATTATTAAACATTCGATGAATAATTGCTGGTGAAATCTTCGGACGATTTGCTGGGTTAAGTTTCTGTTCATCGTTGCTATTATTTTTTTGATAATAATAATAATAATGATAATAATAACATCAACAACAATAAATAATAATGATAATGATAATGATAATTTTAATCATTTCTTTTTAGCAAGAATAGAGGACGAAAAACTTTAATGTTGACGCTGATGCAAGATCAAACATTTCTGTTTCATTTTGCCCTGCATGTTAAGTGTGTGTTTTGGAACGTTGTCATGATATAAATCCGCGTGTACTCACCCGCATAGCCGGGACACGTTGTTGAGTTAGTGTTACAGTGGCAATAATGTAGTGTGGTCGCTATACTCTCGAACTTGGTCTGCTTTTGTCAGTAAGTGTTGCTGGTCATCCATTCCAGAAGAAATCATCTTCTCGTAGATTTTTGAATGACGATTTCCTAAGGAATGTTGATAAAGGGGAAAAGTTGAAATTTATAACCAACAATAATTTACTAAGAAAGAAGCAACAATGGCTAGTAGCGCCATGTTATTAACATAAAATCATGTAGAAAAGTCTTCTGTCATTTCCGTCGGTCAGGAATTCAAACCTGTCCGTGAAAAAGAAGTTCTCTTCAGAAGACCTGTTCCAATACTCTTCTCCGAAATAATTCTCATCATTACAAATGACGCACTCTTTCTTTTGCCAAGCCTGTCGTAGTAATGCGATACAAAAATTAAATGGAATTAGATGGAATTGGCAGAATAATAAACCGGAAGAGGCGATCAATAGGACAGTTCTTTTATAAGCTTCCATCGCTAAAACTATCAATATTTGTCAGTTTTATATTCAGCGTCATATCTGCACATAGACGTCATCACAGTGTATAATTGAGCAAAGACAATTATAACGCGGTCCTCCTAAACCAAGTCGTAGAGAGGACGTTATATCATGAGGCACTTCGCTCTTTCAGCGGGTTCTATCTCGGAGTTTATGGAGTGTAAAAAAAAAAGTTACTCTAAAACCCTAAACTACACGTCTGCTGCAACGCAGGTAAGATCAATAAGTATTCCAACTCTAGAACTCTATAGAAGAAGAAAATTCTAACCTTAAAGGGTATTAAAACGCATATTTCTGTGATTACTCGTTATTGCAGGTGAAAGTTCACTTCCGCTTTCAACCTCCAATGCTTTTCCCTTTGCCGTAAGTGCGACTTGAATCTTTGATCTATGCTCATTTCGACAATGTGAACATTCCTTTCACTTACAGTAACTTACAGATATGTTATACAAAAAGCATATAATTTGCAAGATTTGGCTATATTATTTTGTAGTATTTCCAATTCTTTAACGGTCACTTTTTGCAACCTCAAGATTACAAGTCTCGGCTTGTACAAGAATGTTTTATCTAACCTTTATAAGAAATGGGCAGAAACTGAATACCTCACAACACCAATGACGGCTATTTGATTCAATGTTTGTGTAGTCTAACAAGTTAAGGTACCGCGTCATAAACTTTTTTACATTCAAGGCATCTCATCATAGGCTAGTTTGCATTTATATATTTCTTTTAATATTTTTGGGGTCAGTCTATAAATCACACAATGTAGAGGGTCCGTTATGAAAGCCTCATAACCTGCCTAATGTCTCTCTTGGAAGTATTTCCACCATTCCTTAAAAGAAGCAGATTTATCATGATTCTGAAATGAGAATTGTGAAATAGGCTGCAAGGTTATGATGAGTGATTCTTTAAGTCCAGGTTGCCTTATAAACCCATCGGGGAGAGCGTTTGTGAAGATTAGAAATTGGTCCGTTTTGTTTCCCTCTCCTGATGTCGGTGAAAGTTCATATCCGATCAACCTGCGCATTGAGTTCGTCAAAAAGTATGGATTTCCTCATTGTCATTGTGGGCGTGAATGGAGAGGTGATTTTTTTGATGTATTACAGTAATTATTTCTAATCTATAAGGTATAATATTATCATGAGAGTACGGTAAGGTTTCAAAAGTTATCCTCATACTTTTTCTTGTAGAAGGGGTTATTATGTTATGTTTTTCTCATGCTCGTGTCTCCCCTATAAATAACCGAGTATTAGAGTGTCCGCTGAGAGTCTGTAAAGTTTCTTCCCTTTTACTCTTCTCGGCTGTCATATATTGAAGCTGAATCTTACACTTAATTTGAGCTAAAATGTGTCAAATCTTCGTCTCCAGCTCATGTGTATGGGTAAGAAAAGTATCTGTCCTTTTCTAGAAATCATTGATAAGTGAAATACACGCACTATTTGTGGAATAAATGTGCGGATAATAATCGAGGGTGTCGCACTAGGTGAAAGGTTACTTCCGTCTGGGTTAGGAGATTCATTTTCTGAGGCGTTCCCTATATGCGCCTTGAATTTTCATATTATAATTTACATTAAAATAAAAAAGTATATTTCTGTATATGTCGAAATGTCTATATAATACAGTTGAATAAAAAAGGCAGAAACCCCCCCAGATTATTTGACATTCGTTTCTCTAATTTGTAGAATGCATCACGTGCCTCCGTCATCCTTTCGCACTGAATGATGGACTTCAGCATTATTCAGCAGTTGAGATATATAAATATATACTATACATATATATATATATATATATATATATATATATACGCGTGTGCGAGTGTATGTGTGTGTGTGTCTGTAACTTTATCATGCTATAACAAGGAACACATCAATCCAACTCTTACATTTACGTCTACTTAATTCTGATGTAACATTGCACCCAGATGTGATTACACAGAAGCAAGGAGCAGAAATTTTCATCAAAACTGAGGCCTAAAAGTCTTGATTGTCAAGCTCGTTCGAAAAGTCTGCTTTCAGGAATTGCGCCATCAAATTTGTCAAGAGGGCATCTTATTGTTCTTAAAATGACAAATTTCAAAGACCCTTGCCTCCAAAGTCATAATTTTATCTAGCGCATTCGGGTTGTACTTCATTTTCCACAAAGATTTCGTTGGTGGTGGTGAAGCCGACTGTCATGAAGCCGTCTGTAATTTGGCCGCCATTCAAAAACCATGTTGGTACAGCCGAGTCTGAGACATTATTTCCTGTGCAAACCGCGGTGACTTCACGGCCATCTCGGAGATTCGAGGGTATCTCGAGGTTCAACGTCATTCCAGCTGCAAAGGAAATGTAGGAAGATTGACTGATAGATCCCAATAGAATCAATCTTGATAAAATCAAAAGAAATGTCTTCTACGCCTCAACAATGCATCCGTTATTCACAGTCTCAAATATTGCACAGGGTAACAACATGATTAGTATTAGGCTTTCCCTTGTATCATGTATGGATATATGGATACATGGAATAGATTGATGGAATCAACAATGCAATTGACGTAATAATGTGATATACATCAAAATGTTCAAACTAAATGAAACGGTAAGATAATTATGTTCATGAGTTTGAGGACCTTAATGCCCACTGTTGAATTTCCACTGAACGTTATGATTTCAAAGTTGCAGCAGATCTTTACGCTGTGCTGATTCAGACTTTTTAATGAAACACATATCGAAACGACGAAAAGTGCACAGTGATGAAGGTGAAGAAATAAACCAAGTCTTAAATGATTTTCTCTTACCAATGAGGTGAATGTTTATGAAAAGAAGCCCGACCTGCACCAATACTCTGTTGTCAATCATTGTGAGCATATTCCTGTAGATATTAAAATCCTGGTGGATAAAATGGGGGAAAAATCAATCAATTGATCGATCGATCAATCAATCAATCAATGGTATCACGAATGGACATGAGAGAGGCGATAAAAGACCTATAAAACCCAAAGTAGTTATTTTCGATTTACAAGGTTTTACGATTAGTTGAGTAATACGCTTGATATGATAGAATAAAAATTGATATTTCGAAGAGAAACACAATCTGCATTTTTTGATTGATTTCCTCACACTTACTCGCGAGTATCTTTCAAAAATATGAGGAGAAGTTGAAAAATAAGTTTTGAAATTCGCCAATCTCCAGAAATAAACTGTTCTGCCTCGTTTACCATGAAGCTAGTATCAAATCAGGGTCGGTACCATGCGTGCATTTAAAATGTCTGGCTTTTATTGAGTCACTAGTACGATACGTGCATATGAAAGAGGCATCTCACATGACAGAATCCACAAGATTAGTCCGCGTATTGTGATGTGTCATTCAGTTTCCTGCTTCCCAAGCAGCCACGATTTTGTCTTTTGTTTTTGATGACGCCTCGTTCTTACATTTTACCCAAGATGAATGTTAATTTCATGATCTCTTCATTTTACAATTGAATGGTGAAATCTTTTTGATTTAGATTTCAAGTCCTTGTCTGCATCACGATGCGATTATATGTCGAATTTTTACTATGAGGCATTACATGGAACATTTTGAGTATTTCAATATATCATTGCTTTTGGCAAATTCGAACAATTCCTTTGCATTGAATGGAATGAAGTTTGTTTTCTGCATGTAGTTCGGAAAAAAAGTCATGCCATTTGTTTGTTTGTTTGTTTGTTTGTTTGTTTTCTGCGTAATCGGCGTTTCAAGTGTTTTGGTTGTTGTAACTGCAAATTGAAAAGTATAGGGTTGAAAAACACCGATCAATGTTTCCACTAAAATGAGATGTGGGGACAGAAACGTGAAAATGTATCTATATCATATATATGTGACCGTGCATCACAAAATGAACAAAAAGTCGCACGCACTGATTTTGTGTGAGGACTAAAAATAGGTGAACAGGGTCAATTTGGTCAATTTTGACTTTTTTTATATTTTCCTGAAAGAGCAAGTCTTCTTCTACATTATGCTAAAATTTGGTATCATGAAATGGACAGGAAAGTGTGTCTTTGGGTAGTTTATCTCGAACTCTTTTTCTCTCGCCATGTTTTTTGTTAGTCATATTAATATCACAGAAACATTCAAGTTATGCTGAGGCGAGAGGAAGGTGCATTCAAATATCTTTTGTTAAACATTTCAGTACTTTAGCAATGATTGACAGATGAGGTCATCTGAAGAATATTGGTTTGATTTTTTTTTTTTTGTGTGTGGGCGTTCCCAAGTAATCTGAAGAAAAATTGGGGAAAAAATCGTTAAGAATATGGAATGTTTCTTGATATTCATTTCACCGCTAAAGTGATGTTGAGGGTATCATAAATCAATTCAAATCAACACGCATTTGGATTTCAGGGCCCCTTTAAGGACATTTCAAATCGATGATATCCTTTGATAAGAATAGGGCCTATGTTTATCTATAAAGAAATGCTTTTTTTAACACGAGCCGTTTTATTTAGTTCAGTATGGCAGATGAAAGAAAAGTAATAGAGAAAATGACATAAACGAATTCGATTCAAATGTGGTTTAGTAGGGTAATGTCAAAGGGACATTAATGCCTTCATTGTGAAAATGGACGAGATTTGTCATGGTGGGAAACCAGACACTGCCTGTCAGTCATAGATCATGTAGCTTCTTAAATCCTACACTATTTCTTCCTGTCTATTGACATGATGCTTTATCGTTGTTCCGTCTCATGTATCACTGCTCTTGTTTTCACTGCTCGTCATATTACCGGTTTTTGTTGACTTTTGTCATCCTCAGATTCCTTGACGTGAATAATCTCACTGTACTTCCTCCATTAATTGTACTCGATACCAGATATGATAGCTATTATGTGCACGGATACAGGGATCAACTTTCACATGCAGACCCTTCAAATGCATGCACTCATATTAAATGCGTTCATGAATGTGAGTGCATGTAACCGTGCATATTAGTATTTTTCAGATATAAATTACAGACTTGATTCTTATGCTAATCGTGTAGAAAATAAGAAGAGAAAAATAAACTAATCTTAGTCGTATCAATCTCTCTCATCCGTTTATTTCCCCATGGCAAACCAGGAAAAATATTCTAAAATAATAATGTGTCGAAAATACACTTCAAGCAGCTGGTAAAGCACCCTAAGAACTCTTATATATTAAAAATCTATTCAAACATTTTCAATATTAATGGCTTGTTTAAAGGCAGTAATTTGGCATTTAACAGGGCACCTGCAATACATACAACAATAAATAGAGAGCTTGCTTCCAAAAGGCGCTAAATCCATAATTTTTCAATGGATTTAGCGCATTTTGGAAGCAAGCTCTTCAAATAAGTTTGGCACTTTCTTAAATGAAATCTATGAAAAGTTCAACACATTGCGCATTGGATTTACAAGCTACTGAAAGGAGTTTTTTTTTTTTCAAACTAAGGAGTTGTTTCTTTCAAACCCCTTTATTGCTATTGATACATTTACTTGTTGATACATTTACTTGTACATTTACTTGTTGATACACTCAACAAGCTTTGCTTTTTAGTAGGTTCCATCGTATTTCTCTTTGCATCCTTTACTTTGATTGAAAATGACACATCGACCGTTATGTATTATTTTCGTATTCCTATTTCTTCATGTATATATCCAAGCTGGACATTCTGTATTATTATATTTTGTTATATACCAGATATTTTCCATCGAGAAATACGAAAATAAAATTGAAATTGAAAAAAATTGAAATGCATTTAATGATTGTGAAACAGAAACTAAAATGATTCTTACAGGAAATGCTGATGGTTGGCGTCTTGTTCTGGCCCCACGTCTGGTGGATCCTTTTCATGCCATCTCCTGCGATCCAATACTTACATGCAGAATTTCTTTCATACTGAGAAACTGCTTTCAGTTAAAAACATTTTGAAAATTTCAGTCCAGTCTCGAAACTCGCGAACGTGATTTTTGGGCAAATTTCATGTACATTTACTATTCAATAGAGCTAGTCTAACATAATCACGTCAATAGCAAACAACAAAATTATTTATACCATTATATATGAATATCAATATATATATATATATATATATATATATATATATATATATATATATATGTATATATATATATATATATATATATATATATATATTTTTATGTATATTATATATTTGAGTTGTCTGCCTCTTTTTTAAGAAGTTTTGCCTTATTGACATATTCCTTATGGTTCTTTATCTCTTTATTTCTTCCTTTATATGTTATAACACCCTTTCATTGCTATTTTTGGGCAACCTATTCAATTGGGAACACGATATCTCATCAATTAAATTCATCTTTCTTAGTTTCAATGTTGACGCTATTTTCGTGCGATGTTTAATCGATAACACAGGCAAAGATTTAGAAAATTATGCAAAGTAAGGCAAGCAAACGTCATTATTGGTTTTTATTACTGAATGAGAATGCGACCTGTGCGAAACATTTATAAAAAGTGAGAAATAATTACAGAGCGTTGTGACTATTGGAGAAAAAAGTAAGACAATAAATACGCCTAAAAGGGTCACCTGGGCAAATTCAGATTACTTGGTGAATGTACCTAAAAATTAACTGGTAACCATTTTAGCAGAGCATGTCATAAACATGTCCTTATGTGATTTCACTTAATTAGACAGAATGAGAAAGAAGATTGTTCAGTAGCGACAACCATTTTTGTTGGCTGGATGGGCTCATCGCTTCGCAGATGCAATGGATACTAGAAATAATGAAAAGAAAGAAAATACTAAAAAAGAACAGATGAAATAGTTTTCTTTGTTTTGGTGATTGCTTGATTGCCCCTCATCGACATACTGTGAATACTGGACCTTTATTCAAAGCACAGCCCACGGCATTTGGGCAATGACTTCCAAATTCCCAATATCTCTGTTTTGCTCCTAGTATACAAATGTTATGCGATGAATTAAAATTCACAAATTGAGGGCTACATGCTTTTAATGAATCTTAGTCCATCGCAGTAAATATAAGAAATATGAGAAACTGTATTTTAGAGCGTAGACTTTTTGGGTTTTTTTCAGAGTGAATCTGAAATGTTTGGAATATTCTGATATAGCATTTATGATACATAATTTCACTGATGTGTATGATTATTACATGTATATGATGATGAAATAAAGATGACCGTAATGTTAATATGTGTCATTGATTTTCTTATGCATAACTTTGGAAACTGGTTTATTATTTACACTCATGTTTATGATATGCGTACTTTGATAAGTTTCTATTACTTTTGTAGGTTTTGATATTGCTCTTGGAAATTGATCGAATGCAAAAGTGAAAATGTAAAAAAAAAGACCACACACACACACACACACACACACACACACACACACACATGAATGATAACAAGTGAACAAAAAGTCTGCAATCTTATCCAACTTTTCTTTGAAATGTAGGTCGGATTTTACCACAATTGCTGAACACAGCTTTCCCGTTTACGCACACACACACACACACGCATCACATTACACATATAAAATTATTATAAGAGAGAGAGAGAGAGAGAGAGAGAGAGAAAGAGATATCATACAGAACTAACATTCGGTTTGGAACAAGCAAGGAATGACCTCAAACACAACGCAGTTGACGAGAAATTGAACATAATTTAACATAAACACATTTAACACTAAACCTATTTGTATAAATGACAGCGGTAAGTTGAGGAAGGAGTGTCATAATCTGGTACTGCAGACATAGCGTACATCTCTTTGGAAACTTCCCAAATTGTAATTTTCTTCCTTTTTTTTTCTACATGGTTTCCATCATAACCAAATCATATGACTGCAAACTGCGAATAGACAGAAATGTAAGTGTACAAAATACATTTGCCTCAACATTATTACAATCGTTTTTTCTTTTTCTTTTTTTTCCCTGCCTCGGTAATGTGTAATAAGTATGTCACGATACTATAAAACACACACACAAACACACACACACACAAACACACAAAGTATGTACGAGACATTCTCGACTAGATGAAAACACATTAATGAAATCTGACGAGAGATAGAAGGCATCAGTCTCAATCTTTATCGCTACTACTCTTTACTGGGTAACATACTTTCTCCAATATGTATAGGCTATATCAATGTTACAGGATTTGGTTAATCGGTAGCGAAACAAGACTGAAATCATGTAGTGATTAGCCAAAAATAAAATCTTACTACTAAACTAACTATAACTTGTTCTCTTATCAACATTGCTGTGAATATACCAATAGGTATTAAGACAGGGCTGGTGAAATGGGGGGGGGGGGGGGGCAGCTCCCTC
The DNA here is from genome assembly GCF_040938485.1 of Diadema antillarum. NCBI lineage: Eukaryota > Metazoa > Echinodermata > Echinoidea > Diadematoida > Diadematidae > Diadema > Diadema antillarum. The sequence goes on from NW_027272500.1 coordinate 203,939, forward strand.
CGCACTTTTTTTTTTTTTTGCAGAACATAAATTGTGTGACGTTTTGCCCCCCCCCCCAAACTTTTTCGTGAAATATTGGGTTTGGTGTTTTGTTTTGTTTTGTTTTGTTTTTTTTTTGTTCCTTCGCCCCTTTTGCAGATCATAATGTGACCGTGCATCACAAAACCAACAAAAAATTGCACTCTTGATTTTACGTGGGGACTCATAAAAAAGGTGAAACAGGTCGACCAAGTCTTTTTTAGTTTTCCATATTTTCTGAAAGAACTATTCTTCTTCGACTTTATTTGTGAGGTTAGAATCATAAAATCAATGGAAAAGTTGGTTTTCGACAGTTTTTATGACCCCTTTTTGATAGAGTTGTGAGATCAGGTACATCTTACAGGCACCTTTTCATTTCTTGAAAAATCTTTCGCACATTCTCCGCTTTCAACTCTGATGAACTTTTGAAAAGATAATGCTGCTGCTTTGAAAGTAAAGTTGGCGTTAATCATGGACAGAACGTGTTAGAAGAGCATGCTCAATCCCTCATCGTTGGTGCTACGGTGATGTACATTATGTTTTTTTTTATCCCACACATCACACACCTAGCAAGGTTTGGTAAAGATTAAGCGCTTGAATACACCCTGTACTTCAGAGCCTCTTTTCTTGATTCACACTTTTCCAAAAAGTGTGCTTTCTTTCCAATAATTAGATAGGTTAGGAAAGTCCATTTGAATTGAGTTATACATTAAAGCTTAGAGCCTGCTCTTTCAGAATCCACCCTCAACTAAGAATTAATGTCTGGCTATTTTTTGTTGGTTTTGTGGTGCAGTGTCACAGATGGTGTGACTTTTTGCACCACCCCCCTTTCCATTAAAATAGATAAGGGTATGTCGTTTGTTTTTTTATGCTGCTTCTCACTCGATGTAGAAGAATTTGGGAGGGAAGTGGCAGCAAAACGTCGCAGCCAGTTCTGAAAACGAATCGACATCCAAGTTCCAATAAGGTCGATAAATTGATAAGTTGATAGAAATACATACACATAGATATATGCTAGCTATGACAGAAAATTTATCGATTTAAACCTAAAACTTTCACAGTAAGTCACAATTGCATATATCTATGAAAACAAGCTAATCGCACGAAACCTACATTGGCAATACAGTAATCGAAACTTCCTGTCTTACATTGTTATGTAAATCCGTGGTTTTGTAAAGAGCAGGATTAGAATAAAAGGAAATGTAGTGTTCAATTTATAAAAAAAAAAACACATGAGGAAACCTAAAAAGTATCTCATTATAAAAAGAGGAAAATAGATTAAATATAAGAAACGCAGATTGAAAATGAAAGTTCAGCTTTTCTCAGTGGACTCAGTCAAGTCAATAAAAGACGACTGGAATGTATTACAAGGCGTTTAATTTTCAAGAGAGACTTATCTCTCTCCTCTTCACGATCACTGTCGCACAGGTCAACAACGACAGGAAGAACACGGCGACAAGCAGGGCGTACGTGGTCGACGGCTGCTGAAGAACTCCTCGACGAAGACCAGCAATTGGACCTGTAAGACATGACCAGATATTAAGGGAGTAAAAACTTATTTCGACATAACAGAAAAAGAATCACAAAGATGTTATGGTGAAATTTCACTCCGAGTCCAGACAGTAAGACCCCAGATTTCTCGTCAACAACTGGTCGTATCATCTACAGGATGTAATAATGTTTGACACCGTCTTTGAGTGTTTCTTAGAAGTAAAATTTTAACTGATAAACAAACACAGAGATTCCTGGTTTCGAGTGACTTTTACTATTAGAACATGTCTTACAAAATCTAGGCAAATTGGTTTAATAGATTTAGAGTTATGAATACACGGTGACTCCTTGTTCGATGTAAAAATATATTTATCTCTTCGCTTATGGCTGATCATATTAATTTTGTTACTCATTAATTTTGTTACTCATTATTACTAGTATTTTGTAATTTAAGTTTTTCAATAATTACAGATACGTTCTGCTTATGCATTGTATATAGTTTTCTTTGTTTATTTGATGGTAACGAAAATAAATTTAATCTTTGAACGTCAACTTGAACATTGAGTCATCATCAGAGTACCTCGCACTGACTTTAATACCTTTCTCGAAGCCAAAAGTTGGACAGTGTTCAACACTGGTGAAGGTCCAGCCAATCCCGTTCGTCCCAGAGCACGTGACATTGATGCACCTGTTGCCAGGGCGTGGTCTGAAGAGAGCCGAGGCGCAGCTGGACGAGGAAAGCGTGGTGTTGTCGACTCCGATGGTGTAAGTGTGGAGGTGTGGGAACGGCTGGTCTTGAAGCCTGACGTGACACGTGATAACGAGAATGACCTGGCTTCCTTCGATCTCCTGGGTCTCGATGGAGAGGATGTTACTTGCGGGGGGTGCGTGACCTATGAGAGCAAAGAACAACATAATTGATTTGTCTTCATCCTAAAGCAAAGCAACATTAATCACAACAAGCCTCTCTTCGACAAATTGTGTCAAAACATAACATCAATCATGTAATTTGAATCTAACTTTAAAGCAGATATCGATTCAAACATTTCATTCAATTTTCGCTCTTTCCTTTTCCTATAATCTCCACAAAAAACGGACTATGTTACAGAGCACAAAACATATAAAGCATATACATACATTAATACAAAGACTTTCAGACATTCAAGATATGCTGTTACCATTTCCTATAATATAACCAACACCCATACCAAGCCTACACCTGTTCTCAGTGGCAGTGTCACATTCTTTATAATCAGAACCCACAAGAAACTTACCTGTTCTCAGTGGACAATAATTCCGCGTAGAAATCGTCTCCCCGAATTGATTGATACCGGTGCAAGATATATCGATACATCGATTGGGTTGATCTTCCATGATCGTTGAAGAGGAGTTGGATCTTGACAAAATGTCTCCATCAGCGGTGATTTCGAACACACCGATCGGTGGAAACGGTTGATTGATCGGATCCACGTGACACGAGATATTGAGACTCGTTCCCCAGTTATCCTCGTCTTCTTCTACCTTGATAGAGATGATATCAAGTGCAGGTGGGTCTGAGGAATAGAGAAAGATGTGGTCGAAGATGAATTGATTTTATCAAAAAAGAAATTCACAATCAAAGTTTTACAAGTACACAATAGATTGTTTGTTAATTAAATTTATATTTGTATATAATTATTCGAAGCTCAGCCCTAACTTCTGGTCAGTGTTGGTCTGTTCGGGCCAATAGAATGCTTAAATCTATGATTTGTTGGCTCCTGAAATATAATAATTTGTTCAAAATAAAAGCAAACGTAATGTGAATCTGAGTTGCCCGATTGAATAATTTAATCATGTTAATGTAGGTGTATAATATACATTTATATTTGCATATAATATGTATAAATACTAAAGTAATGAGTAAAATGTTTTAAGCAGAACAACGAATTCTTTGCATGACTTTCATTATAAATGGCATCCGTTTGCAATCACAAACATTATTTGCTTCTTTTTTTGCCCGATTTGTACTGACAAATGGGGAAAAGATCCCCATACCGAAAAGGAATAGAATTCGGTAAATCACAATGATTCCCCGACTCTAAATTACTACAAATCATTGAAAACATTTTCCAAAATACAGGTTAAAGCATAATTGTATGACAAGCAGACCATGGGAGAGAGACAATCTTTTTTTAATTTCCTAAGGCTCACCCCTCGGACAGTGTCTCGCCGTAGCGGAAGTAATTCCGACGCCATTAGTTGCGGAACACGTGACATGAATACACCTGTTTGGGCGTGGTCTCAGGACGGTCGAGGTCCAGCTCGCGTTGGACAAGATGGTCCCATCAACTCCAATTGAATACAAATGGAGGTACGGGAACGACTGGTCGCTCAAGTTCGCTCTGCACAGGATTAGCAGATTCATCTGACGGTCTTAGTCCAGAAACTCCAAAGTCTTGATCGACAAGATATCAGCAGCTGGAGGCTCGCCACTGGTTTCTATAAGTAGATAAATACATCCGTAACAATGATTGGGAGAATGGTTTTCCAGAGATCGTTAAAGGAATGACAGTTACTACAGAAGTATGCTAGCGGTATTATTAATTTTCGCATTCGGAGCACAACAGTGACACTAATAAAAATTGTACAACTCATTATGGGAATGATACCCGTCATCAAATAAAAGTTTCGAAGGGTATGGCATGTGGTTACCCTGCACGGTATTTTACGTACCTCGGAGACATCGGATTTCTTCAAAACTTGTAAAGATTTTGATACTACATACTCTTAGAACGAAAATGGTTAACATCATTACCATCGTTATCACGTCTTCTTTTTTTTTTTTTGATAGTTTACGTGGACACACAGAGTTAAAGGGGATGGCTAGTAACTGATCAGTGGGAATCAGTGGGAATGCTGGAGGTTGATTGTTCCAATCCTTGTGGGATTCATTTAAGAGTACATTATGTATCTATTGTTGTGTGAAAATTATTTGCTTCAGAATGGTCTCATATTCAAGTAATGTGCAGTTTTATGTTTCCAGGTTAGCGTGCTTGGTCAGTGACGGGGCATTAATCTGCACATTACTTGAATATGAGACCGTTCTGAAGCAAATAATTTTCACATAAAGTATAGTAGATATATAATGTACTCTTAAATGAATCCCACAAGGATTGGAACAATCATCCCTCAGCATTCCCACTGATTCCCATTGATCGGTTACTAGCCATCCCCTTTAAGTTATAATTTGTATGGCTCGAGAAATATATTTAGCGCATTATAATGTTTTAAAAAGAACAACGAAATGCTTGTTTGCATTGTTGTAAGTGTAAAAGGAACCCATTTTAAATGACAAACATTGTTTGCGTATTTGGCAAATTTGTATTGATAAATAGGGGAAAGATCACCGTACTGAAAAGGAATAAAGTTCAGTAAATCTATTCCCCTTAATCCCGACTCAACCAAACAGTTCCAGATTACTACAAATCATTGCAAACAGTGTTCAACAATACCAAAGAATGTCCCGCACGGGATTTAACAACTTGAAACATAATAAGGGGGAGGGGGAGGGGGAAGTGGAAGGTGGAGGGAAGATACATCTCTGGATTTCCTATCGCTCACCCCTCGGACAGTGCCTCGCCGAAGCGGAAGTAATTCCGATGCCATTAGTTGCGGAACATGTGACATCAATACATCTGTTTGGGCGTGGTCTCAGGACGGTCGAGGTCCAGCTTGCGTTGGACAGGATGGTCCCATCAACTCCAATTGAATACGAATGGAGGTACGGGTACGACTGGTCGCTCAGGTTCGCTCTGCACAGGATTAGTAGATTTATCTGACGGTCTTTGTCCAGAAACTCCGAAGTCTTGATCGACAAGATATTAGCTGCTGGGGGCTCGCCACTGGTTTCTACGGGTAGATAAAGATATCCGTAACAATTATAAGGAGAATATTATTCCAGAGGTTGTTAAAGAAGTAACATTTACAACAGAAGTTTGCTGGTATTATTCTTGTTTGCATTATTACTACAGCAGTGACACTCATAAAGATTGTAAAACTCATAATGGGGATGACACCCGTCATTAAATGAAACGTTTCGAAGGGTGTGGCATGTGGTGACCCTGTACGGTATTTTACGTACCTCGGAGACATCGGATTTCTTCAAAACTTGTAAAGATTTTGTTATTGCATGCTTTTGAAAACTGTAAATTTATAACATCATTATCATCGCTTTCATGTCTTTTTTTTTTATTTTGACACTTTTCGTGGACTCTTAAAGTTACAGACTTTCAGTTACCGAAAAATCTATGTAGGACCACTCCAGTTTATCAAATGTAGTCTGCTAGAAGCATGAAACTCGTGGCCTCGGATTCAATCATATGAAATGCTTTCCTCAATAAAATGTCTCTTCCTGAAACCAGTCTGATAAAAACTAATTATCTCAGTCATTTTTTTAAAGCTTTTGAGCAAGGAATTGTGCTAAAAGTTTGTAGGTTTAATCAGTGTCCAAAGTAGAGGTTGGTCGCTGATTTTTCTTTTTTCAAAAGTACTCTTCGTAATGAGATGAATAATTGTTTTTCATTGATCCGAAGCCAACACCAAAAGAGAAGTTAAAACTTTTCAGCAGCACTTCTCCCACATCACCCAGTGCTGAGAATAAAGCGTATTCTTCTCGCCATTTTTGATCCAATTTGCTCTGGATCTAACCATGACACGGTGGTGGCAATATTGATATTCACATTAAAGATAATGACCACACCGATGATGTCAAGTTATATCAAAATAACATAAAAACAATATTGGGCAATGCCACTTATTACCTATATTTCATTAAAAAAAGATGGCAATATCAGGAAAGCAAACTTCTATTACCCTCCAAACTCGCCATTCATCCTGAGTCATAAACTTTTTGTGTGTGTATTATTTTGGTTACCGTAATGATTACTTGTCTGTATGTACATTTTGTGACGCTTTCATGAAATCACCGTGATTTCATTTCTTTCTTTTTTATGAGATGTGGAAAATAAACTTGAAAGTTGAAAAGTGAAACAAATTATGTCCAATACTCTTCAATCAATCTAGACACATATACCCAAACTGAAACAGACTTTGCGACAAATTGAATTTGACGAGGAAAAATTCATAAGGTAAAAGTAATAAATGTTTCTATTGCACGTTTAAACACTGAGTCGTTTTTATGCAATATTTATTTCTCTCTCTTCAAGATGACGTCTTTCTCCCGGATCTCTTGATATCCTTTCATTCTGGATGTGAAAAAACTTTGTGCATATCGCACGAAGATCTATAATTGTACATATTCACTTACCACAGCTTCTGACACAATGAGTCCGTGTAGTGGTCGTCCTACCAATCTCGTTGATGCCAGTGCAGGAGATTTCTACGCATCCAATAGGGGGAGGGTCAAGGGTCACGGTGGGGGAGCTTGAAGATGCCCGGATGATGTCATCGATTGCAATCTCGTATGTCCTAATTGGTGGAAATGGCTGGTCACGTGGGTTGACGTGACACGTGACTTGGAGGCCATTAGTTTCTTGTCCATCTTCGTTGTCAACTATCTTGATCGAGACGATATTGTCTGCTGGAGCGTCTGTCACGTGACCAGGGTTAAAAGCAGATTGATATCCAAATAAACCAAGATTAAAGTCCAGTTCAGGTTATGTTGCCTTTACATTTGCGTGACCTTGTATTACAAACTTCACACTGTCCCTCGGGACTGTGAACTTAATGAGTGTACCAACTTTTACATTGATGTGACAATCCTTTCATACTAATTTTATGGAGTTTTAGATCATAATTGTGCATTTTTATACAACCTTGAAGAGACTATGCGTGCAATGCAAATGCATAGTGACTTGTGACGTTTCTTCAGATTAGTTGGATACGCCCCCCCCCAAAAAAAAAAATATATGTATATGTATAAATTTGTTTCCAGATCAAGCTTCTGCCAGTGACATCTAAGTCTCGCATGTTTTCATGTTACTATAATAATTAACAAAATGTTGAAATATCCACGCCATGCTCGTCTATGGATTGGTGCATTCCAATATACATGTATTTTTTTGTTAAATCAGGTTTACACTGCATATGACAGATACATCGTATTTCTATATTCTATTGGCCATTTGATTAGGATACTATGTATCAATACAAGTCAGCATGCATTTGCTTTATGCATTGCATAGTCCCTTAAAATTTAATGCAACTTTAATCTTTCTGGTATTCTGTATTTTCGGTATTCGTTGATCAGGAACATTCTAAGCAGAGCATATCCCTTGCTGTACATGTTTATATCTACGATGTAGGTTATTACATATTATCATATATATTAGATGTATATTTATATTATAATGGGATATCTTCGCAATTCCAGAGTTTTGATATTCCTAAGCACACTAATTCGGTATGCCTAGATATTCGACAAAAAGACAATGAAATAGAGTTCTTTTTTTCCAAACATTTATGGCATTATTCCGAAGGTTCGCTAAATCCGAAAATTAAATAAGCGTCTTTATCTTATCGTCTATATCACTTCAGTCAATCTTCATTACAGCATATTTTTAACCCCAAGGTTCCACAATTAGGTTTTCTCAATTTACTTTGTTTTGATTATATGTAACCTTATTCTCTGTTACCAAAGAAAGTGAAATGTTTATGTTCTTTTCGAAAATTTAAAAAAAGTTTGAATTGAATTGAAGAAGAAAAAATCTTGGCGGTTCGTAAATCCGAAGAAGAAAACAAAAGAAACAAAGAAAAGCAAACAAAAAGCCTTCTTCGAACCATCGATATTATGCACCTAATTCCCTTTTCGGATTAAAAAAACAACAACCAACAAACAAAATTTTCTCAATAATAATCCTTACTTGATTCTTTTTTCGATTAACGAATCTTCGGAGTAACGGACCTTATTTTATTTTGAGGATAAGCGAACATCCAGATTAACAAACCTTTTGAACAACAAACTGTAACTTGACGAATGTTACCCATCAAAGTCGCAGATATTGTGATAGGGTGAACAGTTTGATGTTTGATACCTACCGTGTGTTTAAATTTTGGGGATTTTCGAGGAGTTTCGAGGAATTTGGAATGGGAAATGTATGTGTTGTTTTTTTCGATTTTTGGTATTCTTGCATAATTGCAATGACAGATCTGGAGTTATTTTGAGATGTCTGCAATCTTGAGGCACATACGTATCATTTAAAATTCAATTAACACACCCGATAGATAGACCATTTCGTAGTTTCCGTGTGCGCATGAGCAGAAAAAATTCTTTTCATAACATTAGTCTGCTGGTGTTTAAATTCACTGAGATAAGAATACAAATGTAATGGTTATTCATGTAATCCTCGTAAATAGTGCTTGCCAGCACATCCGCCTGACATCAACAGAGTGTTTATTACAGCCTTGTATTTGCAATGATAACCGAAAAGTGAGTCAGTGTTTTAAATCAATGGATGCTTTGTTTATTTATTGGCCTTTTTCGGTCAGTTCAGGTCATTTGAGTTCAATTTTGATTATTTCCTTTTTTTCACAATAAAATAATATACAAACATATATATCACTGGTGCTTTCTTCAGTGGCCCCCCCAAAAAAGAGATAAATGTACATTTATTCCAAAAAAAAAATCATAAACTTACAGTAAGGATATAATGCAATCGTTGCTAGAGCAAAGAATAGGAAATAGTTTTATGTATTCCGTGTGAAAAAAAAAAAAAACTGGAGGGACCCAATAAAAAGACAGAGCCTGTAGGAGTGTGCAATGGGCCCCTCTTAAATAAGATTTGATGCAAATATTGATTGAAAACAGTGGCATAGAAGATTTGAGAGTCCACTGAGAGACAGACGGACAAACAGTACACACAAAACAACAGCACCAGGTCACCAGGTCAATGCTCGTTATTTCTTTGTTTGAAGATGCATTCCATAACTTGATACATTGAGATAGCATATGCAATGTGTTGCATTGATAGCGATTGAAGTGCCTATTCATCTGAGAAAAAAAAAAGATGAAAGGTAATTTCTAAAATGCGCAGAAAAGCTACACACACAATTCATGAGCAAGTGAAGGCGAAAAGTGAAGGCAAGAAATGACAGCCGGTCTCCCCCCCCCCCCTCCATTTTTGTATTACCATTCCAATAGGAGAGATATTCAGAGTTGTTCCAGTGATAAGCATATTGGAGTTCTTTATTTCGTTATTGTATTTAACTGCAAACAAGCACACGGCTTTGATTTGGTAAATTCTTTCCACATGCAAGCATAAAAAAGACAACTTGCTAAAAAGGGAAGCATACATACACAAGGATATTATTGGATATACATAATTATGCTATGCTTCTTACGTTGGACTTGTAACGTTCTGGACTGTTCACTGCTGAGAAGGTGGCACTGAAGGACGCCCCCATGGTCTGCTACCGTCGGAGTTAATGTCAGCTCGCTACGAACGTTGTACGTATCTACTCTGGCGGTTCCTTTAACCAGAGAAAGGAACCAAGATGTCATTGATGGTTTGTTGTTTCAATAATTTAATTTGGTTGCAACTTGATCATGGCCACATATTGATGTGAAAAATAAGGAAATAGATGAACGTAACATAAGGTAGCCTTGTTCAAGGCAGAGTCTGAGTCACGACACTTAAGTTCAAGCCCACTTCCAAAGCCGGGTCAATACGTGCATGTGTACCAGAACTTATTGAAAAGCAGAAACATCTGCAAACCGCTCACTAATTAGGCTATACCGTCGCCTCGCGGCACTACGTCTCATTGCATGAACCCAGTACTTTGTTGATGATAAGTGAAAGTTCCAAATAGCACGGTGAACATTTCATATCACTTCTTTTTCATTCATCCTGAGACCTGAAATTTCCTTTTGTTTGATGCTTTTTTAATGTCTCTGCTGTGTGTGTGTGTGTGGTTTTTTTTAATAGAGTCTTAGACAACGGAAGGTTCTGAATGATGCAGGGAAGCTGTAGATTATTATTGTTATTATCATTATTATCTTATTGTGTAACAGGTGCGAAATGTAGGGGATAATGATAGGAGGGACATAAGCGTTTTGAAGAGTTTTGAAGAAAATATAGACTGAAGACTATCTAATTAAGATACGATGGGATACACATTTCACTACATTTAATTTCATTACATTTAATGTATATATAAATGTATATGATATATATATATATATATATATATATATATATATATATATATATATTCACTACATCAAATCCAATCAAATCAAATAGTTGGTTTTTTTTTGTAGGTGAAAAAGCAACAAAACGTTCACAAATAATCAATCCCCGAAGTGACAATGTTAAGTTCCCTCTGAAGGAGAAGGCAGTGAGGAAAACGGGCTTTGCCTCAGTAGAGCAGAACTCTGAGTGTATAGCTGCCATTGCAGGGACTGGAACCAGAAACCTACACGTTCTTTAATATCTACTCAAATAGAAACAGCTATAAAAAAATACACTCGAGAACATGCTGACAGAGTCTGAACGCCCAAAATAAATGTGTTTTTCTTTTCATTGCCATTGTCCGAAAGATATCTTGAAAACACACACTCAGAACCTCTCCAACCCTCCATGACTCATAACGATTAAGAGATGATGATCGCTTTTCTTTAGTCACATTACATCTAACGCTATATACACACGTTTATATGATATCGAGTACGGATTAATAGCTTCATAGCTTTACCACATAACAAATACCTTAAAGTTTTTGCATGACTATGTTGACCTCTTTACTTCATTAATAGGTCTTATCACGTATGTATTTACAAAATAATGTTAAAACATTACATGATATCAGAGTGATAAAACGGGGCAGTCTCCCTTCCTTCTCCTAGCTTGCTGTAAAAAATCACGAATATAAGGCAAAAAGGGAAAACGTCAAATAAGTATGTCTACGTTAAAACTAGCCATGAAATCATAGAGCCTACAATGAACTATGCATATTAGCGTAATCATTAAAGTAGATATTCGTGAATTAATGAATCAAACTTACGGTCTCCTTCACACCTCACTCCGGCGTCTTCACTGTGACCACAGTTATGACATTCCCAATAACAACGTGGGCATTGTAATAGGGAGTTTTCTGTTCCAGTACAACCAGTCCCGTCAAGAAATATTGGTCCAGATCCCTGCCCAAAGTGCGCGTTAGTATAACTAGCTGAGGCCGATGAGTAGCCGAGATCTCTGCACACCACGTGCGCGTCGTTGATACCCCAGGAATCGTCACAAACCGTGCCCCAACGCCCGTTACACCTTATCTCAACTCGGCCCTCCCTTTCACTTGATCCACCAACAAGTCTCACTGGAGGAACAGAGAGGGAAATACATATAGCAGACTAGTCATATTCACACAACACACAATACATCATAGAAACAACCACAAAAAAGATGAACACATACATATAGTTCAATGTGATATATTATGCTACCAGGCATCTCTCAGCTTGAAATTTACTTACAGAAAGTGTTTATTGGCAAACTAAATGATGATACACTACAAAAGTGAAACGTGTGCAAGTGGATGTTTTTGTATGATTTATTCATATCATCAAACATTCAATTAAAACTTTCTCGGCAAATTTTATCCATAAGAAGGAAGGAGAATGAATAAATATAACCAATGTCTGTTTCTCTTTGCCGTGTACGTTTGGTGCGTGTTTTGGAACGTTGTCAAGATATCAAGGCGCATGTACTCACCCGCATAGCCGGGGCACGTAGTTATACGACTGCTACAGCGATATAGTGTGGCCGCTGTACTCTTGAATAATGTCTGCCTTTGTCAGTCAGTGCTGCTGGTCATCCATATCATAAGGCATTGTCTTTTTATCAAGTTTAAATGGCGATTTCTTTCAGAGTATGTATGGAGGGAGATGATAGGGATTCATCTTCACCATTGATTCACTGAAATAGTTGCAATAATTGTTAATAGCGTCATATTTATTAACATGAACTCTAAGGAAACATGGACTGCCACTTCCGTCCTTCAGGAAATTAAACCTGCCCTGGAAAATCAGATACTGGTCAGCACATTTGTCATAATTCATTTCCTACTAACAAATTATCATAATTGCTTCTGTTAATCTCTTCATTTTGGGGACACATGTAAGACTTGCGTGAGACAAGGGATCAAACATGAAACACTTCCTGTTAATTGAAATGGCAGAAAATAAACCAGAAATGACGGTGTAATTGTATCAGTTGTTTTATGAACGTTCATTGCTTCCACCATTAAGATTCTCCAAGTCTATATCCATAGTCACTTTTACACAGGGAAGACATCAAACTATAAAATTGAGCAAAAATAACTATAATGCGGTCGTTCTACTACAACGTAGTGGGGACGTTATGCCATGACACATATCACTCTACCAGCACGTTCTATGGAGGAGGATGACAAAGTTATTCATGAACCCCAAACTACACACCTGATGGACTTATATCACCTCAGGTAAGATGAACAAGTATTCAGATACCAGACACCTCCTATAGATGAAGTAAAATTTACCTTTAAGGGGTGTTAAAAAGCTTGTTTCTGTGACTACTCGTTATTGTAGGTGAAAGTTCACTTCCGTTTTCAGCTGTTAATGTTTTTCCAGTTTGCCGTAGTGTGACAGATATCTTTTTCACTGTGCTCATTTCAACGGCATAAGCATTCATTAAGCTTGCAGTAGATTGCCTATATGTTACACAAGAAGTATCCCATCGATTACTATTTTTTTTCTTTTAATTTTCAGAACTTCAGACTCTGCACTGAATAATTTTAGCAACTTCATTAATACGAGTTTCGGCTTGTACAAGAATGTTTATTGTAACCTTTATAAGGAATGGGCAGAAACCGAATGATTCCCAACACCAATGACGGCCATTTTATTCAACATTTGGTCAGTCTTTTAATTTCAGGTACTACGTCCTCATGGTCTAAACTCCAGGCATTCTCAGCACTGGCTCGTAGGCATTTCTCTATTTCTTCGAAAATGTTTGCGGTCAGTCTATACACCGTAGAGGGTCCGTTATGAAAGTCTCATAACCTGCCTAATGTCTCACATGGAATTATTCACCGTCATGCCTTAAAAGAAGCGGATTTATCGTAATTGTATATTTGGGAATTACAAAAAATGCTGTATGGTTCTAAAGAGTGATTCTATAGGGCCTGTTGCCTTATAAGCCCGACGAAGACAGTTTTCTGGAAGACGAAAAATTGGACCGTTTTTGGTTCTTTCTCTTATTGTCGGTCAAAGTTCACATCCGATCAACCTCCGCTTTGGGAATGAATATGGATAAAGTCATCACCATATAAGTGGGCGTGAAAGGAAATTTGATTGGCAGTGTCAGTTAGGATAATTACTCACTATACGCGCTGTATCTTGGAGAAGGAAAACAATGGTCCATGCATGCCAACTGATCAGCGACTTTCTTCTTTAGCTTTGTCAATGGTTTTTGTTTGCTGTTTTATTAATTCAATACATATTTTGCCTATGATAAATTGTGCTTTTCTCATTTCACATACAAAATTGCCACCTAGATAATGTCTAAACGTATGAAAGGGGCATAAAGGATGCTGCTGTTGATTCAAGATGTTCCCATGATCGTTTACAAAGCACTAAGTTCTATTAACATTTTTACGTTATGTTTATATGTATGTCTGTATACAAAAAAGTTGAACATCTTCTTCATATACCTTTATTCTTTGTGAAGTTGAAAATTCTATTACAATAATCATTATTGTGTAAAGTTTCTGCAGAAAAAAAACGGTTTGTTTCAGGGATTTCAGAATAGATGAACTGCAGCTGATAGATGGAACATGCTCCAAATATTTGTTTCAAGGGTAAAGAAGGATTGTCATAATTTTATTTTTGATGGTATGGGAATGGTAAGATAGTTGTCAGTTTTAGTTGAAGATGAGCGAATTCGTCTTGTGGCTGGAGATATGTTGATAAGAGAGAGAGAGAGAGAGGGAGAGGAAAAAAAATAAGTAATGAGAGATATAGATTGGGGGAGGGGAAATAATTGTAAATACGTATGGATGGTATTATAAAGGTGTTTTTTTTTTCATACTATAGAGACGGAAATCCTTGTGAAGTGTATCCTCTGGTTTTATTTGATAGATGGCTACTTGAGTTTATGCCAGAGAAGGAGTATGATAGGCCTACATAAGTGATTTGACATAAGGAAAAGAATTATGTGACCGCCAAAACTGATGGGTGTTTTCTTAACCAGATTGTGATATCGGATACACGTGAGGCTGCCAAACCACGCCCACTCTCAGGCGTAACTGCCAGCTGAATTTTCTTTCATTGTTTGGAGCTGACAACATTTCTTTTGATGTTCATTATCCGAAAGAAGACGAAATGTCAGTCCATTTTTCTTATGTATTTTCATAAATAATTTATCATCTGTAGCAATAACATTCTTATTAAGGTGCAGTTTGATTTCATTCACCCTCCTAATATGGTTTCTTGTAGATGGTGTTTCTTAACAATTTTTCTCATATTTTCATGTTCTCCCTAGACAATCCCTAGAGTGTCCGCTGAGACATGTAAAATTTGTTCCCTTTCACTCTTGTCAGCTCTAATGCATAGAGAACAAATCTAACACTCACTTTTTCCCAAAATCGATCAAATGTTCTTATTCAACATGTGTGTACGGGTAGATCAAGTATTTGTCCTTCTTTTTAAGTTATGTTAAGTGGAATAAATGTACTATATGTGTAACAAATGAGTGGATATCAATCGAGGGTGTCTCACTAGGTGAAAGGTAACTTCCGTCTGGGTTACGAGATTGAGGAACTAAACCGATTTCTATCTCCGTCTTCCATAATTTGTCATTTCCCTTTCAAAATTTCAGATTATTTTCAAGGTCATAAGCACTTGCAAGTGGGAGATTAACAGTTCCTTGTCATTTTCTCAGTATTTCGACGAATGCTCACGCAACAACATCATTTTCTATCACACAAACACACTTCCATAACTTCAAAAGCAATACATTGCCATACCAAAGAGACGATCGTGCTGTACAGCCATTACTCTAACTTGAAAGATCATTTCTTGTGGTGGTTCTTGTAGATGAGTTGATACACGCAGACTTTAGTGGATGCTGACAGTGGCACTTTCTTCACCTATGTTACAGTTGTAAATGTGTATTCTGTTTTCAGAATTTGAAAGGACACAATCTAATTAAGCTCTCGAAAAAGTCAAATGTGTTCTGCTTTGGCACAATGACAACAATTGCGCTCGATGTAGGGGGGAGCAGAAAATGGCACCAAAACTGCAGCATAAAAATGGTGTATTTCAACCTTCTCCGAAAATCTTGCAGGCAGAAAATTGTTCCACTGGGTTTGTTTGCATCAATAGTTATAAATTTGTAAAGTGCTTTGGCGAAAGTATCATTCCCTCTAAAGTCACCAACCTATCTATCAACAGGTTGGTTGTACTATTTGTTGCTCAATGACTTCGCTGGTGGTGGTGAAGCCGCTTGTGATTTGGACGCCATTCAAATACCAGGTCGGTGCAGCTGAACCTGGGACGTCATTTCCGGAGCACACTGCCGTGACTTCACGGCCAGCCCGGAGAGGAGACGGTACCTCGAGGTTCATTGTTAGTCCAGCTGCAAAAAGACACAAAAAATATCCAATTATTAAACTTCGATGGCATCAAATATGGCAAAATGAATAAAGATGTCTTCTTTGCCTGGTTGTGTAAATCCATTATTCAACTGATGGTGTAGTTGTAGTTGAAATGGGGCTTCAGGTTTCGAATGCTTTCGTATGATTATTGGAAACTTTCTTTTTATGAAGCATCAAAAAGCATATAATCTTAAGAAGAATTCAAAGTTAATTTGACGAAAATTGCTTTTGAAATGGCTGAGATATGAAACAAGAGGTCCTGATAAAGGTGCCATCTACTTTTTAATAGGACAATTTTGTTTTTATCAAATAAGCTTTGAATTTCTTTTTAGAATTGTATGCTCTTTATTGAAACATCAGTGATTTCTAATCATCTCTTTAATAAGAAGAGAGTTATTGCCCTCGAATAAGCAAATATAAATATAAAAGAGATTTTTGTCCATTGAAATAAGGTAAGATAAGGAAGTCGGGATGGAATTAGCAATATATTTGACGGCTAAAACAGTCAAATTCACCTTAAGTTATACGTATAATTATAAGCGTCATAATTATCCATTTGCAACACAACTTTCACTCACTGATTTACTGCTTCACACTCTTTAGTTGTCAACAGAGAAACAAACTGAAATGACGTATTGTGAAAATAAAAACCATTGTAGGAAACTATTATTCAGCTTACCACTGAGGTAAAGATTTATGAGAAGAAGCCAAGTATGCTGCAACACTCGGCTGGCAATCATTGTGACGAGATTCCTGTATGATATAGTGCTGATGGAAAAAAGGGGGAAATCAATCAATTAACAATCAATCAATCCGTAACTGACATCACCAATTATCATAAGCGAAGCGATATGAGGTAAATCATTAGCAAAATCATTATGTTCGATTGCCGTGGTTTTACGAGGAGTTGAAATGCAAAATAAGGATGTCACTGATTCAAAAAGAAAAAAACGAAAGTTTGGTTAATAACATTTGTTTATTGATATCCTCACACCTACTCTCGAGTTAATTTCTCTTCAAAAATGGATAGAAGTCGAAACGGTGAAAAGTTGTAAGATTCGCCAATCTTCAGACATAAACTTCTCTACCTCCTTACCACGAAACTCGTATCAAATCTAGTTCGGTTTCATGCATTCAAAATGTCTTCTTTATATGAAGTCACGGGAAGGTACGTGTCAGAGCCTACTCGCATGGTGAAATTCACAAGATTCATCCGCGTAGCGTGATTAGTCATTTAGTTTCCTGATTCACAAGCGAACACGATTTTTGTAATGGGATCTTGTTCTTATATTTCACTTTAAATGAATATCATTTGATGAGCTCTTCATCTTGCAGCTTCAGTGAAGGATATCAGATTTAGACTGCACATTCTTGTCTCTCTTACACTTATATTAGATGTGAACAATTTACTATAAAATATACAGTGAAGTTGGAATATATCGATACAGGGTCACTTTCGCCAACTTCGACAAATTCCCTTGTATCTTAGAAAATAAATCTAGCCTGTTTTCTGCAGTTTAGAGAAACAGAAAAAAAAAATCAAGCAATTTTGCAAAAGTGGTGTAATCAGCGTGTGAAGTGTCTCGTGAATTTAAATTACAGGACGTTTCTTACCAGACTAATGGTATTTAGATTTGAAAAGCGCGTAACACAAATCAAAGCACTAATGTAAGTATATAGGAATGAAAGAACTAGAAACAATACATTCATATACGATTGCATTGTAAGTCCTTGCATTTGCCACTTAGTTATATAAGGGATTTTTAAAACAAAATTTTCACATCTCTGAGAAAATCACGATCTTCAAGCACATTCAAGGGTCACCTCAAATGAAAAAAGAAAATAAAGAGAACATATCATTGCCTTCTAAATAATTTGAATTTGATGAAACCCATTGTAATGTAATTTAACGATTAATGCTGCAAGTTATATACGCACTCAGACAGGTGTGCCCTAAATTTATAGAAGGTATTTAGTAAATTATTATTTAACAGCATCCATTTCATTCATTTACCGATGAAAGATGAAATAAAAAGAGTATAGAGAAAGATTCGTAAGCGAATAACTTTTAGTTTAAATGTGAGTAGTAACATCTCAGGCATTTTAATGTATCCATTTTAAAAAGACGAGTTTCCCATGCTGGGAAACAAAACACTGCCTTTCAGTCCTAGATCATGTAGCATCTTAAATCCTACACTATTTCTCCCTCTCTATTGACATGATACTTTATCCTTCTATCATCTCATGTCTCAGTACTCTTGTTTTCACTGCCCGTCTATTATTACCGGTTTTTGTTGACTTTTGTCATTATTATATTCCTTGACGTTAATAATCACACCGTACTTCCTCCATTACATGCATACGGTGCCAGATACACAGGGAGGGACGTTAGATGTGTACACAGATACATGAATCAACTTTCATGTGTAGCAACTCGAATATGCAACCACCATTAAGTGCGTTTGTGAGTGTGTGTCTGTGCATCTTTGCATAGTCGTATGTTTTTCAGATGTAAAATACTGACTTGATTCTATGATGATGTAGATAAGGAGATATGGAGAAGAATAAACGTATTTTAGTCTTTCCAAAGTCTATTATTCGTTTGATTTCCCATGACCAACCAGGCAAACTATTCTATAAGAGATGACGAAAAAGCACTTGAAACAGCTGCTGAAGCACTCTAATAATTATTATTATTTCAACATGTATTCAAACAAAATCAATATTTTTAAAAGAAATCACTATTTCTGTAATATTTCAAGACGGTATTTTAAATTTCAACATATAACATGACATTGATGCATGTCCAAACAATTTTAATTTCTATTTTAAAAGATAAAAGTTATGAAAAGTTCAACACATGGCATAAGAAGACAGGGTGGGTGTCTGCACATTCAATTGTGGTTATAATCAACCGAAGTACAGTTGTTTTGTTTTTTTAAACGAATGGGTTGTTTCTTTCTAAACTCATGTATTACTAATACATTCAATGTCTGTAAAACAGAAGAAAAAACTGATGGTTACAGGAAATGCTGTCGGATGATGTATTGTTTCGGTATTCTGTCTGCTAGAACCCTCGCATGCCACCTCCTGCAAAGAAATACTTACAAAATTCCTCTCATACTGCTAAGCTGTTTTCGCCTAATTACATTTCGAAAATTGGAGTCCAGCCTTCATGCAGTAAGTGATCTCAAATAGGAATAACTTGCGTACATTAGGCCTATGTTCTTTTGTAGAAATCCAGTGTATAAACTATTCAAAAAAGTAAGGTAGTCTAATGTATATCACATTAAATACAAATGAATTGGTTACTTATTTCAAATACAATATGAACTGGAGCAGTGTAAGTTCAGAGAATAAATACACGGGTGCCTAGAAGTTTGCCTGCCTTTCAATCACGATTTCAGGATAGGTGGTCATGCGTTATTTTTCTTCATGGTTCTTTTTCGCTCCAATTCTTCTTACGTAAGTTTCAAGATCCTTTCATAACTCATTTGTTGGTCATCTTCTTCAACTGAGAACACCATTATTCGTATCATGTCAAGTCACTTTCCTTTGTTTCCTTGTAAACTTTATTCTAATGCTACATTTTATCAAATAACAAAACAAAATTTAAGTGAATTATGCAAAGTAATGTAAGCAAACGTGTAAGATAGTTTTGTCCTTGGATGAGAATGGGAACTGTTGGCAACAGAAAAAGGAGTCATGGAAGAGGTTTGTGAGGAGTGGAGAATGGAGAAAAAAAAAGTAAATACGCCAAAAAGAGCCAGCTAGGGAAATTTAAATGACTTGATAATTACACAAACAAAAACAAGATAATATATTTAACACATGTCATAAAATATGTCCTAAGCGTCATTTTACTTTAATAGACAAAATGAAAAAAGAGGATTTTTCTTAACTATTGTCAACCATTACTATTAGAATGACGATTTTGCTCATCTACTGATATCAGCAGTAAGCAGAGAAAATTTGTCTTACTGAGGAATTCACTGTCTGCTCTGGTCTATGTGTACAGATTACCGTCACGTGAATCTTGTCTAGTTCTTTTAAACATGTACTATATTGCGATTAATTCTGAATTACAGATTAAGAATTTTATTTTGTAGAACAGGTTTTTTTTTTTTTTTTTTGGGGGGGGGGTTAAATATATAATTGGAGAAAAATTCGAGAAATTCTTTGACTGAGGTCAGAAATAAAAAGCATGCACACAACAATTTCCTTAGAAAAATGTGCATGTAATTATCTAATAAGTACTAATTGAGGAAGAGAAGGAATAATAATTAAGAATGCTGACGTGTGTTAGGTTTAATGTTATAACAGTGGAGTAGGTCTACAAGAGGAATGTTACATGGTAATCGTTAACTTCTGATTGGCTAGGCCAGCTTTGGTGAGATCAACAATCACAGCTCAGAAGAAGTTGAGGGCTAGAGGGCTTTCACAAATCTCACGCCATCGCAGTTTTCAATTCAATTTAATTCAATTTCAACTTAATTTAATTTTTTTTTCGAAAAGAACATAAACATTTCACTTTCTTTTGTAACAGAGAATAAGATTGCATAATCAAAATAAAGTAAATTGAGAAAAATATAATCGTGGAACCTTGGAGTTACAAATACGCTGTCATGAAAATTGACTGAAGTGATATAGACGATATAACAATACGTAAAACATCGAAAAATGGAGGACCCCACTAAAAAGACAAGGCATGTAGAATGTAGGCCCCTCAGGTACAGAATGTCAAATAGAAAAAGAAATAACTGATGCAAAAAGGGGGGGGGGGGAAGGCTGGAAAAAAGTCAGAAAAAAGCCTTGAAGACCACTAAGAAGACAGAGTTACAAACAGATACACATACACACGCGAATAAAAATTTGAACGGGACTGGGACGACGAAACTAATAAAGGAAGACTAAAAGACAAGACAGAATGAGACAAGACATAACATAACAGGAAGAAAATATAGACCTAGGCCTGAGAAAATTCAGATATGACAATATTAGTGTAAGCATTTTCTTTATCGGTTTGTGTCATCAAATAAGTTATACCTTATGTCTGTGTAAATGTATAATATATATATATATATATATATATATATATATATAATATAATATAACTTTAATATGTTCCTAGTACTTTCCTACGTCTTGACTTGAATTGATTGAATGCAAAAGTGAAAATAATTTTAAAAAATCCAAGCACACACACGTCTTGTATCATGTATAGCTGAATAAGTGAGCAAAATTCTGAAAGCTTTTCCAACTTTTCTTTCATATGCAGGGCGGATTTTACCATTATCGCTGAACACAGCTTTCCCTTTAATACGTACATGTTCATCAAATCATCACAACTAACACACATACGAGAAGAAAAAGAGATATCACACAGGAATCCCATTCGGTCTAACCAAGGCAGGAATGACCTTAAATACAACACAACTGCCTAGAAATTCAGAAAATGACTTCATACAAGCAAAGGTAACACTTGCGTATATATAATGTCATATGAAATTAACTTTACGATAGAGTTTATGTTGAGACTGCAGATTATATATATATATATATATATATATATATATATATATGTATATATATTCATTATATAGTATTATATAACCATACGTCGAAACCTCCAAAACTGCCATTGTCAACAAACTTTTCGGACGCAAAATGATTTTGATTGCGAATAGTAAAAATTTAAATTGTCACAAAGGTTGTCAAAAAAAATACAGAATTGCACTTAACATTATAACCTCTTCTCTCTCTCTCTCTCTCTCTCTCTCTCTCTCCTCCCCGTGAGTCGGTAATATGTTTGTCATGGTATTGTAAACACACACACACACACACACACACACACACACACACACACACAAACGAACCAATACAAGAAATTACTGGCATTATAAAAACACATTGATGAAATCAGATGACAGATAAAAAGACATCATTTTTAATCTTTACTGGGTAATATCCTTTGCACAATCAAATAAAATAGATCCACGTTATAAGATTCGGTTTATCAGTTACCAAACATGACTGGAGTCATGCAGTATTTAAGCAAAATACATTCTTAGTATTAACCTAACTGTAGCTTGTTCACTAATCAATAATGCAATGAAATTGATATTAAAAATAGGTATTAGGTATGGCTTTCAAATATCAGTGTTATGAAATGTTATTGATTACAGAGGTCCGAAACAAAAATAAACAGCGGTTTGAGCAACATGAATAGAGACATTTGGTAATAGAGCTGTCTTTTTTCATCACAATGTTATTTTTTTTTTAATTCAGAATCAAATAGTAAAATGACTTGAAAGAAATAAAAAAAATCCTACTCGTTCTTATTCTTACCATGTGCCAAATACATTTATCAAGAATGATACGAAAAAATGAATATCATGATAGTTTTAGAACAGTACTTGACAGCACTTAAGTGATGAACAGGTAGGCCTAATTATGTAAAGAAAAAAAGATAACACAGAAGCTTTTTTCTCCCCAGCTTTATGAGTATCCCTGTTTTAAGTAAAATGAGCGCTTTATCAGAGTTTATCATTATCATTGAATAAAATGTAAAGAGTTCAACCTGCAACTGTTAAACTGTTCAAGAATGATACGAAAAAATGAATATCATGATAGTTTTAGAACAGTACTTGACAGCACTTAAGTGATGAACAGGTAGGCCTAATTATGTAAAGAAAAAAAGATAACACAGAAGCTTTTATCTCCCCAGCTTTATGAGTATCCCTGTTTTAAGTAAAATGAGCGCTTTATCAGAGTTTATCATTATCATTGAATAAAATGTAAAGAGTTCAACCTGCAACTGTTAAAGCAAGTCATAATGCTACATATTCATGAAAACAATCAAATCGCATGAAATCGATACATTTGCAATACAGATATCGATACGTCCAGTCTTAAATGAAATGAATATCTGTGGTTTAATAATAAGCAGGAATGAAACAAGACGCAGATGTAGTGTTTAAGAAAGAGCATGAAGCAAAACGAAAAAAGTATCCTATCATAGACAAAAACAACAACAAAAAGAAAACAAAACAAAACAAATATGGTTATCCCTGTCATGATTAAGAAGGTCAGATTGAAGACGAAGGTTAAGCTTTATTCAGCAGAAGCAATTAAACAGAAAAAAAAGGTTTGAATGTAATACAGGGCGTTTAATTTTCAAAAGACAGTGGCCTCTCTTCTCTTGACTATTACTGTCGCACAGGTCAACAACGACAGGAAGAACACGGCGACGAGCAGGGCGTACATGGTCGACGATTGTTGGAGAAATCCTCGACGAAGACCAGCAATTGGACCTGTAGTAATGCAGGACCAGATGTTAAGTGAGTGAAAATCACTTCGACAGAACGGAAAAAAGAACTATAAAGACGTTATGAGGAAATTTCATTCTGCGTCTAGACTGTAAGACCCCTGATTTTCTCGTCCACTTACATACAACTGATCGTATCACCTACAGGATGCAATAATGTATGAGTTTGACACCGTCTTTCAGTGTTTCGTAGGAGTTAACTACAACTGACAAACAAACACACACACACACACACAGATTCCTGCTTTCGAGTGAATTATACTATTAGAACATGTCTTACAAAATCGAGTCAAATTGGTATATTTATTTAGAGTTTATGAAAACACTCCATGACTTCTTTACGTATTTCTATTACAAATGTGTTTATTTCTCTGTTTATTTGATGGTAATGAAAATAATTTCAAACTTGGAACTTGAACTTTGAATCATCATCGGAGTACCTCGCGCTGACTTTAATACCTTTATCCGAGCCCAAAGTTGGACAGTGTTCAGCACTTGTGTAGGTCCAACCAATCCCGTTAGTCCCAGAGCACGTGACATTTATGCACCTGTTGCCTGGGCGTGGTCTGAAGAGAGCCGAGGCGCAGCTGGACGAGGAAAGCGTGGTGTTGTCGACTCCGATGGTGTAAGTGTGAAGGTGTGGGAACGGCTGGTCTTGAAGACTAATGTGACACGTGATGACGAGAATGACCTGGCTTCTTTCCCCATTGATCTCCTGAGTCTCAATGGAGAGGATGTTCCTCGCTGGGGGCGCTTGACCTATGAGAGAGGATACAATGTATGTGTCTTCATCCAAAAGCAGAACAAACTTATTCTCGACAAGTTCATTAAAAACAAAAAGTACATAGTATTATAACCATAAAATATTGTCACTTAGAATAATTTATGAAATAAACAAGCCATTTGTTTTCTCTTTAATTGTCTTATCTCCACCCATAACAAGCCTATAAAACTTGCCTAAACAAAACATAATAAAGAAATCAAAAAGCCGAAATAATATATGTGACCCTGCACCTCAAAACAAACAAAAAGTCGCCAGACATGAATTTTTAGTTAAGACCATATTCTGAAAGAGCAGACTTTAAGCTTTAAAATGATGTATAACTCAAATCAAATGGACTCTCCTAACCTATCTAAATATTGGAAAGAAAGCAAAAACTCAGGAAAAGTGTGAACTGAGAAAAGAGGCTCTGAAGTACAGTGTCTATTCAAGCGCTTAATCTTTACCAAACCGTGCTGGCTGTGCGATGAATGGGACAAAAAACAGGAAGTAAACCTCCAGAGTAACAACAATGAAGGGATTATCAGATTAAACTGAAATTAAGCATGCCTCATTAACACATTCTGTCCATAATTAATGCCAACTTTCAATGCAGTAGCCTTATCTTTTCAAAAGTTATTAAAGTTGAAAGTGAAGAGTGTGGACAAGGTTTTTCAGAAATGAAAAAGGGACTCTAAAGACACACCTAATCACACTATTCTACCAAAAATGTTTGAAATAAACTGCTAAAAAACCACACTTTCCTGCCCATTTTATGATACCAAATTTTAGCATAATGTAAAAGAAGACCCACTCTTTCAGAAAATACGAAAAAGTCAAGTTCGGCTAAGTTGACCCATTTCACTTATTTTCAGTCCTCACGCAAAATCAGTGTGTGCGACTTTATGTTCGTTTTGAGGTGCACAGTCACATATAAAAGCATTTAAACACATTTGAACATGAACTCTCAATCAAATAAGAAATATCATCTATTATCCTTTCTATTATTATCAGAAGCTATAAGGAATCTACCTGGTCTCAGTGGGCAGTAGTTCCACGTAGAAACCGTCTCCCCGAATTGATTGATACCGGTACACGATATATCGATACACCGGTTGGGTTGACCTTCCATGATCGTTGAAGATGCGTTTGACCTTGACAAAATGTCTCCATCAGCGGTGATTTCGAAGACACCGATCGGTGGAAACGGTTGATCGATCGGATCCACGTGACATGAGATACTGAGATTCGTTCCCCACTCATCCTTGTCTTCTTCTACCTTGATAGAAATGATGTTAGGCGCAGGTGGGTCTGAGAAATGGAAAGAGATGTACATGGGGTGTAGTACAAAAAGTTGACAAAAGTTGAGGAGGCCTTATAGCATAATGTATTGCTTTAAACATAGACATGAATCCGGCTTTATGGACACAATGTGTTGGAAGTGTGCACTAAATAATGCCAGCGCTAAAGCAGGCAATTGGAAAGGACTTAATAAAGTTAAACAAGACACAATTACTTTATGAAGGAGACATGTAGCATCTCCTTAATTAAGTAATAATGACCATGTAAAGTTTCTCTAGGGCTGGATCCAATGCACACGTCAAACGAGTCTTACTTCGGGTAAAGCGCTAAAGCAGAACAATGAAATTCTGTATTATATTTTGTTGTGAAAGGAAGCCTTCTTCAATTACAAACATTGTTTGGTTGTTTGTAATACATTAACATTAATGAAAGGGGAAAAGTCCATATTCCTGGACAGAAATTAAACTTAATGAATGGCAGATCTCTGATATTTTCAGCTTTTCCCACGAATCCCTAAAGTCCCGAATTACTCCATACCATTGCAAATGATTTCCAAAATTTACAAGAACATGTCCCGTAAAGGATTTCTACAGAAGAAATAACTCTATTAATCAATGCCGTGGAGACGATGGGAGAGAGGTACTTTTTGATTTCCTATTGCTCACCCCTCGGACAGTGCTTTGCCAACGTGGAAGTAATTCCGACGCCATTAGTAGCGGAACACGTGACATTAATACACCTGTTTGGGCGTGGTCTCAAGACGGCCGAGGTCCAGCTCGCGTTGGACAGGATGGTCCCATCAACTCCAATTGAATACGAATGGAGGTACGGGTACGGCTGGTCGGTCAGGTTCGCTCTGCACAGGATTAGTAGATTCATCTGACGGCCTTTGTCTAGGAACTCCGAAGTCTTGATCGACAAGATATCAGATGCGGGGAGTTCGCCACTGGTTTCTAGTGAAAATGAAAGACGTGCAGTTACAATGTTATAACTAATTACGCTCCATAGGTAGTCAGAAGAGTGACACTAGTAATAAAAACGAAATTATCCAACTAGTTTATGCTGGTTTTGTTGGAAATCCTTGTAATGGCAGTGGAATAGTGACATTGATAATAGTTCCAAATCTCCCTGTAGTGGTTATGACCGTCATCAAATTACAAGTGTTCCAAAGCCAAAGCTTACTTCATGTAGTGACCCTATCAAGTATTACAAAATCTCGGATGGCTTTGGAGTGTGATAGATACTTGGTGCCTAATATCATAGCAGGATTCAAAATTGCAAATGTGTTCTTACCGCAGCTTTTGGTACAGTACGTCTGTGTGCTGGTCGTCCTACCGATCTCATTATCACCGGTGCAGGAGATTTCTACGCATCCACTAGGAAGAGGGTCAAGGGTCACCGAAGGGGAGTTTGAAGATGACTGAATGACGTCATTGATTGCAATGTCGTATGTACTGATTGATGGAAATGGTTAATCACATAGGTTGACGTGACACGTGATGTTAAGGTCATTGGTTTCGTGTTCATCCTGGAGATGGCGGATCTGGATGAGGATGATATTATCCCCGGGGGCATCTGTCACGTTAACAAAGGCAGACAGCTAGTCTGGTCACTGCTGATTGAAGTCTACCTCAGGTTATACTATCTAATTTTATACACTGTTGGTCATAAACATTGAATGAATCATTTTAGACTTAATTCAAACGTTTCTGTTAGTATTTGCTATGGTCTACACAAACGGAAACGGTAGATGAGTAATTATGTATCCTGTCCCAATTATACAGGGAATGTCCTAACATTGTGGAAATGTGTCTTACGTAATAATGTCGTTTGTTCGAGACTATAAAATCCTTTACATGGAGAATTCCGTCTCCTCCAGGCAGGTTTTTGAGCTCTTTGAATCGTTTGCAATAAAAATCGGTAGAGATGATCCCTGGGCTATTCCTTGCCTAATGTATAATACTACGCGAGAGAGCTGCAGCACTGCGGCAGGAGGGCTTCAAAAAATATAATATTTAGAATATCGTCGGAACATCAAAGAGTACAATTTGTGAGATCCTGAAACGTCAAAGTGATGCATGGAAAGTGCGTGTGTATTTTACTCCTGTCTGTGTTTTGCAGGATTAGTAAAGTTTTTTATTTGATCTGAATTCTTAAACATGATGGCTTGTCTTTTTACAACCATTAAACAATATCATAAAGTAGCCTAACAATCTTGAATAACCCTCGAATTACATCATTCAAAAAAGCTTATCTCAATCATGCGGAATTTGCCCAATATTTTCCAACCCCAAAATTATTGTTTTAAAGAAAATATACTTACGTTGGACTTGCAATGTTCTGGTCTGTTCGCTGCTGAGAACCTTGCACTGAAGGACGCCCTCATGGTCAGCTACCGTCGGAGTTAATGCCAGCTCGCTGCGAACGTTGTACGTTTTTACTTTGACGGTTCCTTAAAGAGAGAGAGAGAGAGGGAGGGAGAGGAAGCAAAATGATATTAAACGGGTCATTATTTTGATAATTCAATATTAATCTTAACTTGTTTGACCGTAAGGAAGGACCATGAACCATTAACATCCTCTAGTTATAGATCGCAATCTGATTCGTCAAGATATTCTCTTGAAAATGAAATCTTTAAGAACTTTTGTCAAAAAGAATCATATTAGCGAACTTAAGAAGAATCGCATTTCCAGAGCAGCTATTATAGTGCTGTCTAATCCATAAAACTTGTAACAAATATAGATGTAGTAGGGGAAATGATAAATAATGTTCATATTTGAATGTGGCATTTTTTATAGTGTGAAGGATATATTCCTCCACCACCCCACCCAGTGACTATTACTGTTGTTGTTTTGGGGATTTAATCCTTTTCGGTGATACAATGCGTGTCATCAGTAGACATTCTAGTGTCATCCAAGACCGAGTCCGAGTCAAAACACTTTGAATCCACGTCTGTTTCAAATCATATGTCCTCTAAATATGAAATCATCGTAATAAAAACATCCCAAGCTTTAAAACCATCACTTATTGAGATACAGTACATGTATTTGGCTATCTGAACTACCTCTTTATATAGGAAATAGTTTTCCCCCAAATTTCTACGAATACATGGACGGATTTATCTTGTCACTCTTTCGTCTGTCCTATGACACACATTTCTAGTTATTTCAAAGGAAACCAAAACCCAAATATGAATGCGGATTAAGAAAAAACAGCAATATTTAAGTAGGACGTGATTATTAATGAAGTTTTTAAGAACAGTAAACAATTGATTCAAAATGTATAATATACTGTTGATTATGGATATCGTTATAAACTTTTGCACGTGTTAAAGGGATAGTACAGTTTTGGTTGAGATGAGAAATAGGCTTTCGAATTTTTGCAAGATACTAAGAAAACACTTATGATATAGCACAGAGCATACCATTTTAAGAGGAATTCAAAGTTTTTATTTTGATGAAAATCGGGTTTGGAATAACTGAAACATCCAAAAACAAAGTAAAACAAAGCGATGGTTATAAAGTGTGGGTCCCACACTTTATTAGAATCGTTCTTTTTTGGATATCTCAGCCATTTCAAAACCAATTTTTATCAAATAAACGTTGAATTCCTCATAAAATTGCATGCTCTTTCATATTTCATATGAGATTTCTCATTATCTCACATAAAAATGTTAGAAACCTGAAATTAGGTCTCAACCAGAACTGTACGATCCCTTTAAGGGTCATCATATCACTTTTTTATTATCCTTGCAAAGTATACATTTTTTTTCTTTTCATTCAATTCATTTGTAGGCCCTACATAAATTTTGTAATATACTTTGTGATTCAAGCTGTTATATGAAGAGCTCAGTTGCAAAAGGTACTACTTCCATTTTCCATCAAAATCCACTTTTTGGTCTTGATGTACTCATTTTAAGGACCTCTTTACACCTATAATAACGAAAAGCTGAATTTCCAACCAGAAAGTGTTAAAAAATTACATTCAAAAATCAGTTCGGTTGCAAAAGGTACTACATCCATTTTAGTTCGGTTGCAAAAGGTACTACATCCACTCCAATGACATCATCGGGAAATTGACCAATCAGAGTGCAGCATTGGCTTGACCCTCTCCCATTGTGTACTGACTTAATCTGTAAACAAAAGAGGTTGGCTTCTGGCTTTCTGGCTTTCCGTTAAAATCACCACGCAAATCTGACCAATATCTTGAAAAACTCACTACATTTTTATCAAGCAATGTAGGAAAATGAAGGAGAACTCATTGACAAAACAAACCATCCCAGGAGAAGGATCGTGAATTAAAAGCAGTCGACAAGAGCAAAGGGAAAACTGGAGAAATTACGAGACTCTCATGTAGTCCCACATACTGCATCTACTGTTAGTTACCGGTACCGTGCGTTACTGCTAGCAGTGTGTTGAGTTTGAGCCATTAATTGTCCCCAGAGTAAAGTACAGACACTTTGTAGGTATGGTCTATTTCTTACATAAATAGCTTAACAGCTAATAAGTGTTTGACAACTAGTCTGAAAGCAAAGTTACTTTGTTAGATGTATACAGCGGCATGAAATTCTGACATCCTACCAACAGTGCTTTACCTGTGGGTATGCTGTGATATTCTATACGTGCATGATGTCAAGTACCAGGCCTCAGGGCTTGAAAGTACATTGTGATATACAGCTTTGAACACTAGATTTATATTCATTCTTGTAAATGACACCTTTTGCTTATACAATGTCACAAAGGTAATACCAAATGTGCGTTTAATATAGGTGGTCATATTACTCATCGACGGTCTTGATAAGCTATTAGATTATCAAATTTATCTTACCTGATAAAGAAAATACAACAATGAAATTCATGTAATGAATTTAATTACACCGTTGAGAAAATACAGCACATTCAGATGCTGCTTTTCCACCTTTCCCTTAGAAGTTACATTGCAAAAAAAAAAAACGAAGAAAAGATAATAAATACAGTATTCTTGAGACACGTGAAGGGACAATTCACAGAGAGAAAAATAGCCAAAAATTTAATTCAAAGAGGAAAAAGATAAGAAATCTTGAGGTAAAGCTCGTGAGAGAAAAACAAAAGGAAATGGAAGAGAGAAATCACCTGGTGAGATATTGTGACCCCTCCCCGTCTATAACTGGTCACGCATAATGGATCCCCCCCCCCCATGCTTATGACCAATGACAGTCATTCATTCAAAACATTAGTCAGCAAGGGAGAAGTAGGGCATTAGCGATGCACATTGGTTTGTTATTCTTGATGCTAAATAGGGCAGGGCATTGTCAATTACCTAGGCCCCCTTGACCTCGTATCCCATCCCCATCAACACCATTGCTGATAAATAAATCCGCGAAACACGTCATAACATCACACCAGATATATCTCAGGCATGTGAAATTTCGGTTTCAAAAGGTACTACATCCACTTTCGGTTGCAAAAGAAACTACATCCACAAAAATATAAAAATGTTTAATTCATAAAAAATAAATGAATGGACCTGGATTTTCTCAGAGAGTGGTTTTAGTGTTGTATCACCTAGCAGTATAATAGGGGGAAATAGCATGCCAGTCTGAGCTTGCTAAATATGATAATTAAAAAATCTCGTTTTTCTCAGAACTTGAAATTATGGATGTAGTACCTTTTGAAACCGAACTCTTCATATGTGCATCCTTTGCAAAATTTTGATGAGATTATGGTTTGTAAAGTGAATGCATTGGGCATGTACTACAATTAAACCTGAGGTTGGATTTTGATTGAATATGACATTGATGATATTATGCTTTATAGAAAAAAAAAAAA
This sequence comes from Diadema antillarum, assembly GCF_040938485.1. Taxonomy (NCBI): domain Eukaryota; kingdom Metazoa; phylum Echinodermata; class Echinoidea; order Diadematoida; family Diadematidae; genus Diadema; species Diadema antillarum. The sequence continues at coordinate 235,272 of NW_027272500.1, forward strand.
ACATTTACAACATGCAAACACCGTCAGGAAAGTCATTTACTATGAAGAATGACATGTAATATAGATATTTGAATCCCCTAAAAAGGAAAACAAAGGCACTTTCAATAGGCAAAACCCCCGACCAGTCCTCAAGAACATAGTTGAGAAAAATACGTTTTGATCCTATGTACCTTGACAAGAGTAGCATGGGGTGCTTTTCTGTCTGCCTACGAATCGATAAGTTCCGTAGATTAGTGGAATAAACTTACTGTCTCCCTCACACCTCACTCCAGCGTCTTCATTATGTTCACAATTTTCACATCCCCAGTACGCACGGCGACATTGCAGCAGAGATTGTTCCGTTCCATCACATCTGATTGGGTCAAGCCAGATAGGTCCAGATCCCTCCCCGAAATGGGCTTCAGTATAATGAGCAGAGGCTGATGGGTAGCCGAGCTCTCTGCACACCACGTGCGCTTCGTTGATACTCCAACAATCGTCACAAACCGTGCCCCACTGCCCGTTACACCTTATCTCAACTCGGCCCTCCCTTTCGCTTGATTCACCTACAAGCCTCACTGCAATTTTTGAGAAAAGAATATATCGATTCGTCTTACCACGACCAAAAAGTAAAATACAAACAACCAACCAATCAACCAACCAACCAACCAAACAAACAAGTAAAAAAAAAAAAAAAAACACGCATTCGGAAGTCAATATGATGTATTATTCTACTACTTATCGGCAGGGTTGAAATTCTTTTACACAATGTCTGTATTCAAAAATTAGAGATGCAGTCAATACGCACAAAAGAATAACGCATGTGTGATCTGATATGTGTATTCTTGTGCTTGTATGATCGAATAATTAACCACTATCAACCTACAAGCAATGCTTCTATGTAGATTCCTCATATTTCATGTTCAATTGTCTTAAATGCTGTATTTGTCAATTCATCCATGTATTTTCTTTTGTTATGTTTATGGTTTATTTGTTGAAATGTGGAATATGGAGCAATAAAAAAATGAAAACAAACTAGATGGATGCTTGCTGGTGAAGTCTTCCGAAAAATTGCTCAGTTTAATTCATTTAGTCATTTCACAAGAGAGGAAGACAACAAAATGTAAAGATCTAAGAAATCTAATGTGGACGCAATGTGTGACATCAAAACTTTCATTTTTTCAAACAAATCATTTTTTTTTTCTTTTACCCGGATGTTAACTGTGTGTTTTGGAACGTTGTCAACATGATTATCAAGCTGCATGTACTCACCCGCAAAGCCGGGACACGTACTTGAGCCAGTGTTACAGTCGCAATTATATAGTGTGGCCGCTGTACTCTTGGACTTGGTCTGTCTTTGTCAGTCAGTATTGCCTTGCATCCATATCGCAAGGCACCATCTTCTTGTCGAGTTTTTAATGATGATTTCCTGAAGAATGTGGATAAAAGGAATAAGTTGGGACTTATCCTTATCACTGATTCACTAAGACAGAAGCACCAATGATTAATACCAGACATATAATTAACATGAAATCGGTGGAAAAAAGGACTGCCATTTCCGTCCATCAGGAATTCAAACCTGTCTGGAAATATCAGCTGCTTGTCAGCAAACCTGTCATAATACTTTTCCTAGAGCCAGTCATTATCACCAATACTGATACTCTTTTTATTTTGAAACGCTTATTTAGAACGGAGTGAGACAAAGGATCAAACATGAAACATCTCCTACATCGAAGTGGCAGAAAATAAACATGAAAACACAATTTATTAATGTCAGTTGTTTTATGAACTTACATCGCTAACACAGTCAACGTCTGCAAGTTTCATATTCAGTGTGATTTATATACAAGGAAGACATCAAACTGTATAATTGAGCAAAAACAATCATAATGCGGTCCTTTTACCTCTGTTGTAGTGGGGACTTTATGCCATGACACACATCACTCTACCAGCACGTTCTATGTCGGAGGATGACAAAGTTACTCGTGAACCCCAAACTACACACCTGATGGACTTATATCACCTCAGGTAAGATGAACAAGTATTCAAACACTAGACGCCTATTGTAAATGGACACAATTCTTACCCTGCAGGGTGTTAAAACGCCTGTTTCTGTGATTAGTCGTGATTGTAGGTGAAAGTTCACTTCCGTTTTCAACTCCAATGCTTTTCCCTTTTGCGGTCCCTGTGACAAATATCTTTAACGCTATATTCATTTCGACAATGGAAACATCAATTACGCTTGAAATCGGTTACCTATATTCTACACACTTGGTATGGCATCGATGCCATTGCTGACTTGAGTCTTTCAAGTGACCCGGATTCAGCAGGGATTTTTTGTGACCTCAAAAATACGAGTCTGGACTAGTACAAGAATGTTAATTGTAATCTTTATAAGCAATAGGCAGAAAATGCATGTCTCCCAACATTAACGACAACCTTTTGATTTAGCTTTTTGTTAGTTTTACAAGTAAAGTTACGACTTCCTAGACTAGTCTACACTCCAGAAAGTTCCGGCATAGGTTTCTGTGCATTTCTTGATCTCTTTGAATATTTTTCCGGTCAGTCTATAACCGTAGAGGGTCCGTTATAAAAACCTCATAACCTGCCTATGTCGCTCTTGAAAATATTTAACACCATGCCTTAAAAGCAGCAGATTTATTATGTTTTTGAATATGACAATGGAAAAATAGGCTGTAAAGTTAAGTACAGTGATTCTTTAGGGACAGGTTGCCGTATGAGCCCACTGAAGAAAATATTTCTGAAGATTAAGAATCAGATCGTTTTGTTTCGCTCTCTTGATATCGGTCAAAGTTCATATCCGATCAACCTGCGCATTGAGTTCATCTGAGAACATGGGTAACTTCGTCATCACTGTAGGCGTGAACTGGAAGATGAGTTTTCTAACATATTTCACTAATCATTCCTAATCTGTAAGTAATATCATTATTATGAGGGTACAGCAGGGTTTCATTCATGTTCCTGTATGTTTTCTTCCGAAATTGTGTTTATAAGTAGTTTTTCTTTTATTTTCATATTCTCCCTACATCTACACACAAATTAGAGTGTCCGTTGAGAGTCTGTAAACTTTCTTCCCTTTCTCTCTTCTCGGCTCTATTGTATGGAAGACGAAAATTACACTCATTCTCTCCTAAAATTTGTCAAATCTTTGCCTTCTACAGCTGTGTGTGGGTAGAAGATGTATTTCTTTGTCTTTTAGAATCATGTTGCGTGTAATGAATGCATTGCCTTCGGAATAGATGTGAGCGTACCCATCGAGGGTATCGCACTAGGTGAAAGGTGACTTCCGTCGGAGTTAGCAGATTCACTTTTTTTTTTAAGCGTCCTCTCTCTTTGCCCTCGATGTAGATATTGAAATTTAATTGAAAAAAAAATTCTGTTGAAATTAGAGTGAGACTAAATCTCTAGAATACGATAGTAAATAAAGGGCAGAAAAAAAAACATCAGTTTAATTGTTATTTGTCTCTATATTTCGTAGAATGCATCACATCTCTCCCTCATCTAAGCGCATTGTCTATAACGCCATGTCATTATTCATTAATGGACATATATATGATATATATATATATATATATATATATATACACACATATACGTGTGTGTGTGTGTGTGTGTATGTTTGATTTTTTTTTTTCGTGCTATAACACGGAACAAATCCAATCCAGCTCTTGCATCACGTCTACTTAATTCTGATATACCCCTGTGCCAAGATGTGACCACACGGAAGCAAGGAGCAGAAATTCGCAACGAAAATTAAGCCTAAAAGTCTTGATTTTCACGCTCTTTCGAAAATTCTGTTCGAATAAACTACGACATCAACTTGGTCCAGACAGCGTCTTAGAGTTCTAAAAATAACAGATTTCAAAGATCCTCGCCTAAAAAGTCATCATTCTATCTAGTGCCGCATGTAGGTTGTACTGTATTTTCCACAAAGACGTCGCTAGTGGTGGTGAAGCCGTCTGAGATATTGACGCCATTCAAAGACCATGTCGGTACAGCCGAGCCTGAGACATCATTTCCAGTGCAAATCGCGGTGACTTCACGGCCAGCCCGTAGAGGCGAGGGTACCTCGAGGTTCAACGTCATTCCAGCTGAAAAGGAAATGTAGGAAGATCGACTGTTAGATCTCAATAAAGTCGAACATAACAAAATGGGAAGAAATGTCTTTTATGGGAGAAATGTCTTCTGTGTTTGCTTGAACAATATATCCATCATTCACAATCACATATATTACACAGGAAAAAGATGATATAGCGTTTTTCCTGATATGATATAACGGATAAATGAAATTGATATTTTAGATGAATAATGCAATTGATGCGATGGTATGATATACATCAAAATGATCAAACTAAATGAAACAGTAAGATAATTATTTTCATGAGTTTGAGGACTTTCATTCCCACTTTTGAATTTCCACTGAAAGTTTCAGCAGGTCTTTTTTTCAGGTCTTTTCATCCTGTTGATTCAGACTTTTAGGATGTACACAGAAATACGTATCAAAATGAACACAAGCGTAAAATGTTGATGAAAAAAAAAATAAACGAAGTCTTAAAGGATTGCTTACCACCGAGGTGAATGTATATGAAAAGAAGCCCGAACAGCACCAATACTCGGTTGTCAATCATTGTGAGAAGATTCCTGTATGATTTGAAAATATTAAAATAAATACATAGATAAATCAATCAATCAATCAATCAATCAATCAATCAATCAATCAATCAATCAAACAATCGATTGATTAAGCAATTATATCACGAATGAACATAAGTGAGGCGAGACCTATCAAACCCAAAGTCATTATTTTTTATTTACATAGTTTTACAAGTAGTTGATTAATACGCTTGAATATGATAACATGAATATCAATATTTCGAAGAGAAACAAAATCTGCATTGGTTGATTGCTTTCCTCACACCTACTCTCAAGTATCTCTATGACAAATGTGAGAAGTTGTAAAATTCGCCAATCTCCAAATATAAACTTCTCTGTCTCGTTTACCACGAAGCTAGTATCAAATCAGGTTCGGTACCATGCGTGCAATTAATATGTCTGGCTTTTATTGAGTCACTGGACGATAAGTGCATATGAAAGAGGCATCTCACATCGTCGGCGTTTTCACGAACCGACGCTATTTCGTTTTTGAGCGAAAATGCAGTTCTGAGAAAATCGCGTTTAAAGATCTCACAAGTTTAGACAACGTTATCAATGACTTTTCCTGTCTTGTGTGTGAAAATTTTGACAGGGTGATGAGAGTGGAAGTTGTTCTTCATATCCATAGTGTAATTTTAGTGTGAATTTAAAAAATCTACGAGATTTCTGTCTTCAAACTCACTGCGTCGGTTCGTAAATCCATCGTTTCTTGCGCGCACCATAGGCTATGTACTTAAGCGCGGGTCTCACGAACCGACGTAAGTTGTATTACGCCGGTTCGTGAGACCCGCGCTGTAGGGCCTGTACAATAGGTAACGTGCAATACGCTTGTATTTACGAACCGTCGCTATTTCATTTTCGTATGTGTTTACATACAAATACTATTGGGGCTATACCTGCTTATCAACAATAACCTTATTAATTGAAATTAATTGTCATGTAATGATTGTTGTGATGATACCAATACATTTAGTGATAATTAAGATGATAATACAAGCCAGTTTCTCTTAATTGTTCTAAAAAGAGTGTTATTGTTTTCATCTTCATTTAGTACACGCATGTATTGTTATTATAGCTGTGGTTGATCGTTCCAAAGATTTCTTTGCCCCCCCTTTTTGTGGATATATTATTTAACACTTTTGCACGTGGACATCTATCATTTGGTAATACATGTACTCGGTATACTGTGTTTCATATTTTTTTACTTTTTACTGTTTTTTTAAAACTTTTTTAACTTACTTTTTTATTTTTTCACATTATTTTTAATTCAAATTTAGTTCACTTCTTTCATAATAATTATGAATATTTGTTCTAAGATGAAGGATACCGCTAAATCTTGGGAAAAAGACGTGCCAGTCAGTAATAATTACTTGTATTTACTCATCTTTCATGCTCATGTATGCACTCTGTTATTTCTTTCTCTGAAATAATCTATTAATTTCTTTATTTCTTATTATTCCACATATTTGTGACATTTACTTTGTCACAATTTTTATCAATGTCATAATTGTCATTTGGCTCGCATGCGAATTCACTCATAATTCCTCATTTTCCATCTTTCTCTTTCCTGCTCAACAGATTCTATGATAGCTGCACCTGATCATATAAAAACATAAAACTCATCCTGCATGCACTCTTCGAAACTGATAAACTCCTAAAAATACATAAATATCAACACTATCAGAATTTCAAGCTTCATTTCAAATACTTAATAATGGTCATGTTTAATTATGCCTTTTGCAGCAATATATTGAAGAGGTACATTATGTAATCGAAGAAACATAGGTACTCAATAAAATATCAAATTTGAATTATTCAGAGATGAGTAATGACAATGGGAAGGATAACAATTGTGGAAGAGCTCCATAAATCAATACATATCTAATGGCAAATGGAGATGGAATCAAGATTCAAGAATATGTGTAATTCAAGTTCATTATTATGTCAGTTCTTGTGTGTTCACAAAAAGAGGAACACAGTTCGAACATGCACACCAAATCTTACATCGTACATTTACATCTATAGAGTGCGGACGGAACATATACAAGAGAAAGAATAACATTCTCAAATCAATATATCAAGCATAACTATGTATATGAACACAAAAAGATGTTGCTGCGTATGCATGAAGCTTGAGAGTGCTGCAACACCCATATGCTCAGATAAAAACTTGATGTATATCATACAAAAGAGAAGAGGTACTGCATGTACATGTAGTTACACTATTCACAGGACAGTAGAGAAAAAGCACGAGAGAGAGCACGAGAGAAATGGGTGTCTAAAATAGGTCGATGTAAGGAGTGCCAAGCCAATTAAGTCTCTAATAGAAGTCATACATATATAAGGAAACAAATTAATCACAACATAAATGATCGTGCTCATGTTAACCGATAATTAGCATCTAAAAATGTGTGTAGAAAGCCCATAATATCAGCCTTTCGCCCCGTAGGCTTGTTACATATGAGAAAAGAGAAATTTTGGCCGACCCCCCCTCCCTGTGAATCCTTGATCCACCAGTACTACATGTATAAACACATTCTGAGAATGTGTTTTAGTACATGTACTAGCAAATTCACCAGAGGGGTGGGGGAAATTCGGCCAAAATTGTGTGTGGCTAAAATAATCAAAAAGAAAGGTCATCAGCAAAACTACGGGGTGGATGCAGACGAATTTTCATGTGATGACTAAAAAAAATGCAGCTAAAGGAAAAAAAAAGACGGCGGAGAGGGGCCAAGGCTAATTTGACTCCCCTCCCCCCCCCCCCACCAAAAAACAAACAAACAAACAATCACCACTGTTTTACAGCACCTTTAAAGGACTCTTAATTTTTTGTTTGTTAAAAACAAACGTCTCGAAGTTAAGAATTCCATATTGTAGGCAAAATGTAGACCGATACAGTGTATAAAGTGTACATCCCAAGCTATTAAAGAAAAAAAAAACAGATTATGAATATCATTTAAAGTAAGAATTTCAGTGTGTTTAATCATCTTTAGTTGAATTGCAAATGACATGTACATATTTAATAAGAGCAGTAAACTTCGAAGCGCCCCCAAGCCCTTCTATACTTAATTATTCATGTGTAAAGGTAGCGCCAGGGCACTTCGGTGGTCTAGTGGTTATGACGCTGGTCTAGTAATCCAGAGGTCGTGGGTTCGAATCCTGCTTGGGCTGCCTGTGATTTTTTTTTCACAGCAGCCTACAAACTGCACACTGCAGTTGCGTGCGTTACTACGGATGGAGACAAATGAATAATCTATTATTTTAATATACAATGTTTGACATCCTTATTGCAATCACTTTCTTTAATCATAAATTTAGAGACATAATGAATTATTATTAAAAGAAATCATATTTCTGTATTTTGTTGTGAGTTTGCATGGGAACATACACGTATCATAATTTACAATTTTAGTTAAATAAAGAACATCTTATAACAGAACTGTCTAGTGATGGTTGAATAATTATGTCAATTTGTTATAAGTCCTATCAGTTACATGGAGTGCATGTTCCCATGTTTATAAGAATCATACGTGACACATTCAAAGTGGGTTGAAGACAACAAAATAATAAATAAAAGAAAAAAGGAGAATAGAACTTAATCTGATTACAGCATCATCTAAATATTGCCAATGTGCACTTAGAAATCTATCAAGATTTATCACAAGGTTATGATTACCACACAAAACCTTCAAGATTTATTATCATGAAATACATACCAATGAACACTTAAAAAAATCTAACATTCCATATCCACATGAAGCTTTCCTTGATATAAATGTCTCTCTGTAGTGTTATTAAAGTGTAGCAAAATTGTAATTACGACATCACAGAATGGAATGCATTGTTTTCACCTTCAATCTTAGGATCTCCTTTCATGTTTCCACTTTACAATCACATTTCACTATAGATATACCGTCCTTATGTTGTCGCCCTTCATCCCAATTTCTCCCTTCTATCCTATCTGTAGATTGTCTTCTTTCCTAAGCCATTGTATTCACATTCCTTGATGATCAGCACGATGCTGTACTTTTTTCTTCTTCTCTGAAACAGTCCAGCTCTTCGCTACTGCATGGCATCAGTCATCTGAAAGAAAAGACAGAAATTAAGAACTTTCGATTAAAATCAAACATCATGATACAAGATACAACTGTCATTTCGAGAAAAAGAAATCAGCCAACTAAACTGTAGTTGAAATTATTTTGCTCTATTTATATTAAACATAAAACAAAACGGTATACAGGATCAAAGAATGTCAAAAAAATACTGCTGTTCGTCTTTGATGCATATTCAAATTGTCTCGCCTTTTACATATTTTAATGATGCAAGATCTTATGTCTAGCACTTAGTAAGTCTCATGTAGAATTTAAATTATTATTCACATGAATAAATCTACATGTCCTTGTAAACAAGGCATTGCTTTGAAAAAGCTGAATATTACTAACTGCATTTGGGAAACAGTCTACGACAATCAAACTTGTTTATTATCAGAGACTTTAACATCTTAATTAGACCTAGACTCTACATTACCATTGTATTCACATCCGTTGGTGATGTACACGACCCTGTACTTTTCCTTTTCTTTTCTGAGACAGTCCAGTTCTTCGCTACTACATGGCACCAGTCATCTGAAAGAAAAGAAAGAAATTAAGAACTTTTGATTAAAATCAAACATCATGGTACAAGATACAACTTTAATTTTGAGAAGAAAAAAAAATCAGCCAACAAAACTGAAGTTGAAATTATTTTGCTCTATTTATATTAAACATAAAACAAAATGGTAGGCCTATGCAGGATCAAAGAATGTCAAAAAATGCTGCTGTTCGTATTTGATGCATATTCAAATTGTCTCGTCATTTACACATTTTACTGATGCCAGATATTATGTTTAGCACTTAGTAAGTCTCATGTAGAAATTGAATTATCATTCACATGAATATAAATCTACATGTATTTGTAAACAAGGCATTGCATTGAAATAGCTGAATATAACTACATGTACCTGCATTTGGGAAACAGTCTATGACAATCAAACCTGTTTCTTATCAGAGACTGTAACATCTTAATTAGACCTAGACTCTACATTATCATTCAGCTTTTAAAGGTATTAACCATTCACCTATAAAACACTGGCATTGTCATGTGCATAATATTTCTTTGATACTGCACATATTTTCATGAAGTCTGTGCAAGAATGCAAATAAAACACGTCTGCTGTTTGGTATTTATGAAAAAAAAAAATATCACTAACCCGGAAGTCCTTGGCCTTAGGAATAACACGTGGCGAGTTAGTAGGAATTGACGTTAAAATAGAATAAGAATAGATCTACTAAATAGGCCTTTGCCTCATGAATGTCTGGTCTAATTATAGACTAAGTGAAGTCTAGACCTTTCACTTTTAAGTTACCAGTGGCACACAGAATTTATATTATAGATCTAGACTACATCTAGATCTAGACATCTAATACTATTAGATCTTGGCAACTTTTGTCTTTGTGACACGAAGTTAACACGTCACGGATGATATTGCGGCGATATCCAACAGGATGACAGTACCACTATTACTGAATCAGTAAGTTGACATAGATAACTAACATCAACTTGTTAACGTACGTTAGAGATGGCACCATTATACAATAACCGGTGACACTGACACTGACAGATCTAACGACTACGTTTAGACTAACCTTAAAGAGTTAGACTCGCCATCTCAGTAAGTCGGCCAAAGACAAAGTCAATACAGGGCTAAGTCAGTGTTACTGTTATGTTAGGCCTAACAAACGTTAACGGTTGCTCGGTTAGGTTAGGTTTACCAGGACTCAAGAGTCCTGGTTAAATCAGTCGAGGGACATTTCTTAGAAGTCCTTCGATTCCAAGAATAAAAAGGGTGAAAGAACAAAGGGAAAAAAGGAAAGAAGAAAGGACAACAGATTATGTATGGCTGCTGTGGAAATCGACAGCGCTACTGTATCACTATCAATCACGCGTAAATATGTAAACGCCATTTGGTTGGGCCGCATTCACAAGTTTTAGGGAAAAAAAGCCCCACCGCTTTGCTTCAAAGGTACTCCACTCGAACTAACGTTAGACATAATGTCACATATCTACACACAGTACGGTACTAGGGCTGAATTCACAAGTATACTAACACTGCACTGTACAGGAAAGCCACCTAACCTGTTAACTACTCGTAGTGTTTAGGTAGTATCACTAGACCACATACTGTCATAGATGACATCTACACCAACGCTGCACACTGGCACTGGTCCGACGGTCCCTGACCAGGAAAAATCACTGTTGGACACTGACCAGTAACTTTTTCAGGAATGGACCAGTAAAAATTGGGGGAAAAAATGGGTGGACTCTACCTACTATTACCACTAGTCTAGATGTAGATCTACAGCTAGACTATAGACTCTGTGTTAATTTGACTTGGTCTTAGACTTCAGCTGATCTTAGTTTTAGTAACTGGTATTACAAGTAAAGTCTTAACTTAGACTTAATAGTTAAACTTGAAAGTTAAAGTCTAACATGTCTAACTTTATTCTTTACTCTTCCTTTGAGTTTTACTTTTAGACTTTTTACTTTTTGTTTCGTTTAGTAGGCCTACTTAGTCAATCTCATGATTTCATTTTCAACTCAAGTCAAGGCATAGCCATGAGTGTCTTCGAGACTTTGACATCTTGCATGTCTTGCACACAGACGTTACGACTACAGTACTCAGTAGTCTCAGAAGTAACGACATAAGTTGAAAAGAAACTATAAATAATATGATTTGGGATCTAATTTGAAATTGGATGGCGTTTACAGACTAGGCTTCATAAGCATCACGCGATTGAATACATGGGACTACACTCTACCGCAATTAATGGTTATGGTAGTCCAACTGAAACTGTTATTTTGAGCATGATTTTAATAGGATTATAGCTTACCATTCACTTTACTCGTGGACAGTGGGCTGGCTTAGGTCGTCATTCATCTTTCAGAAGGTTTGGTTCTCACTCTGAGATCTGGATTAGGGCCAAAACCTAATTCTAGGCCAGTAAGTTGAACAAAGCTCAAAATAATGCAACTGCGACGGTTCGTAAAACCCGCATTGCTCTTCACCCTAGCAATTCGGGTTTCACGAACCGGCGTACCTTTCCTGCGTCGGTTCGTGAAACCCCTTTTTCTCAATTTCTCGATATTTCGAGTACCGTCGTTTTTTTCTTTCTTTGATAAAATTAAGACTAATTAATTTTGTGATCTAAAATTTGGGGATTTGGTAGAGTTTTGAAAGCACTTTCATTTGGTACCAATATCTCGATTTTGAAAATTTTGACCAAAATCGAAATAGCGTCGGTTCGTGAAAACACCGACGACATGATCAAATCCGCAAGATTAGTCCGCGTATTGTGATGTGTCATTCAGTTTCCTGCTTCCCAAGCTGCCATGATTGTTGTTGTTTGTTGCTTTTTTTTTTGATGGTGCCTGGTTCTTTTATTTTACCCCAGATGAATTTTCATTTCATTATCTCTTCATTTTACACTTTATGAAATCTTTCAGATTTAGATTTCAAATCTGTGTCTGTATCACACTCAGATCATATGTCGACAATATACTTTCAGGTATTATATAGAACACTTTAAATGTATCTATAAATCACTGTTTTCAGCAAATTGAAAAAAAAAGCCAAAACTTAAATGAAATGAATATAGTTTGTCTTCTGAAGTTCGGAGAGATTAAAAAAAAAATCAGGGTATTCTACTCTTTTGGTAAAATCGGCGTTTCCAGTGTTTTACTTGTTTTAACTGCATTTTTTTTCTAACAAGCTATTGAAATTTACTTAAGGCTTAAAGGGATCGCATAATTTTGGTTGAGACCTAACTTCAGGTTTCTAACATTTTTTTTTTTTTTTTGTGGTGAGATAGTGAGAAACAACTTATGAAATATGAAATAGTCTGTAATCCCAAGAGTGAGTCAAAGTTTATTTGATGAAAATTGGTTTTGGAATGACTGAGATATCGAAAACAGAGCAATACCCTCGTGGGACCCACCTTTCTTTAGGATCACTTTGTTTTTCTTCGTTTTTGGATGTCTCAGCAATTCCAAAGCAGATTTTCATCCTATTAACTTTGACTTCCTCTGAGAATGGTGTGCTCTGCATGTATCAGAAGTTAATAGCCCAATCCTCATCACCACCAATACTATACCATACCTTAAAACCATGTAACACCGATCAGTGTTCTACCCTAATATAATATATAAGAATGAAAAAACAAGAAAATGAAGGAAACTCACCTTTTTGTTTCTTACAAATACTGTACTTTCAGGGACTTTTGTTAAAACAGTATGTTCAAAACTGTAAAAAGTTACGGTTATCAAGCACAATTGAGATTTACTACAAAATGTCTTGATCTGAACCAAACAAAAACATATTATAGGTTTGTAAATATGAATTGGATGGAATTCAATGCAATACAATTGATATATGGGACATATTATTATTCGTACTCAAAAAGGGAGTCCAAGTTTTAATTGTACTAGGTTTTGTCTTGATATTAAAAAAAAAAATTATCATGAGCCGTATTTTTCAATTCGGTATGGAAGATGGAAGAAAAATAATGGAGAAAGAGACAAGAACAATGATCAACGAATATCGTTAAAATTTGGTGAGTAATATCAAAGAAATATTAATGCCCCAATTTTGAAAATGGACGCGTTATGTCATGACGGGAAATGAAACATTGCATGTCAGTCCTATGTAGATCACGTAGTATCTGAAATCCTACACTAGCTCTCCCTGTCTGTTGACATGATGCTTTCTCGTCGTACCATATCATGTCGCACTGATATTGTTTTAACTGATTGTCATATTACCGGTTTTTGTTGACTTTTGTCATCCTCAGGTTCCGTGACGTGAATAATCTCACTGTACTTCCTCCATTAAAATGTACACGATACCAGATATGATAGCCACTATGCGCAATAAATGTGTACGCGGATACAGGGATCAACTTTCACATGCAGACCCTTGAAATGCATGCATTCATATCAATGCGTTCATGAATGTGAGTGCATGTATCTGTGCATATTAGTATATCTATTCAGATGTAAAGTACGGTCTTGATTCTCATGATGATCGTGTAGAAAATTTAAAGGAGAGAAATAAACTTATCTTAGTTGAATCTATCTCTCTCTTGGTTTACTTCCCCATGGCAAACCAGGAAAAAATATTCTAAAATATGTGACGAAAATGCACTTAAAGCAGCTGTTAAGCACCCTAAGAACTCTTCGATATTAAAACATGTATTCAAACATTTCAAATAATCCTGGCTTGTTTAAAGGCAGTTATTTGAAATTTAACAGGGCACATGTAATACACACAACATGAAAAAAGTTTGACAATTTCTCACATCAAATCTAGGAAAAGTTCAACACATTGCACATTGGATTTACAAGCTACTGAAGGCAGGCTTTTTTTTTTAACTAGAAGGAGTTGTTTCTTTCCAACTCCTTCATTACTATTGATACATTCAACGTTTGTGAAACAGAAACTAAAATGATTCTTACAGGAAATGGTGATGGTTGGCGTCTTGTTCTGGGCCCAAGTCTGGTGGATCTTTTGCATGCCACCTCCTGCGATCCAATACTCATGTGCATCAAAATTACAGAATTCTTTCATACTGAGAAGCTGTTTTTAATTAAAAACATTTTGGAAATCGGAGTCCAGTCTCGAAACTCGCGAACATAAGTTTTGGGAAAATTTCCTGTACATTTACTATTCGATAAAACTAGTCTAACACAATCACGTCAATAGCAACCAACAATATTATTCATATCATTTTACATATATATATATATATATATATATATATATATATATGAAGAACTTGCTACCAAAAGGCGCTAAATCCATTGAAAATGATGGATTTAGCGCCTTTTGGAAGCAAGCTCTTCACACACATACACATACACACACACACACACACACATATATATATATACATTTATACATATATATATATATATATATATCTGAGTTGCCTGCCTCTTTTTCAAGAAGTTTTGCCTAATTGAAATATTCCTTATGATTCTTTATCTCTTTATTTCTTCCTTTATATGTTATAACACCCTTTCATTCCTCTTTTTGGGCAACCTAGTCAATTGAGAACAAGATTAGTCATCAATCCAATTCATCTTTCTTAGTTTCAATGTTGACGCTATGTTTAATAGATAACACAGGCAAAGATTTTGCAAATTATGCAAAGTAATGTAAGCAAACGTCCAAATAGGTCTTTATTATTGACTGAGAATGCGACCTGTGGGAAACATTGATAAGCATTGAGACATAATTACAGAGCGTTGTGAGTAGTGGAGAAAAAAGAAAGACGATAAATACACCAAAAAGGGCCACCTGGGCAAATTCAAATTACTTGGTGAATGTACCCAAAAATTCACTGGTAACCATTTTAGCATGTCATAAACATGTCCTTATGTGATTTCATTTATTAGACAGAATGAGAAAGAAAATTGTTCAGTAACGACAACCATTTTCGTTGGCTGGATGGGCTCATCGCTTCGCAGATGCAATGGATACTAGAAATAATGAAAAGAAAGAAAATACTAAAAAAAGAACAGATGAAATAGTTTTCTTTGTTTTGGTGATTGCTTGATTGCCCCTCATCGACACACTGTGAATACTGGACCTTTATTCAAAGCACAGCCCACGGCATTTGGGCAATGACTTCGAAATTCCCAATATCTCTGTTTTGCTCCTAGTATACAAACGTTATGCGATGAATTAAAATTCACAAAATCGAGGGCTAGATGCTTTTAATGAATCTTAGTCCATCGCAGTAACTTTAAGAAATACGAGAAACTGTGTTTTAGAGCGTAGCCTTTTTGTGTTTTTTTTTCACAGTGAATCTAAAATGTTTGGAATATTCTGATATAGCATTTATGATACATAATTTCACTGATGTGTATGATTATTACATGTATATGAATATGAAATAAAGATGACTGTAATGTCAATTTATGTCATTGATATTCTTATGCATAAATTTGTAAACTGGTTTATTATTTACACTCATGTTTATCATATGCATACTTTGATAAGTTTCTATTACTTTTCTAGGTTATGATATTGCGCTTTGAAATCGATTGAATTCAAAAGTGAAAATTTTGAAAAAAGACCAAACACACACATACACACACACACACACACACACCATCGTCATCATCATCATCAACATTTATGAAAGATAGCAAGTGAACAAAAAGTCTGAAATTTTATCCTACTTTTCTTCAATATGCAGGTCGCATTTTACCATAATCGCATTGAACACAGCTTTCCCCTTTACGCACACACATGTACACGCATCGCAATACACATATCATAAAAGAAAAAAAAAGTAGATATCATACAGGACTAACTTTCGGTTTGGAACAAGGCATGAATGACCTCAAACACAACGCAGTTGACGAGAAATCACGGAAAAAGATTTAACATAAACACAGTTAACACTTATCTATTTGAATAAATGACAGCGGTAAGTTGAGGAAAGAGTGTTATAATCTGAGACTGCGGAGATACATAGGGTACATCTCATTTGAACTTCCTAAATTGTAATTTTCGTCATTTTTTTTTTCACGATTTCCAACGCAACCATACCATATGACTGCAACTTGCGAATAGACAGAAATTTAAGTATACAAAAAAGGTACTAAAAATATAGATCTGCCTCATCATTATTACAATCGTTTTTTCTCTTTTTTTTTGCCCTGCCTCGGTAATGTGCAATAGGTATGTCATGATACTGTACAACACACACACCCACACACACACACACACACAACCACACACACAAACGAATAATTACGAGACATTCTCAACTAGATGAAACACATTAATGAAACCAGACGAATGATGAAATGCATCAGTGTCAATCTTTATCGTAACTACTCTTTACTGGGTAACACACTATGTTCATTGTGAATAAGCTACACCAATGTTGAAGGATTTGGTTCATCGGTTTCGAAACAAGAATGGAGTCATGCATTGATTAACCAAAATAATTTTTACTACTAAACTAACTATAATTTGTTCTCTAAGCAATATTGCTGTGAAATTACAACTTATACCTACAGGTGAAAGGGGGGGGGGGGCATTTTTTTTTTTTGCAGAACATAAATGGTGTGAGTTTTTGCCCCCTACTTTTTCATGAAATATCATGTTTGGTTTTTTGTTTTGGTTTTTGGCCATTGGCTTCTTTTGCAGAACATAGTTTAATGGGGTGACCCCCCCCCCCCCCCTTTCCATAAAATAGTTTTTGTTGCTTCTCAGTCGATGTAGGCTATTTTGGGTGGGAAGTGGCAGCAAAACGACCCATCCCCTTCTAAAAACGAATCGACATCCATGTTCCAATAAAGTCGTCCTCCTTACTTCGAAAAACGTAGCGCCGCCCCTCTAAGTATATTCGACAGGGCTCTTCAATACATGTATCAGTGTTATAAAACGATATTATTCTGAGAGGACGAAAACAATAAACATTGGTTTAAGCAATATGAATTAACACATTTTGTTACTTTCATCATTTTCATTCATGTATTGTCCTTTTGTTTTTTGTTTAGTAGCATAAGAAAAAAAAAATGTAAAACGAGTTGCAAAAATTAAGAAATCCTACTGTTTCGTATTTCAAGCAAGTGCCAAATTGTTAGATTGATGAAGATACAAACACATGGATATATGCTAGTTATGACAGAAAATATATGGATTTCAAGTAAAACTGTCAATTTTATAAATATATCTATGAAAATAAGCTAATCGCATTAAATCTATATTTGCAATACAGTAATCGAAACGTCCTGTCTTGAATAACATGTCAATTTGGGGTTTTGTAATAAGCAGGATTAGAATAACAGGCAAATGTAGTGTCCAATTAAAAAAAAAAAGCCTGAAGCAAACCTTAAAAGTATCTCATTATAAAAAAGGGGAAAAATAAACAAGAACGGTTATCCCTGTTTCAGTTTAAGAAGCGTAGATTCAAAACCAAAGTTCAGCTTTTCTCAGTGGACGCAGTCAAGTCAGGAAAAGACGAGTGGAATTTAGTACAAGGCGTTTAACTTTCAAAAGAGACTAATCTCCCTCCTCTTCACGATCACTGTCGCACAGGTCAACAACGACAGGAAGAACACGGCGACGAGCAGGGCGTACGTGGTCGACGGCTGCTGAAGCACTCCTCGACGAAGACCAGCAATTGGACCTTTAATGAAAGATCAGACATAAAGGGAGAGAACAATTATTTCGACAGAACAGAAAAAGAATTGAAGGGTTTGTTTGCAAAAACCGATAAGTCCATTTTTGAAGATTTTGAAGTACGATCTCTGTCATAAAGTACAAAATAATACCTTTTAAATGATATATCAGTCACTACACATAAAGATATATTTTTGAAGTTATGGTCAAAAGAAGTCAAAATTTTCTTATTATTCTCTTTATTTTTCTTGACCTTTAATCGCAAATATCTCCATTTGGCAAATATGGACTTATCGGTTTTGCAAACAAACTCTTCAATTATAAAGACGTTCTGGTGAAATTTCACTCTGAAACCAGACTGTAAGACCCCAGATTTCTCGTCCTCTTACATACAACTGGTCGTATCACCTACAGGATGTAATAATGTATATGTTTGACACCGTCTTTGAGTGTTTCTAAGACGTAAAATTTCATATGACATACACACACACACACAAACACACAGAGATTCCTTGTTTCGGATGACTTTTACTGTTAGAACCTGTCAAAATCTGTCAAAATCGAGCAAATTGGCTTAATAGATTTAGAGTCATGAATACACTCCATGACTTGTTTGATGTAAAATATATTCATCTCTTCGTTTATGGCTAATCATATATAAATATATATAAACAATACGTTTTCTTCATTTTGTTACTCATTATCACATGCACTTTGGAATTTACGTTTTTGCAATTATTACAAATATTATCTGCTTATACAATGTATATAATTTTCTCTGTTTATTTGATGGTAATGAAAATACATTTAATCTTTGAACGTTAAAGGAACTGTACAGTACTGGTTGAGGTGGGGATTCAGGTTTTGAACATTCCTAAGTTAGATAATGAGAAACCTCTTATGAAATATGAAAGAACATGTAATTTTAAGAAGGATTCAATGTTTATTTGATGAAAATTGGTTTTCAAATGGCTGAGATATCCAAAAAAAAAAGTGATAGTAATAAAAGGCGACAGGCCACGCCTTTTATTAGGATCTCTTTGTTTCACCTTGTTTTTGGATATCTCAGCCATTTAAAAACCGATTTTCATCAAATAAACTTTTGATACCACTTAGAATTGCATGCTCTTTGACATCTCATAAAGTGGTTTCTGAATATCTCGCAAAACGTTAAAAGCTAAATCCTCATCTCAACCAGAACTATGCACACCCTTTAACTTGAACAATGAATCATTATCAGAGTACATCGCGCTGACTTTAATACCTTTCTCCGAGCCCAAAGTTGGACAGTATTCAACGCTGGTGAAGGTCCAACCAATCCCGTTCGTCCCCGAGCACGTGACATTGATGCACCTGTTGCCTGGGCGTGGTCTGAAGAGAGCCGAGGCGCAGCTGGACGAGGAAAGCGTGGCGTTGTCGACTCCGATGGTGTATGTGTGGAGGTGTGGGAACGGCTGGTCTTGAAGCCTGATGTGACACGTGATAACGAGAATGACCTGGCTTCCTTCGATCTCCTGTGTCTCAATGGAGAGGATATTACTTGCTGGGGGCGCGTGACCTATGAGAGCAAAGAACAAAGTAATTGATTTGTCTTCATCCCAAAGCAAAGCAACAGTGTTCACAACAAGCCTCTCTTCGACAATAATAGTGTCAAAACATGAAATTCATGTCATTTGAACTTAAAAGCAGATATCGATTCAAATATTTCATGTTAATTTTCGCTGTTTCCTTCTCATATAACCTGCACAAAGAGACGGACTATACAGAGCACAAAAGCAAAGAAAAGAAAAATCGAGAAAAATAGAAGAGTTAATATAAGCATATCAATTCATTAAAACTAGACTTTCAGACATTCGAGGTATATTCTGTTACCATTTTCTATATAACCAGAACCCATATAACAAACCTACACCTATTCTCAATGGCAGTAATACCGTCTTTATAATCAGAACACATTAGAACCTACCTGCTCTCAGTGGACAATAATTCCGCATAGAAACCGTCTCCCCGTATTGATTGATACCAGTGCAAGATATATCGATACATCGATTGGGTTGATCTTCCATGATCGTTGAAGAGGAGTTGGATCTTGACAAAATGTCTCCATCAGCGGTGATTTCGAACACACCGATCGGTGGAAATGGTTGATCGATCGGATCCACGTTACACGAGATATTGAGACTCGTTCCCCAGTTATTCTCGTCTTCTTCTACCTTGACAGAGATGATGTCAAGTGCAGGTGGGTCTGAGGAATAGAGAAAGATGTGGTCTAAGATGCATTTGATTTTATCAAAAAAAAGTTCACAATAAAAGTTTTAAAAGTGCACAATAGATTATTTGTTAATAAAATCTATATTTGATTATGTGTAATTCTACGAAGCTCTGCCCTATAACTTTTTGCCTCTGGAAGTCCATTCGGGTCAATAAAATGCCTAAATCTACAATTTGGCGGTTCGTGAGATACATTTAACGGTCCAAAATAAAAATAAACGTAATGTGAATCTAGGTTGCGCGATTGCATAATATAATTTAGGCATATCATACATGTATATTTCCATAAAATATGAATAAATGAAGAGTTTGTTCGCAAAAACCGATAAGTCCATTTTCGAAGAATTTGAAGTACGACCTCTGTCATGAAATACAAAATAATACCTCCTAAATTATATCTTGGTCACTACATAAAGGTACATTTTTGAAGTTATGGTCAAAAGAAGCAAAAATTTTCTTAGTATTCTCTTTATTTCTTTTGACCTTTAATAGCAAATATTTCCATTTGGCAAATATGGACTTATCGGTTTTTGCAAACAAACTCTTCAAATAATTGTTATGAGTGAAATGTTTTGAGCAAAACAAAGAATTCTTTGCATGGATTTCATTGTAAATGGCACCCGTTTTCAATCACAAACGTTGTTTCCTTTTTCTTTTGCCAGATTGTCTTGATAAATAGGGGAAAGTTCACCAATCTAAAAAGGAATAAATTCAGTAAATTACAGAGACTCCCCGACTCAAATAAAGAGTTCTAAATAAGTTCAAATCATTGCAAACAATTTTCAAAAAGACGAGACCATCATGTTCCGATTTGATTTAAGAAGTTGAAACATAACTGAATGACAAGCAGACAATGGGAGAGAGAAGCATTTCTCAATTTTCTATTGCTCACCACGGGGACAGTGCTTTGCCAACGTGGAGGTCAACCCGACGCCATTAGTTGCGGAACACGTGACATTAATACACCTGTTTGGGCGTGGTCTCAGGACGGCTGAGGTCCAGCTTGCGTTGGACAGGATGGTCCCATCAACTCCAATTGTATATGAATGGAGATATGGGTACGGCTGGTCGCTCAGGTTCGCTCTGCACAGGATTAGCAGATTCATCTGACGGTCTTTGTCTAGGAACTCCGAAGTCTTGATCGACAAGATATCAGCTGCTGGGGGCTCGCCACTGGTTTCTACGGGTAGATAAAGACATCCGTAACAATGATAGGGAGAATGATGTTCCAGAGATCGTAACAGGAGTGACAGTTACTATAGAAGTATGCTAGCGCTATTATTAATTTTCGCATTATTAGCACAGCAGTGACACTAATAAAAATTGGAAAACTCATTATGGGGATGATACCCGTCATCAAATGAAAAGATTCGAAGGGTGTGGCATATGGTGACCCTGTACAGTATTTCACGTATCTCGGAGACATCGGATTTCTTCAAAACTTGTAAAGATTTTGATACTGCATGCTATTAAAACGGTAAATTGTTAACATCGATATCACCGTCATCATTTTGTTTTTGATAGTTTACGTGGACACACAAAGTTAATCTATTATTTTTGTTTGGCTTGAGAAATATATTTAGTGGAGTATAATGCATAAAATAGAACAACGAATTGATTGTTTTCCATGGCTTTTAAGTGTAAATGGCACCCGTTTTCAATGACAAACATTTTTTTTTTGCGTATTTGGCAATTTTTTATTGGTAAATAGGGAAAAAAATCAAAGTACTGGAAAGGAATACAGTTCAGTAAATCAAAGAGATTCCCCGCAATCCCAACTCAACCAAACAGTTCAAGATTATTACAAATCATTCCAAACAGTGTTCCAAAATACAAAAGCATGTCCCGCCCGGGATTTAAAGAGATGGTACAGTATTTGGTGGAGATGAGAGTTGGGCTTATTACTTTTTGCGAGATACCAAGAATAGTACAAAACATACCATTTAAAGAGGAATCCAAAGTTAATTTGATGAAAATCGGGTTTAGAATGACTGAAACATCCGAAAACAAAGTAAAACAAAGCGATCATAAAAAGTGTGGGTCCCTCACTTTATTAGAATCGCTCTTTTTTGGATATCTCAGCCATTTCAAAACCAATTTTCATCAAATAAACGCTGAATTCCTCATAGCATTACATGACCTTTCATATTTCATAAGCGGTTCCTCATTATCTCACCAAAAAATGTTAAACGCCTGAAATTAAGTCTCAACCAAAACTATAAGATCCCTTTAACAACTTGAAGCATAATTGGGGGGGGGGGGATTAATTTCTGAATTTCCTATCGCTCACCCCTCGGACAGTGCCTCGCCGAAGCGGAAGTGAATCCGACACCATTAGTTGAGGAACACGTGACATTAATACACCTGTTTGGGCGTGGCCTCAGGACGGCCGAGGTCCAGCTCGCGTTGGACAGGATGGTCCCATCAACTCCAATTGAATACGAATGGAGGTACGGGTACGGCTGGTCGCTCAGATTCGCTCTGCACAGGATTAGCAGATTCATCTGGCGGTCTTTGTCCAGGAACTCCGAAGTCTTGATCGACAAGATATCAGCTGCTGGGGGCTCGCCACTGGTTCCTACGTGTAGATAAATACATCCTTAACAGTAATTGGGAGAATAGTGTTCCAGAGATCGTTAAATGAATGACAGTTACTGTAGAAGTAATATGTATGCTAGCGGTATTATTAATTTTCGCATTTGGAGCACAACAGTGACACTAATAAAAATTGTACAACACATTATGGGGACGATACCCGTCATCAAATAAAAAAGTTTCGAAGGGTGTGGCATGTGGTAACCCTGTACAGTATTTCACGTATCTCGGAGACATCGGATTTCTTCAAAACTTGTAAAGATTTCGATACTGCATGCTATTAGAACGATAAATGGTTAACATCATTACCATCGTTATCACGTCTTTTTTTATAGTTTACGTGGGCACACAAATTTGATTTATATATATTTTTTTTTTGTGGCTCGAGAAATACATATAGCGTATTATAATGTTTAAAACAGAACAACGAAGTGATTGTTTGCATGGTTTTAAAGGGAACGCAAACCCAAAGAGCAATGTGGATTGAGTGAAAGCAGCAATATTGGTAGAACACATCAGTGAAAGTTTGAGGAAAATCGGACAATCGATGCAAAAGTTATGAATTTTTAAAGTTTTGGTGTTGGAACCGCTGGACAAGGAGACTAGTAGAGGTTATGACGTATTAGTGGACAACAATAGAAAGAAAACATAAAGGAAATCCAACAAAAGTTCACTTTTCTGGCATTATGAAAGAGCACTTGACTAACCGCTTTCAGAAAGCAGGGGGAATAATTGCTACCCTTAACATAATTATGTCAGCATCAAATTAATGGAATATGTAATTTTCATGAAAAGTGAATTTTTGTTGAATTTCCTTTATATTTTCTTGTATTGTCGTCCACTCATACGTCATAACCTCTAGTAGTCTCTTCATCCAGCGGTTCCAACACCAAACCTTTAAAAATTCATAACTTTTGCATCGTTTGTCCGATTTTCTTCAAACTTTCACTGATGTGTTCTACTAATTTTACTGCTTTCACTCAATCCACTTTGATTTTTGGGTTTGCGTTCCCTTTAAGTGTAAAAGGAACCCATTTTTAATAAAAAACATTGTTTGCGTATTTGGCAAATTTGTATTGATAAATAGGGGAAAGATCACGGTACTGAAAAGGAAAAAAGTTCAGTAAATCTATTCCCCGTCATCCCGACTCACTCAAACATTTCCAGATTACTACAAATCATTGCAAACAGTGTTCAACAATACGAAAGAATGTCCCGGACGGGAACAACTTCAAATATAATAAGGGGGGGGGGGGGGGGAGGGGAAGGGGGAGGGAAGATACATCTCTGGATTTCCTATCGCTCACCCCTCGGACAGTGCCTCGCCGAAGCGGAAGTAATTCCGATGCCATTAGTTGCGGAACACGTGACATCAATACACCTGTTTGGGCGTGGTCTCAGGACGGCCGAGGTCCAGCTCGCGTTGGACAGGATTACCCCATCAACTCCAATTGAATACGAATAGAGGTACGGGTTTGGCTGGTCGCTCAAGTTCGCTCTGCACAGGATTAGCAGATTCATCTGACGGTCTTTATCTAGGAACTCCGAAGTCTTGATCGACAAGATATTAGCTGCTGGAGGCTCGCCACTGGTTTCTACGTGTAGATAAATACATCCTTAACAATAATTGGGAGAATAGTGTTCCAGAGATCGTTAAATGAATGACAGTTACTGTAGAAGTAATATGTATGCTAGCGGTATTATTAGATAACGGGTAGATAAAGACATCCGAAACAATTATAAGGAGAATAATATTCCAGAGGTTGTTAAAGAAGTAACATTTACCAACAGAAGTTTGCTGGTACTATTCTTGTTTGCATTATTAGCACAGCAGTGACACTCATAAAGATTGTAAAACTCATAATGGGGATGACACCCGTCATTTAATGAAACGTTTCGAAGGGTGTGCATGTGGTGACCCTGTACGGTATTTTACGTACCTGGGAGACATCGGATTTCTTCAAAACTTGTAAAGATTTTGTTATTGCATGCTTTTGAAAACTGTAAATTCATAATATCATTATCATCGCTTTCATGTCTTCTTTTTTTATTTTGACAGTTTTCGTGGACTCCTAAAGTTACAGACTTTCAGTTACCGAAAAATCTATGTAGGACCATTCCAGTTTATCAAATGTAGTCTGCTAGAAGCATGAAACTCGTGGCCTCGGATTCAATCATATGAAATGCTTTCCTCAATAAAATGTCTCTTCCTGAAACCAATCTGATAAAAAACTAATTATCTCAGTCATTTTTTTAAGCTTTTGAGCAAGGAATTTTGCTAAAAGTTTGTAGGTTTAATCAGTGTCCAAAGCA
Organism: Diadema antillarum; assembly: GCF_040938485.1. Classification (NCBI taxonomy): domain Eukaryota; kingdom Metazoa; phylum Echinodermata; class Echinoidea; order Diadematoida; family Diadematidae; genus Diadema; species Diadema antillarum. The sequence continues at coordinate 260,341 of NW_027272500.1, forward strand.
GAGGTAGGTCGCTGATTTTTCTTTTTTTCAAAAGTACAGGTCCTTAAAGGGGATGGCTACTAACCGATCAGTGGGAATCAGTGGGAATGCTGAGGGATGATTGTTCCAATCCTTGTGGGATTCATTTAAGAGTTCATTATATATATACTGTTGTGTGAAAATTATTTGGTTCAGAACGGTCTCATATTCAAGTAATGTGCAGATTACTGCCCCGTCAATGACCAGGCACGCTAACCTGGAAACATTAAACTGCACATTACTTGAATATGAGACCATTCTGAAGCAAATAATTTTCACACAACAATAGATGTACTCTTAAATGAATCCCACAAGGATTGGAACAATCATCCTCCAGCAATCCCACTGATTCCCACTGATCAGTTATTAGCCATCCCCTTTAATTTTCTTCGTAATGAGATGAATAATTTTCATTGATCCGAAGCCAACACCAAAAGAGAAGTTAAAACTTTTCAGCAGCACTTCTCCCACATCACCCAGTGGTGAGAATAAAGCGTATTCTTCTCGCCATTCTTGACCCAATTTGCTCTGGATGTAGCCATGACACGGTGGTGGCAATATTGATATTCACATTAAAGATAATGACCACACCGATGATGTCAAGTTATATGAAAATAACATAAAAATATATTGAGCAATGTCACTTATTACCTATATTTCATTAAAAAAAGATTTTAATATCAGGAAAGCAAACTGCTGTTACCCTCCAAACTCGCCATTCATCCTGAGTCACAAACTTTTTTGTGTGTATTATTTTGGTTACCGTAATGATTATTTGTCTGTATGTACATTTTGTGACGCTTTCATGAAATCACATTGATTTCGTTTTTTTTTTCTCTTTTATGAGACGTGGAAAATAAACTTGAAACTTGAAAATTGAAACAAATACTCTTCAATCAATCTAGACATATATACCAAAACTGAAACAGACTTTGCGACAAATAGAATTTGACGAGGAAGAATTCATAAGGTTAAAGTTCATAATGTTAAAGTAATATATTTTTCTATTGCACGTTTAAACACTGAGTCGTTTTTATGCATATATTATTTCTCTCTCTTGAAGATGACGTCTTTCTTTCGAATTCCTTGATATCATTTCATTCTCGATGTGAAAAGACCTGATGCATATAGTACGAACATCTATAATTGTACATATTCACTTACCACAGCTCCTCACGTACACGCAATGAGTCCGTGCAGTGGTAGTGCTACCGATTTCATTGATGCCTCTGCAGGATATATCTACGCATCCATTTGGGGGAGGGTCAAGGGTCACTGAAGGGGAGCTTGAAGATGACCGGATGACGTCATCGATTGCAATCTCGTATGTCCCGATTAGTGGAAATGGCTGCTCACTGGGGTTGACGTGACACGTGATCGTGAGGCCATTAGTTTGTCGTCCATCCTCGTTGTCACCGATATCAATCGAGATGATATTATCTGATGGAGCGTCTGTCACGTGACCAGGGTTAAAGGCAGATTGATATTCAAATAGCCCAAGATTAAAGGCTAGTTCAAGGAATATCGCCTTTAGAATATATATATTCGTATGAAATTGCATCACAAACCTCACACTGTCACTCGGGACTTGATGTACATGTGGACTGAGTGAATGCAGCAATATTAGTGGGACATATCAGTGATAGTGATAGAAGACTACTACAGTGTATGATGTCACATGCTAAGAACAATATAAGGAAGATATAATGAGAACTTGTATATATATATATATATATATATATATATATATATATATATTGCATATCTTAGAAAGCACATTTCTTCGACTTGTCACATGTTAAGGGTAATATCGTTCCCCATGCCTTCTGAAAGAGGTGAGTCAAGTGTTCCTTTATTATGCGAGAAGAGTGAAAATATATTTATTTAATTATTTTCTTTATATTGCTGTACACATGTGACATCACAAGCTGTAGTTGACTACTTCATACAACAGTGAGTATTAAAGCAGAAACTTTTGAACGGATTGTTCGATTTTCCTCAAACATTTAACTGTTGTATTCTACCTATATTGCTGCATTCACTCAATCTACATGTCTTTGAAGGTGGACTTGTCCTTTAACATCACTCATTCGGTCAAAATAATATCTAAGTACCCCAGGGCCATCATACCTTGTATTATTACCCATATAAGGAAGGTAGTATTGCCGGGCAATTGTAGTTGGTATTTCGATATTTCGATGGGGGTTCAATGATAGCATGTGGGTGTAGTTGAGCGCAGTGGTGTAGGGTTCGACCTGGCGCCGAGTGGATTTGTTACATTTGTTACCGTAAATCGGGAAGTTTATTTAGAAATGATTTAAGTTACTGCTCGAAGATGCCTGAAATGGGTTATTATAATAATATGGACTGTCTACAGCATTGGTTGCAATCAAGGCCAGGCCATATATATATACTGTATGTATATATATATATATATATATATATATATATATATGAAGAGTTTGTTCGCAAAAACCGATAAGTCCTTTTTTGAAGATTTTGAAGTACGGTCTCTGTCATAAAGTACAAAATTATACCTTTTAATGATATATTGGTCACTACATATAAAGGTACATTTTTGAAGTTATGGTCAAAAGAAGCAAACCTTTTCTTATTATTCTCTGTATTTTTCTTGACCTTTAATCGCAAATATCTCCATTTGGCAAATATAGACTCATCGGTTTTTGCGAACAAACTCTTCATATATATAAATGTAATCCTTATATATATATATATATATATATATATTTACCGTTATAAATTTTATTTTGCTATCATGTTTCTTCAGATTACTTAGATACGTCTATAAAAACTTTGCAGACCAACAAGTTACCCGTGATATCTCTCGTGCATGTATCAATGTTGCTATGATGATTAATAAATGACGCTGCAGGGAAACATCCAAATTATGCTACTTTAGTTTAGTTTAATTATACGGCACATACATTGTATGTCAATATTCTTTTTGTGATGCCCCTAGAACAAGTCGTGACATTTGGCTATTTAAGTGAAAAGCATAAATGTATCAATGTAAGTCAACATGCATATTATTTGCATTGCTTAGTCCCCTAAAATCCAATGTTACCTTAAGGGAATATGCACTTCGTGTAATACTTTCTTTCGCTCATTACGAACATCCAATGGTAACGAGTTATAAACCATTTTAAAACTTGACGTGTTCTTCGTTATACACGTTTATATTTGGGACGTATGATACAGGATATATTGCGATGGTTTCTTTATGTTATCTGAAACACACGAATTTCAAATGCCTAGATATTCGATAATAAGACAATTAAATAGGGTTCTTTATATATGAGCATTTGTGGCGTCATCCCATATGTTCGTTAATCCAGAGATGAAGAAAAAAAAACGTGCTTTAAATACGGAACGTCCATATGAACCTTATTCCCCTTTAGGATTAACATGCCTTTGGAATAAACGGAACTTCGGAATAACGAACATTTTTTTTTCATTCAATGTACTAACCAGCCTCATCTATTAACAAACCTTCGTAATAGCGAACGGTAACCCGACGTATATTACCCTATTGAAGTCGAAGACATACTAATTGTGAAAGGGTAAACAGCTGAATGTTTTAAAATTCCCTCCTGTTTCGATGAATTTTGAATAGGAAATGCATGCTTTTCTTTGTTGTTCTCGTATGAAGGATCAGGCGTTGCTGCATTACATCGGTATTAGGCTGGCTTCAAGGGGGATACGACATTTTGTTGCCTGAAATAGAACTGTATTGCCCGAGTCGAAGACGAGGGCAATACAATTCTAGTGAGGGCAATTAATGTCGTCTCCCCCGAGAGTAGACAGTCCATATTATTATTATTACCTATTTCAGACATCTTGAACAGAAAAATAAATCATTAAAATGTCGATTTTTTCAAAACTTCTCAATTCACGATAACAATTTTCCACTCGGCGCCAGCTCGAGGTCTACACCACCTTGCGCGCTGCATCCCTATACACAGCTAAGGTACGCGGCGCGCGTACAACAGCCAACTGACACAGGCGCAGGGATCGTCCCTTATTTTAACGTGTTAACCTATGGGAATTGCACTATGTCGCCAAACTCGGGTATGCGTAGAAACAGCCAGTTTACACAGTAACAGCGATCGTCCTTTATTTTTTACGTGTTAACCTATGGGAATTTGCCCTTCATCGCGAAACCTCTCCGCGAGAAACCGTCATCAACAGTAAATTTTGCTGACTGGGAGCTGAAGTGCCCGGAAGCTTTATTCCCCCGTTTTTAACACACAAATCCCTCTATTGCAAAAGCAGGGAATATGGAAAATTTCTCTTCTCCCTGCTGGCGTGGAATCCCGCGCGTAGTACGAGGAGAATTCAATTTTGTATAACCACAGCTCTGATGCCTGATACGGGTAATAATATAATTATGATATCTTTAATTCTGAGATACATTCCATTTTAAACCCAGTTAATACACCCAATTAATATTTTATTTTGTAGTTCCTACTGTGCGCATGAGCAGACAATAGGTAATCTACCATAACAAATATGTTGGTGTTTTATTTCACTCAGGTAAGCATAAAAAATGAAGTGATTATTCGTGCAATCCTTGTAATCCATGCATCTCATGACAAAAAATAAAAGTGTGCACGCAAGCTATAACTACGAAATGGTTTATTGTTTCATTGCGTGTGCTTATAATTTTCTTGAACTTTCTTTGTTTGATAATAACAAATATGGATGCCTTGATAATTTGAGATCAATTAGCGTTCTGTGGTGATAGATCGTACTGTTACATTTATTGGTGCTTTTTATGCATTTATGAAGATTATGTTATACCACCTCACTGACTTATTGACCGATTGATGTGCTTTTTAACTCCACAGGAAAGAGTTTCATTTTTTCCCTTTGATATGTATATATATATATATATATATATATATATATATATATAAAATTTCTGTCTGCAATCAACATTGAACGTACCTAATATCATATACAGCGATTTGTTATTCTTTGAAATTGTCACTAGTAAGTATGAAAACACCATTTTGTTCATCTATGTTCTGAACGTCAACAACCACTGTCCTACGAAATATTCACTCTTTTTATTTTCCATTTCCAAGCGTTCAGCCAGGCAATGCATAATTAACATTAATATTACAAGATGTGCTGGAACCGATTAAGAAAAGAAATGCCAAGGGGATAGGAAAGTGAAACTTTGATGTCAATTCATAAGCAGCCATTGAAGGCGAAAAAGAAAACATCCTTAAAATATTTCACGACTGGAAATGACAGCCGGTTTCTCCCCCACACATTGTTTGTTTGTGTGTGTGTGTGTGTGTGTGTGTATGTGTGTGTGTGTGTGTGTGTGTGTGTTTTGTGTGTATTTCAATCGGAGATATATTTAGAGTTGCACCTAAGAATATTGGAGTTCTCTACTTCTGTAACTGAAAGCAAGCAGACAATTTTGATTGAGAAAGTCCTTTCCAAAATCAAGTTTAAAAAAGACGATCTGCAAAAGAGGAAAGGATATATACACAAGGAGCATGTCTTTTTAATGATATGACAGCCAGTCCTGTTTATGAAGATTAATTATGGTACTTACGTTGGACCTGTAACGTTCTAGACTGTTCACTGCTGCGAAGTTGGCACTGAAGGACGCCCCCATGGTCAGCTACCGTCGGAGTTAATGCCAGTTCGCTACGAACGTTGTAAGTATCTACGTTACCGGTTCCTTAAAAAGTGAAAAGGATCCAAAATAACAATTACAGTTTGTTGTGTCAATAATTCAATTGGGTCGTAACCTGATCATGGCCATCCATTGATACGAGAAAATAAAGAAATAAATGAAGGTAATATGACGTAGCCTTGTCCAATGCAGAGTCTGAGTCACAACACTGAAGTTCAAGCGCACTTCCAAAGCCGGGTCGATGCGTGCAGACCGTATTGAAAAGTAGTTCTAAACAACTTCAAACCGCTCACTATATAGGCTATAAGTATTATACCGTTGCCTCGCGGCACTACGTCTCATTGCATGAATCCAGTACTTTGTTGATGATAAGTGAAAGTTCCAAATATCAAGGTGTCATATCACTTCTTTTTCATTCATCTTGAGACCTGAAATTTCCTCTTGTTGTAAATTATTTCAATCACTCTCTGCTGAGTATTTTGCATTGTTTTAGACAACTGATGGATGTGAATGATGCAGGGAAGCTGTAGATTATCATTATCCATTGTGTTACAAGTGCCAATGACAATGTAGGGAATAATGCGATTTGAGACATGGGATCATTGCATCTAATTAACACTTTAGACGATGCTGTTTTGCTTAACATAGATTTTTTTTTTTGTCGTTGTCGCTGAAAAAGCAAGTATTTTTTTTCACAAGTAATCAATCGCTGAAGTGAGTTAGGTCCCCTTTGAAAGAATAGGCAGTACAGACAACGGGCTTTGCCTCAGTAGAGCACAACTCCTGAGTATATTAGCTGCCATTGCATTGACTGGAACCAGAAACCTACACGTTCTTTGATATCCACTCAGCTAGAAACAGCTATCACAAATACACCCCTAAAGAGAGTGTCCAAAAGCAAGAAATTAAGCGTTTCATTACCAATGTCCCGAATTTTTTTTGAAAACACCCACAGACACACACACATACACACACACACACACACACACACACCCAGACCCTCTTCCACCCTTCTTGGTATGACGCTTATAAGATGACAAGTGTGTGTGTGTAGGGGGGGGGGGGACCGAGATTTGTCCTACATTATCTGACTAGTGATCCACACAGCCATTTTGTTTTCTTGTGCCATATAACATCTAAATTGAGCCGTTCATCACACTTACAATCCCTTATAATCCCTTGTATGGATGTACATATACTTTGAAGTTTTTGCATGATTATGTTGACCTCTTTACTTCTTTCAAAGCTCTTATCACGTATGTGTTTACATGATGTCATAACACTCTTAGAATAGTTAGGCAAAAAATACCAAACTTTTAACCAACACTGGGCAACATACTGTCCACACAACTATTGGTTAAAATCTGCCCAACTGATGTTGGGTAATGAGTTATGTGGTTGGGCAAATTAAGTTGCCCATCAGCTGTTGACCAGTTAGACTTCCCCCAACTTTGCAATTCCCAACCGTTGGTTTAATTTTGAGTTGGGTAATCATTTGCCCAACCAATTTTACCCAATTACAGACGAATTAGATATTGCCCAACTTCCATTTGTCCAGCTGTTTAGTAAGTTGAATTTTGGTTAATCATGCCCAGGTCGACAAACCAGTTGGCAACTGGTACTAGTAACAGTTGATTCCAGTTGAGGCAACGGGTTTCAAAATGGAAATTGGAATGTGTGACTAGAATCAACTGGTGTCCATTATTCAACTGGCATCAACTGGCATTCGTCCAAATGGATTCAACTGATACCAGTTAGAATCAACTGGTATCAAATGGAATCAACTGGGATCCAGTTGAGAAAATTAATTTTGTGTTTACCAAAACATGTGTATGTCAAGACATTGTTCATATCTAACCTATCATAATCCTACAGCTAGTCGTAAAGCCTATACCTAGTACCAAGTACATCCAAGCTTTATAGCCAACAACCTAGACCTAGTTAGTACCAGGGATATTTCATTCACATATATAGGGTCATTTTAGTTGTAATGCTTTAAGACATGGTTACCATGTAGATTACACTTTTATTATAAAAACATTAAAATACCCCATGAAAGATGCAAGTTGAAATTGTGAATATCATGGCAATGATATTCAATAAATTCTTAATACATTTCTGACATTTCAGATTTTATTGAAATCATTAAAAAAAAACATTAAATTTAACAAAATTTCATCTTTTTCACGAAGAAAATTTCAATAACTTATGAATATTCATGAGCAGAAAAAACACAAAAACAGTACAAACCAATATTAACCAACTGGTATCAACTGGTATTGAAATTTCAACGTTTTAGCGTTTGTTTTTTTAATCTGGAATGATGTGGTGTAAAGCAAGTCCATTCAGGTATATGGGTTTCAAATTGTGTCATCTAACTATTTGCACACAAACCGACACACACACACACACACACACACACACACACACATACATACAAACACACACAAAACACACAAGCAATATTGTAGGAGTATCCTGTAGTTTGCTCCCACAGACAGATACTCCCACACTGTTGATCTTTTAACCCCTCCGGTGTTGACGGAATAAAGGGAAACGTAAGAAAATTATGTCAAAATACGTCCACAATGTAGCTCTTGCTTTAATATATACACTGCATATATAGACAATACATTGTGTGTGTGTGTGTGTGTGTGTGTGTGTGTGTGTCTGTGGGAGCGTTTTTCCCCCCTCCCATTCCTAAAACGGAGAACACCCTATAGTAATTCTTGGTACCCCTACAAAATCGTAAGGTTTGGCCATCCTTCCATACGTAGGCCTATATATACCACACACAAACACACACACCGCCATATACATACACACACGCGTGCACGCACAGACTTTTTTTTTTTTACTTATCCATGAAAATTTACCAAGTTAGAAAGGAACGTAACAAAATCACCCAAGTACTGGTAAGAAATACCCAAGCTTAATGTGCAAAAACAAACCCCCCCCCCAAAAAAAAAAAAAAAAAAAATGTTGGTGAATTAATTGATATACACCATATAAGGCGAATTTCTACCAAAGTATCAGTTGCCCAACAAAAATTACCCAACACGCAAAGGGAATGCGTCCCTTACACAACAGCACGGCGGGGCAAAAAGTATCCAACTCTCCATTACCAATTCCGTTGGTAAATATTCGCCCAATATTTAAGTAAGAAGAATTGCCCAATGTTGGCTTAATCACATAAAAGCTCAATTGGGCAATAATTGCCCAGAATGATGATTTCTTTAAACCAACAATTGCCAAACTAAATTTACCCTATTTTTTTTCGAGTGTACATAATACAACAAAATATTAAAACACTAAAACAACATTACATAATATCAGGAAGATAAAATGGGGGCGGTCTCCCTTCCTCCTCCTAGCTTGCTGAAGAAAATCACGAAAATAAGGAAAAATAAAAGAATAACGTCAAATACGTATGTAGGCATTAACACCAGCAATGGAATCAATGGAGCCTATAATTAACTATATATTATAGCGTTATCATTACTTTATTCGTGTATTAATGAATCCAACTTACGTTCTCCCTCACACCTCACTCCGGCGTCTTCACCATGTCCACAGTCATGACAGTCCCAATAGTAACGTCGGCATTGTAAAAGAGAGGTTTCTGTTCCAGCACAGTTAAGAGTGTCAAGCCAGATTGGTCCTGATCCCGCCCCAAAGTGGGCACTCGAGTAATGAGCCGAGGCCGATAAATAGCCCAGATCTCTGCACACCACGTGTGCATCGTTGATACCCCAGTCATCGTCACACACCGTGCCCCAACGCCCGCTACACCTTATCTCAACTCGGCCCTCATTTTCGCTTGATCCAGCAACTAACCTCACTGGAAGAAAATAGTGGAAAATACAAATCGCAGACTAGTCATATTCACACGAGACACAATATCTCATGAAAACAGCCACAAAGAAGATATATTTGAACACACACGTAGTTCAATGTGATGTATTATCCTGCCACGTATCTCTCAGTTTGAAATGTACTTACAAAAAGTGTTTATCGGCAAAGTAAACGAGGATATTCTAACAAAGTGAAACGTGTAAAAGTGACTGTTTTCATGATTTATTTATATCATTAAACATTCGATAGAAAAAACTTGCTGAGCAGAGTTTATCAAAAAACCACGAAGGAGAATGAAAAGGATAGCCAATGTGATGAATGTTTCTTTTCGCCCTGTATGTTTGGTGTGTGTTTTGGAACGTTGTCAAGATATCAAGCCGCATGTACTCACCCGCATAGCCGGGGCACGTAGTTATACGACTGCTACAGCGATATAGTATGGCCGCTGTACTCTTGAATAATGTCTGCCTTTGTCAGTCAGTGCGGCTGGTCATCCATATCATAAGGCATTGTCTTTTTATCAAGTTTAAATGGCGATTTCTTTCAGAGTATGTATGGAGGGAGATGATAGGGATTCATCTTCACCATTGATTCACTGAAATAGTTGCAATAATTGTTAATAGCGTCATATTATTAACATGAACTCTAAGCAAACATGGACTGCCACTTCCGTCCTTCAGGAAATTAAACCTGCCCTGGAAAATCAGATACTGGTCAGCACATCTGTCATAATTCATTTCCTACAAAATATTATCATAATTGCTTCTGTTAATCTCTGCATTTTGGGGAAACATGTAAGACTTGCGTGAGACAAGGGATCAAACATGAAACACTTCCTGTTGAAATAGCAGAAAATAAACCAGAAATGACGGTGTAATTGTATCAGTTGTTTTATGAACGTTCATTGCTTCCACCATTAAGATTCTCCAAGTCTATATCCGTAGTCACTTTTACACAGGGAAGACATCAAACTATAAAATTGAGCAAAAATAACTATAATGCGGTCGTTCTACTACAACGTAGTGGGGACGTTATACCATGACACACATCAGTCTACCAGCACGTTCTATGGAGGAGGATGACAAAGTTACTCATGAACCCCAAACTACACACCTAATGGACTTATATCAGCTCGGGTAAGATGAACAAGTATTCAGATACCAGACACCTTCTATAGATGAAGGAAAATTTACCTTTAAGGGGTGTTAAAAAGCTTGTTTCTGTGACTACTCGTTATTGTAGGTGAAAGTTCACTTCCGTTTTCAGCTGTTAATGTTTTTCCAGTTTGACGTAGTGTGACAGATATCTTTTTCACTGTGCTCATTTCAACGGCATAAGCATTCATTAAGCTTGCAGTAGATTACCTATATGTTACACAAGAAGTATCCCATCGATTACTATTTTTTCCTTTTAATTTTCAGAACTTCAGACTCTGCACTGAATAATTTAGCAACTTCATTAATACGAGTTTCGGCTTGTACAAGAATGTTTATTGTAACCTTTATGAGGAATGGGCAGAAACCGAATGATTCCCAACACCAATGACGGCCATTGTATTCAACATTTGGTCAGTCTTTTAATTTTCAGGTACTACGTCCTCATGGTCTAAACTCCAGGCATTCTCAGCACTGGCTCGTAGGCATTTCTCTATTTCTTCGAAAATGTTTGCGGTCAGTCTATACACCGTAGAGGGTCCGTTATGAAAGTCTCATAACCTGCCTAATGTCTCACATGGAATTATTCACCGTCATGCCTTAAAAGAAGCGGATTTATCGTAATTGTATATTTGGGAATTACAAAAAATTCTGTAGGTTCTAAAGAGTGATTCTATAGGGCCTGTTGCCTTATAAGCCCGACGAAGACAATTTTCTGGAAGACGAAAAATTGGACCGTTTTTGGTTCTTTCTCTTATTGTCGGTCAAAGTTCACATCCGATCAACCTCCGCTTTGGGAATGAATATGGATAAAGTCATCACCATAGTGGGCGTGAACGGAAATTTGATTGGCAGTGTCAGTTCTGATAATCACTCACTATACGCGCTGTATCTTGGAGAAGGAAAGCAATGGTCCATGCATGCCAACTGATCAGCGACTTTCTTCTTTAGCTTTCTCAATGGTTTTTGTTTGCGTTTTATTAATTCAATACATATTTTGCCTATGATAAATTGTGCTTTTCTCATTTCACATACAAAATTGCCACCTAGATGATGTCTAAACGTATAAAGGGGCATACAGGATGCTGTTGATTCAATATGTTCCCATGATCGTTTACAAAGCACTAAGTTCTATTTACATTTTTACGTTATGTTTATATGTATGTCTGCATACAAAAAGTTGAACATCTTCTTCATATACCTTTATTCTTTGTGAAGTTGAAAATTCTATTACAACAATCATTATTGTGTAAAGTTTCTGCAGAAAAGAAATACGGTTTATTTCAGGGATTTCAGAATAGATGAACTGCAGCTGATAGATGGAACGTGCTCCAAATCTCTGTTCCAAGGGTAAAGAAGGATTGTCATGATTTTATTTTTGATGGTATGGGAATAGGAAGATTGTTGTCAGTTTTAGTTGAAGATGAGCAAATTCGTCTTGTGGCTGCAGATATGTTGATAAGAGAGAGAGAGAGAGAGAGAGAGAGAGAGAAATAAAGAGGGGGGGGGGGAAATAATGGTAAATACTTATGGATGGTATTATAATTTTTATAATAGTCCTACATAAGTGATTGGACATAAGGAAAAGAATTACGCGACTGCCAAAACTTTTGGGTGTTTTCTTTACCAGATTGTGACATCGGATACACGTGAGGCTGCCAAACCCCGCCCACTGTCATGCGTAACTGCCAGCTGAATTTTCTTGCATTGTTTTGGAGCTGACACAATTTCTTTTGATATCCATTATCCGAAAGAAGACGAAATGTCAGTCCATATTTCTAATGCATTTCCAATAATAATTTATCACTTGTAAGCAATAACATTATTATTATGGTGCAGTTTGATTTCGTACACCATCCTAGCACGTTTTCTTAGAGACGGTGTTTCTTAGTAATCTTTCTCCCATCTTCATGTCCTCCCTAGACAATACGTAGAGTGTCCGCTGAGAGTCTGTAAAGTTTCTTCCCTTTTACTCTCGTCAGCTCTGATGCATAGAAGACTAATCTTTCACTCACTTTTCCCTAAAATCTGTCAGATATTATCCTTCAGCTCGTGTGTAGGGGAAGACAAAGTATTTGTCCTTCTTTAGAAATCATTCTTTATGGAATAAGAGTACCACTCGTGTAACAAATGAGGGAATATCAATGGAGAGTGCCGCACTAGGTGAAAGGTAACTTCCGTCTTGTTTAAGAGATTCAAGATCTACAGCGATTTCTATCTCCGTCGTGCATAATTTGTCATTTCCCTTTCAAAATGTCAGATTCCTCTCAAGGTCATAACTAGATGGAAGTGGGAGATTAACGGTTCCTTGTCATTTTCTCAGTATTTCGACGAATGCTCACGCATTACCGTCACTTTCTATAACACACACTCCATAATTTCAAAAGCAACACATTGTCATATGAAAGACACGATCGTGCTGAACAGCCATTGCTCTAACTTGAAATATCATTTCTTATGGTGTTTCTTGTAGATGTTTTGATACACGTAGACTTTTAGTGGATGCTGACAATGGCACTTTCTTCATCAATGTTACAGTTGTAAATGTGTATTCTGTTTTCAGAATTTGAAAGGACACAATCTAATTAAGCTCTCGAAAAAGTCAAATGTGTTCTGCTTTGGCACAATGACAGCAATTGAACTCTATGTGTCAGGGAGCAGAAAATGGTACCAAAACTGCAGCATAAAAATGGTGTTTTTCAACCTTCTCCGAAAATCTTGCTGGCAGAAAATTGTACCACTACGTTTGTTTGAATCAATGGTTATAAATTCTTAAAGTGTTTTTGTGAAAATATCATTCCGTCTAAAGTCACCAACCTATCTATTCATGTGATGGCTGTACTATATCATGCTCAATGACTTCGCTGGTTGTGGTGAAGCCGTTTGTGATTTGGACGCCATTCAAATACCAGGTCGGTGCAGCTGAACCTGGGACGCCATTTCCTGAGCACACTGCCGTGACTTCACGGCCAGCCCGGAGAGGAGACGGCACCTCGAGGTTCATTGTCATTCCAGCTGCAAAAAGAACAAAAAAAAATTATATTATCAAACGTCCATGGTTGTGTACATCAATTATTCAACTGATTGTAGAGTTGTAGTTTAAATGGGGCTTTAGGTTTCCAATGTTTTTGTGTGTTATTGAAAACTTTCTTTTTATGAAACATTAAAGAGCATACAATTCTAAGAGGAATTCAAAGTTCATCTGACGAAAATTGCTTTTGAAATGGCACAGATATGAAAAAACAGGTCCTGATAAAGGTGCAATCTACCTTTAATTAGGATCATTTTGTTTTTATCAAATAAACTTTGAATTTCTTTTAGGAATTGCATGCTCTTTATTATTTCATTAGTCGTTTCTCATTATCTCTTTAATAAGCAGAAGGATATTGCCCACGACTAAGCAAATAAAAAACATACAAAAATGTCTATTGAAATAAGGTAAGGTTAGGAAGTCGGGATGGAATTAGCAATATATTTGATGGCTAAAACAGTCAAATTCACCTCAAGTTATACGTCTTTGTATCCGCACACTCAAATGAAAATATATCATAAGCGTCATGATTATCCATTTTAAACACAATTTCCCACTCATCGATTTCCAGTTCTAACCTTTTTTTTTGTCAACAGAGACACAAATAAAAATTACCCAAAATGCGTATATTATGAAAAACAAAAAACAAAAACGTTGTATGAAACTATTATTCTGCTTACCACTGAGGTAAAAATTTATGAAAAGAAGCCCAATCTGCCCCAACACTCGGCTGGCAGTCATTGTGGCGAGATTCCTGGAAGATATAATGCTGATGGAAAAAAAAATCAATCAATTAAAAATCAATCAATCAATCGATCAGTGAAACATAATCAAATAAATGAATTAATCAATCATTCAATCAATCAATTAGTCAGTGACACCACGAATTATTATAAGCGAAGAAATATAAGGCATATCATACGCAAAATTGATGTTCGACTTCCGCGGTTTTACCAGGAGTTGAAATTCACAATATGGATATTACTGATTCAAAGAAAAACGAAAGTTAAAAACGTTAGTTAAAAACGTTGGTTAATTGATTTCCTCATTCCTACTCTCGAGTATTTCTCTGCAAAAATGGATAGAATTTGAAACTGTGAAAAGTTGTAAGGTTCTCCAATCTCCAGACATATACTTCTCTACCTCCTTTACCACGAAACTCGTATCAAATCTGGTTCGGTATCATGCTTTCAAAATGTCTTGCTTTTATGAAGTCACGGGGAGGTACATGTCAGAGCCTACTCGCATGATGAAATCCACAAGATTCATCCGCACAGCGTGATGAGTCATTTAGTTTCCTGCTTCACAAGTGAACACGATTTTTGTAATGGGATCTGGTTCATATATTTCACTTCAAATGGATTTTCATTTGATGACCTCTTCATCTTACAGCTTCAGCGAAGGATATCAGATTTAGATTTACATTCTTGTCTCTCTTACACTCATATTACATGTGAACAATTTTATATCGAATATTATAAAGTGTAGTTGGAATAATATTATATCAACTTCGACAAATTCCCTTGTATTTTAGAGAATAAAATCTAGCCTGTCTTCTGCTGTTTAGAGAGACAGAAAAAAAAAATCAAGCAATTTTGCAATAGTGATGTAATCAGCGAGTAAAGTACCTTGTGGATTTAAATTACAGGATGTTTCTTAGCAAACTATCGGTATCTAGATTTGGAAGCCGTGTAAACATAAATCAAAGCACTGATATAAGTATGTATGAATGGAAGAACTAAAAACAAGACATTCATTTACGTTTGCATTATAAGTCCTTGCATTTGGCACAAGTTTTATAAGGGATTTTCAAAACAAAATTTTCTCATCTCTGACAACATCACGATCTTCAAGCACATTCAAGAGTCACCTCAAAATAAAAAAGAAGAAAATGAAGAGAACATATCATTGCCTTCTAAACGATTTGAATTGGATGAAATAAATGGGAATTTGATCGATTCATGCCGCAAATTGTAAACGTACTCAGACAGATTTTTCCCCCAACTTTCAATTGTATTAGAAGGTTCCTGTACTTTAACAACATCCGTTTCATTCATTTAGCTATAAAAGATGAAAGAAAATTTTGGAAAAAGATTTGTAAATGAATACCTTTTAAAAATGTGAGTAGTATGAACATCTCCGGGATTCTATTGTCTCAATTGTGAAAAGACGAGTTATCTAATGTTGGGAATTAAAGCACTGCCTGGCAGTCCTGGATCATGCAGCATCTCAAGTGATACTCTCCCTGTCTATTGACATGATACTTTATCGTTGTATCATCTCATGTCTCAGTACTCTTGTTTTCACTGCTTGTCATGTTACCGGTTTTTGTTGACTTTTGTCATTATTATATTCCTTGATGTGAATAATCTCACTGTACTTCCTCCATTCAACGCACACGATACCAGATACACAGCGAGGCACGATATATGTGTACACAGATATACATGAATCAACTTTCACATGCAGCCACTCGAATATGCAACCACTATTAAGCGTTCGTGAGTGTGCATCTATGTATCTTTGCATTTTATTATATTTTCAAATACAAACTGCTGACTTGATTCTTATGATGGTGTAAATGAGAGGGAAAAGAATAAACTCATTTTAGTCTTTTCAACGTCTTTTCAAAGTCTATTATGCTTTTGTTTCCCCATGTCCAACCAGGGGAATTACACTGAAAGAGGTGACTAAAAAGCATTAGAATCAACAGCTAAAGCACTCTAATGATAATTTAATCGTTTAACGTGTATTCAAACAATTGCAATACTCCTGGCTTATTTTAAGACGGTAGTTTAAATCGAAACATGGAGCATAGGATGCATGCATGTTCAAAGAATTTTAAGATTGATTATAAAAGATGAATAAAATTATGCATAAGAAAGACAGGCTGCATGTCTGCACATTCCTTCGTGGTTACGATCAACCGAAGGAAAGCTGTTTTGTTCACATTGAATGTCTATGAAACAGGACAGAATTATTATTACAGGAAATGATGATTGTTAATGTATTGTTTGACCTCCTGTCTGGTGAATCTCTCGCATACCACCCGTCCTCCTGCGGAGCAATGCACACAGAATTTCTTTCGTACTGAGAAGCTGCTTTTACTTAACAATGTGGCTAATATTTACATTTCGAAAAGTGGAGTCCAGTCTTCATGCAGTAAAACCTCTTCCACGGGAACAACTTGCGTGCATTCTTTTGCAGAATTCCTTTGTATAAACTATTCAATAACGTAATGTCGTCTAATGCATATCACATAAAAAAACAAAGGAACCGATTATCTATGTCAACTACGATATGATCAGGAGGAGTGTAAATTCAGAAAATGAATTACGGATGCCTAGAAGTTTGCCTACCTTGCAATCACGCTTTCAAGAGGTTTTGCGTTATTGAAATATTCTTCATGGTTCTTTTTCCACTTCAATTATTCTTACATAAGTTTGAAGATAATTTCACTACTCATCTGTTGGTCATCCTCTTCAATTGGGAGCACCATTATTCGTATCAATTCAAGTAACTCTCCTTTGCTTCCTTGTTGACTCTATTCTCATTAGACATTTTATCAAATAACAAAAGCTAAATTTAAGTAAATTATGCAAAGTAATGCAAGCAAACGTTTAAACTGGTTTTTGTCATGGATGAGAATGGGAACTGAAGGCAACAGAAAGGGTGGTCATGATAGAGGTTTGTGAGGAGTGGAGAATGGAGAAAGAAAAGTAAAAACGCCAAAAAGAACCAGCTAGGGAAATTCAAATGACTTGATAGTTACCCCGAAAATCTCAGATCTTTTTTAATTTTTTGTCCCAAGTGTTATTTCACTTTAATAGACAGAAAGAAAAAGATTATGCTTCTTAAGTAACGACAACCATTAATATTAAAGGGATCATACAGTTCTGGTTGAGACCTAATTTCAGGTTTCTAACATTTTTTTTTTGTTTTTTTTTGTGAGATAATAAGAAACCTCTCATGAAATATGAAAGAGCATGTAATTCTATGAGAAATTCAACGTTTATTTGATGAAAATTGGTTTTAAAATGGCTGAGATATCCAAAAAAGAGCGATGCTAATAAAGTGTGGGACCCACACTTTATTACGATCGCTTTGTTTTATTTTGTTTTTGGATTTTTCAGTCATTCCAAACCCGATTTTCATCAAATAAACTTTGAATTCCTCTTAAAGTGGTATTTTCTGTACTACATCACAAGTGTTTTCTTGGTATCTCGCAAAAAGTCGAAAGCCCAATTCTCATCTCCACCAATACTGTACCATCCCTTTAAAATGACGATTTTGCTAATCTACGGAAATCAGCAGTAAGCACAGAAAATTTGTCTTAACTGAGGAATTTTCCGTCTGCTCTAGTTTATGTGTAAAGATTACTGTCACGTGAATCTTATGTAGTTCTCTTAAACATGTACTATGTTGCGATTAACTCTGTATTACAAATTACAAATTTTATTTTTTATAACATGTTTTTTTTTTTTGGGGGGGGTTAATATATTTTGAGAAAAAAATCGGGAAATTCTTTGACTGAGGTCACAAATAAAAACATGGACACAACATATCTTTATTAGAAAGATGTGCAATGTAATCATCTAATAAGTAAAAGGAAGAGAAGGAAAATATTTATTAACAATGCTTCAGTGTCCTACAGCCTCGACCAAGCTAGCGTCTGTTACGTTTAATTTTATAACAGTGGAGTAGTTCTACAAGAGGAATGTTACATGTTCATTTGTTCTATTCTGTTTGGCTAGGCCAGCTTTGGTAAGATCAGCAATTACAGCTCAGAACAAGTTGAGGGCTAGAGGACTTTCACAAATCTCACGCAATCGCAATATAGACATAAGCTTGAGAAAAACGAGATATGACAATATTAGTGAGAGCATTTTTTTCCAGCTTGTGTCATCAATTAAGTTATACCTTAAGTCTGTGTATATTTGTATAATACACTATATATATATATATATATATATATATATATATATATACATATATATATATAGATATATTATATATATATATATATAATATACTGATATATACGTATAAACACATAAAATACATTATCTGCATAACTTTAATATATTCCCATTACATTTTGACTGGAATAGGTTGAATGCAAAGTGAACACGTTTTTGAAAATCCAAATACACACAGGTTTTTTTTTGTATCATGTACAGACGAATAAGTCAACACAATTCCGAAAACTTATCAAACTTTTCTTACATAATTATGCAGGGCGGATTTTACCATCATCGGTGAACACAGCTTTCCATTAAATATGCACACAGTCATAATAGTTCTCATCAAATCACCACAGGTTATACACATACGAGAAGAAAAAGAAACATCATACAGGAATCACATTCGGTCTAGACCAAGGTAAGAATTACCTTAAAAACAACACAGCTGCCTAAAATTTAAGGAAAATGACTTCATACAAACAAAGGTAACACTTGCGTTTATATATATATATATATATATGTATATATATATATATATATAACCGTACGGTGAAACCTCCAAAACTGTAATTGTCGACAAATTTTTCTGATGCAATTATGCCATTGATTGCAACTTGCGAAAAAAAGTAAATTGTGCCAAATGTGTTAAAACAATACAGAATTGCACTTATTTTATCATTATAACCTCTCTCTCTCTCTCTCTCTTCCCCATGAGTCTGTGATATGCCATTAGTTTGTCATGATATTGTAAACACACACACACACACACACGCACACGCACACACAAGCCAATCAATTCGAGAAACTACTGGCATTATAAAGAAATATTACTGAAATCAAATGAGAGTTAAAATGGCATCATTCTCAATCTTTACTGGGTAACATCCTTTGCAATCAAATAAAATACATCCACGTTATAAGATTCGGTTTACCGGTTACTAAACAAGACTGGAGTCGTGTAGTAATTAAGCAAAATAACATCTCAGTATTAATTTAACTTTAGCTTGTTAACTCATCAACGATGAAGTGAAATTGCTATTACCAAAAGGTATTAGGTATGTATGACATGGCTTTCAAATATCAATGTTATGAAATGTTATTACTGAGAAAGGTCAGAAACAAAAAATAAAAAGCGGTTTAAGCAATATGAATAAATACTTTGGTAATAGTTTGTTTTTGCTGATTAATGTTTGTTTGTTTTTTTATTCAGAAGAATTGAAAACAAGTAGCAATACGAGATGGAGAAAAAATGAGAAATCCTTTTTTTTATTATTCTAACCAAGTGTCAAATGCATATATCAAAAATGATACGAAAAGATAAATATCATGATACAGTAGTTTTAAACCAGCACTTGGCATGAGTGATGAACAGGTAGGCCTAATTATGTAAAGAAAGAAGATAACATAGCTTTTTCACAACTCATGAGTATCTTTTTAAGTAGAATGAGCGCTTTATGAGAGTGTATTATCATCATTGTATAAAATTTAAAGCGTTCAACCTGAAACTGTTAAACAAGCCACAATGTTATATATATATGAAAACAAGCAAATCGCATGAAATATATGCATTTGCAATATAGCAATCGAAACCTCCTGTCTTAAATGGATTAATAATAACAAGGATTAACACAAGACGCAGATGAAGTGTTTAAGAAAGAACATGAAGCAAAACTAAAAAGTATCCTATCATAGACCAAAAAATATGGTTACCCCTATTATGATTAAGAAAGCCATATTGAAGACATAAGTTTAGCATTATTCAGCGGAAGCAATAAAAAGAAAGGCTCGAATGTATTACAAGGCGTTTAATTTTCAAAACACAGTGGTCTCTCTCCTCTTGACTATCACTGTCGCACAGGTCAACGACGACAGGAAGAACACGGTGACGAGCAGGGCATACGTGGTCGACGGCTGCTGAAGAAATCCTCGACGAAGACCAGCAATTGGACCTGTAGTAAGGCAGGACCAGATATTAAAGAGTGAAAATTACTTCAACAGAACCTAAAAAGAACTACAAAGACGTTATGGGAAAATTTCACTCTGCGTCCAGACTGTAAGACCCCAGATTTCACCTCCACTTACAAACAACTGGTCGTATCACCTACAGGATGCAATAATGTATAAGTTTGACACCGTCTTTAAGTGTTTCTTAGGAGTTAACTACAACTGACAAAAAACACACACATACACACAGATACACACACACACACACACACACACACACACACTGATTCCTGCTTTCGAGTAAATTTGACTATTACAACATATCTTGCAAAGTGGAGTCAAATTCGTTTATTAGATTCAGAGTTTATGAAAACACTCCATGACTTCTTTACGTATTTTGTAATTGATACAAATGTGTTCTGTTTCAAGCATTTTATATAATTTTCTCTGTTTACTTGATGTTAATGAAAATAATTTCAAATTTGGAACTTGAACTTTGAATCATCATCGGAGTACCTTGCGCTGACTTTAATACCTTTATCCGAGCCCAACGTTGGACAGTGTTCAGCACTTGTGTAGGTCCAACCAATCCCGTTAGTCCCAGAGCACGTGACATTGATGCACCTGTTGCCTGGGCGTGGTCTGAAGAGAGCCGAGGCGCAGCTGGACGAGGAGAGTGTGGTGTTGTCGACTCCGATGGTGTAAGTGTGAAGGTGTGGGAACGGCTGGTCTTGAAGACTGATGTGACACGTGATAATGAGAATGACCTGGCTTCCTTCCCCATTGATCTCCTGGGTCTCGATGGAGAGGATGTTCCTCGCTGGGGGCGCTTGACCTATGAGAGAAGATACAATGTATTTATCTCTATCCAAAAGCAGAACAAACCTATTCTCCACAAGTTCAGCCAAAAGAAAAAGTAGATAATATTCAACCATTAAATAATCTCACTTAAAAGAATATATGAAATCAAACAAGTCATTTGTTTTCTTTTTAGTTTACTTATGTCCACCCATAACAAGCATAATAGTAAAGCATAATAAAGAAACCAAAACGCCGAAATATTTAAAAGCTATTCAACACATTTAAACATGAACTCTCAGTCAAATAAGAAATGTCATCTATTATCCTTTCTATTATTATCAGATGCTATAAGAAATCTACCTGTTGTCAGTGGGCAGTAGTTCCACGTAGAAACCGTCTCTCCGAATTGATTGATACCGGTACACGATATATCGATACACCGGTTGGGTTGACCTTCCATGATCGTTGCAGATGCGTTTGATCTTGACAAAATGTCTCCATCAGCGGTAATTTCGAACACACTAATCGGTGGAAACGGTTGATCGATCGGATCCACGTGACACGAGATATTGAGATTCGTTCCCCAGTAATCCTCGTCTTCTTCTACCTTGATAGAAATGATGTTAGGCGCAGGTGGGTCTGAGAAATGGAAAGAGATATACATGGGATGTGATTTTAAAAAGAAGAAAAAAAAAAAAACCTTCACCAAAATTGTCAAGGAGTATCATAATGTATTGTTTTAACCATATTATACATGCATCTGGCTTTATGGACATCATGTGTTGGAAATGTGTATTACACAATGCCAGTGCTAAAGCATTCAAATGGAAAGGACTTAACAAAGTTAAAAAACGACATAATTACTTAATCAAGGAGATATGTAGTGTGTCCATAATTAAGTAATAATGACCATGTAAAGTTTATCTAGAGTTGGTTTCATGGTTTAGTATACGTCAAGCGATTCTAACTTAGGGGAAAGCGCTAAAGCAAGATAATGAAATTCTGTAACATAATTATTTTGTTGTAGAGGAAACTTTCCTCAATAACAAACATGGTTTGGTTGTTTGTTACATTAACGGTGATAAAAGGCGAAAGTCCATATTACTGGCATAGATCGAATTCGGTAAATCACAGAATATATTCCAAGCTTTTGCCGCCAATCCATAAAGTCCCAAATTAGTTCAGACCATTGCAAATGAATCTCCAAATTTTCTAGAAAATTTTCCCGCAAAGGATTTTAACACAAGGAATTGCTCTATCACTTTATGACGCGAAGACGATGATAGAGAAAGAGATACATTTTTGAATTTCCTTTCGCTCACCCCTCGGACAGTGCCTCGCTAACACGGAAGTAGTTCCGACGCCATTAGATGCGGAACACGTGACATTAATACACCTGTTAGGGCGTGGTCTCAGGACGGTCGAGGTCCAGCTCGCGTTGGACAGGATGGTCCCATCAACTCCAATTGAATACGAATGGAGGTACGGGTACGACTGGTCGCTCAGGTTCGCTCTGCACAGGATTAGCAGATTCATCTGACGGTCTTTGTCTAGGAACTCCGAAGTCTTGATCGACAAGATATCAGATGCGGGGGGCTCGCCACTGGTTTCTAGTGAAAATGAAAGACGTGCAGTTACAATGTTATAACAACTTTACTAATTACGCTCCAAAGGTAATCAGAGGGGTGACACTAGTAATAAAAACTAAATTATCGAACAAAGCTATGCTGGTTTTATTTGAAATCCATATAATGGTAGTAGAACAGTGACATTGATAATAGTTCCAAATCTCCCAATAGTGGGTATGACCGTCATCAAATTACAAGTGTTCCTATCAAAGCCAAAGCTTACGGCACGTAGTGACAATATCAAGTATTACAAAATTTCGGATGGCTTTGGAGTCTGATAGATACTTGGTGATAAATATCATAGGAGGATTCAAAATTTAGAAATGTCCTCTTACCACAGCTTTTCGTACAGTAAGTCTGTGTGGTGGTCGTCCTACCGATCTCATTATCACCGGTGCAGGAGATTTCTACGCATCCACTGGGGAGAGGGTCAAGGGTCACGGTGGGGGAGCTTGAAGATGACTGAATGACGTCATCGATTGCTATCTCGTATGTCCCGATTGGTGGAAATGGTTGGTCACATGGGTTGACGTGACACGTGATGTTAAGGTCATTGGTTTCGTGTTCATCTTGGAGATGGTGGATCTGGATGAGGATGATATTATCCCCGGGGGCGTCTGTCACGTTAACAAAAGTAGACAGCTAGTTAAGTCACTGCTCATTAAAGTCTATCTCAGGTTGGTTATTCTCTAAATTCATACACTGTTGATCATAAACATTGAATAAAATATTTTAGACTTAAACTTAAAAACTTTAGACTTTAGACTTAAAAACCGATGTGTTGGCTCAGTGAGTAGAGCGGCTGCCCTCACAATCGGGAGGTCGTGGGTTCAAACCCCGGCCGCGTCATACCAAAAGACGTTAAAAGATGGGAGTTGCTGCTACCTTGTTTGCCGTTCAACAGTTGAAAAGGTTAGAGCAACGTCGATCTGGCGCTGCTCAGTGGCTGCCGGGCCCACGATCAATTGGGCAAAAAGAATTTCCATTCTCGGACAATAAAATTTGGAGTTTATATCCAAAACAATTATTATTATTATTATTATTATTAATTCAGATGTTTCTCTTAGTTTTTCTAGTCTACACAAACAGAAAGGGTACTTGAGTATTAAAATACGTATCCTTTTCCCAATTATACAGGAAATGTCCTCACATTGTGAAATTGTGTCTTACGTAATAATTTCGTTTGTTTGAGATGATGAAATACTTTACATGGACAATTCTGTCTCGTCGAGGCAGGTTTTTTCAGCTCTTTGAATCGTTTGCAATAAAAATCGGTAGAGATGATCCCAGGGCTATTCCTTGTCTAATGCAAAATACTACGCGAGAGAGCTGCAGCACTGCGGCAGGAGGGCTTCAAAAAATATAATATTTAGAATATCGTCGGAACATCAAAGAGTACAATTTGTGAGATCCTGAAACGTCAAAGTGATGCATGGAAAGTGCGTGTGTGTTTTACTCCTGTCTGTTTTTTGCAGGATTAGTAAAGTTTTTATTTGATCTGAATTCTTAAACTTGATGGCTTGTCTTTTTACAACCATTAAACAATATCATAAAGTAGCCTAAATTACAATCTTGAATAGCCCACGAATTACATCATTCAAAAAAGCTTATCTCAATCATGCGGAATTTGCCCAATATTTTCAAACCCCAAAATTATTGTTTTAAAGGAAATATCCTTACGTTGGACTTGCAATGTTCTGGTCTGTTCGCTGCTGAGAACGTTGCACTGAAGGACGCCCTCATGGTCAGCTACCGTCGGAGTTAATGTCAGCTCGCTGCGAACGTTGTACGTTTTTACTTTGACGGTTCCTTAAAGAGAGAGAGAGAGAGAGAGAGGGAGGGAGGGAGAGGAAGCAAAATGATATTAAACGGGTCATTATTTTGATAATTCAATATTAATCTTAACTTGTTGACTGTAAGGAAGGACCATGAACCATTAACATCCTCTAGTTATAGATCGCTATCTGATTGGTCAAGATATTCACTTGAAAATGTAATCTATAAGAACTTTCGTCAAAAAGAATCATATTAGCGAATCAACCTAGCAAGAATATATTGACACATGATATCACATTTCCAGAGCAGCTAATTGTAGTGCTGTCTAATCCATACAATTTGTAACAAATATAGACGTAATAGGGAAATGATAAAAATGTTCACATTTGATTTTTTTTAATAGTCTGAAGGATATTTCCTCCACCACCCCACCCAGTGACTATTACTGTTGTCGTTTTGGGGATGCAATCCTTTTCGGTGATACAATGCATGTCATCAGTAGACATTACAGTCTCGTCCAAGACCGAGTCCGAGTCAAAACACTTTGAGTCCACGTCTGGTTCAAATATATATATATATATATATATATATATATATATATATATATATATATATATCATCTAAATATAAAATCATGATAATAAAACATCCCGAATTTTAAACCCATCACTTTATTCGGCTACAGCACATGTATTTGGCTACTGAACTTTCCCCCCAAATTTCTACAAATACATGGACGGTTTCATCTCGTCACATTTTCGTCTGTCCTATGACACACATTTCCCGTTATTTCAAAGGAAACCAAAACCCAAATATGAATGTAGATTGAGAGAAAGCAGCAACAATTAAGCAGAACATGATTATTGATGAAGTTTTGAGGAAAAGTAAACAATTGATTCAAAAGTTATAATGTACTGTTGATTATGGCTATCGTTATACATTTTTGTACGTGTTAAGGGTCATCATATCACTGTTTTTTTATTATGCTTTTCATTCAATTCATTTATAGGCCCTACAGAAACTTTGTTATATACTTTGTGATTCAAGCTGTTCCATGTGCATTCTTTGAAAAATTTTGATAAGATCTTATGTACCTTGACAACAGTAGCATGGGGGTGCTTTTCTGTCTTCCTACTAATGTAACTTCCGTAGACTAATGGAGTAAACTTACTGTCTCCCTCACACCTGACTCCAGCGTCTTCGTTATGTTCACAATCTTCACATCCCCAGTACGCACGCCGACATTGCAGCAGAGATTGTTCCGTTCCAGCACATCTGATTGGGTCAACCCAGATTGGTCCAGATCCCTCCCCGAAATGGGCTTCAGTATAATGAGCAGAGGCTGATGGGTAGCCGAGCTCTCTGCAGACGACGTGCGCTTCGTTGATATCCCAACAATCGTCACACACCGTGCCCCACTGCCCGTTACACCTTATCTCAACTCGGCCCTCCCTTTCGCTTGATCCACCAACAAGTCTCACTGTATTTTATAGGGGAAAAATATTGTATAGAATAGACTGAGTACAACCAAAGCGAAAATGCACACATACGCAATTTAATGTGATGTATTATTGTGCTACAATATCCCCTGGTTCAATTACACACAGTCTGCATTGGAAAACTGCCGATACATACACAGATAATAATGATTAGGGCCCCGTTTCATAAAACTTGTTATCAGTGACAACTGCTACATTACTATGACTCATTTGCTCTCAGACAATCACAGATGCAATGATTTCAGCAGCTTGTAACAACTATCACAATTTGTCACTGATAGCAAGTTTTATCAAGGAGGTTCAAGAGAATGGAATCACAATTTACTGTCATATTTCCTTTGAACCCATGTTTGATGGCGCCACTGGAAAATATTTGAAGCATGTGCCAAACTGGATCTGCCATGCAGATAGGAATAAGATTTACAATAGAATCAATTGACAATTGCATAATCACCAGCCACTTTCTGTAAGGAAGATATGTCCTTGTGATGGTAATTACTTTACGCCATCCTTACTTATAAAAGATAGTATCATGGTAAAGACACGGGGATGGACGGGGATAGAAATTGTGCCAAAAAAAAAATAATAAAAATGAAAATTACTCGACTGGCCGTGCCCGACCGCCAATCTGATATATTTATTAATAAAGGATCATGCTTATAAAGGATTATACATTTCAGGTTTATTAGTTGGAATTAAGTGGAAAGTGATAAAATCGTCTTTCCAGGAGGGTACAGTTTTTAACATTTTCACATGATACAGCTCTGATTTACACTTTTGCACATATTTCTGGACGGGATTGACTTTTGTTTTATATTCTTTAATTTCATTTAATTAATGAACAATCAAAACATAGCCAACATTGTGTTAACGCTCAAAATGAATCTTCCAAATTGCTCAGCAAGACAACAGCATCGAATCCAGAACAGCAAAGACACAAATTCAGCTGTTGAATTCTTTTGTACATCAATAGAAAACTGACAACTGTTTGAATAATTACAGCCAGTTGGAACCCCAACTCCTAAACCTCCTTGGTTTTATGAAACGGGACCCAGGTATGTGTATCAAAGTTACTGTATGGTCATATTATTTATCAGTAACATTGTAATGAATAATTGCTGGAGAGATTGGCTAGGCTTAGTTTATGTTTATTATTACTATTATCCTCATCATCATTTTGCCATTATATTCTATTAACAAGAAAAGACGACAGCAAAATCTTATGTCGACGCTGATGCAAAATCAGACATTTCTGTTTCATTTTGCCCTTCATATCAAGTGTGTGTGTTTTGGAACGTTTTCAAGATAATTATGAAGCCGCTCAACTCACCCGCAAAGCCGGGACACGTACTGGAGCCGCCAGTGTTACAGTCGCAATAATGTAGTGTGGCCGCTGTACTCTCTTCTTGGTCTGCTTTTGTCAGTCAGTGATGCTGGTCATCCATTCCACAAGACATCATCTTCTCATAGATTTTTCATTGACGATTACCTGAAGAGTGTAGATAAAGGGGAAAATGTGAGATTTATCCTCAACACTAATTATAAGAAAGAAGCAACGATGGTTAGTAGCGTCATGTTATTAACATGGACTCAGTAGAAAAGTCAAATGTCATTTCCGTCGGTCAGGAATTCAAACATGTCCGTGAAAAATAGGTACTCTTCAGGAAACAATTTCAATGCTCTTCTCCGAAACTATTCTTATCATTACAAATGATACACTTTTTCTTTTGTCAAGCCTGTCTCAATAATGTGATACAAAAATTAAAACATAACATGCTTCCTGCGAATGGAATTGGCAGAAAAATGAACCAGAAAAGACAATTTACTATGGACAGTTGCTTTATGAACTTTCATAAATAACTCAACCAATATTTGTCAGTTCATATTCAATGTTATATTTGCACAGGGACGGCATCACAATGTATAACTGAGCAAAGACAGTTATAACGCGGTTCTTTTAATTCCGTCTTAGAGAGGACGTTATATCATGCAACTCATCACGCTCTCAGCAGGTTATATCTCTGAGTACGTGGAGTATAACAAAGTTGCTCAGGAACCCCCAACTACACACCTGCTGGACATATATAATGGCAGGTAAGATGAACAAGTATTTAAACTCTAGAGAGTTTCTATAGAAGAAGAAAATTTTAAACTTAAAGGGTATTAAAACACATATTTCTGTGATTACTCATTATTGTAGGTGAAAGTTCACTTCCGCTTTCAACCTCCAATGTTTTTCCCTTTGTGCCGTAAGTGCGACTTAAATCTTTCTCTCTATGCCCATTTCGACAATGTCAACATTTCCTACACTTACAATAGAATAATTATATGGTATACAACAAGCATAGCATTTGTAAGATTTGGCTTTATTGTTTTGCAGTAATTTAAAATCTGCAATTATCAGTTTTTGTAACCTCAAGAATGCGAGTCCCGGCTTGTACAAGAATGTTAATTGTAACCTTTATAAGCAATGGGCAGAAATTGAATGTCTCCCAACACCGATGACGGCCATTTGATTCAACATTTGTTTAGTCTTACAAGTTAAAGTACCACCTCCTAAAATAGTTTACATTCAAGGCGATCTCATCATAGACTTGTTTGCATTCATCTGTTTCTTTAAATATTTTTGCCGTCTGTCTAATCACACCGTAATGGGTCCGTTATCGACGTCTCATAACCTGCCTAATGTCTCTCTTAGAATTATATCCACCGTGCCTTAAAAGAAACAAATTTATTATGATTTTAAAAATGAGAATGGTAAGATAGGCTGCAAGGTTATGAAGAGTGATTCTTTAAGGCCAGGTTGCCTTATAAACCCATGGCGGACAGCGTTTCTAAAGATTATAAATTGGTTCGTTTTGTTTCCCTCTCCAGATGTCGGCCAAAGTTCATATCCGATCAAGCTGCGCATTGAGTTCGTCAAAGAATATGGCTAAGCTCATTATCGTTGTAGGCGTGAACGGAAAGGTAAATTTTCCGGTGAACTATAGTAATAATTTCCGATCTATAAGCAATAACGTTAATATGATGATGCAGTGGTATTTCAAAAGTCATATTCGTACATTTTCTTGTAGAAGGAGTTATTGGGTAACGTTTTTCTTACACTCGTGTCTCCCCTATAAATAAACGTTAGAGTGTCCGCTGATAGTCTGTAAAGTTTCTTCCTTTTCACTCATCTCAGCTCTGATGTGTGAAAGGCGAATCTTGCACTGATTTTGTCCTAAAATCTGTAAAATCTTCGCCTCCAGCACAGTCATGTGTATGGACAGGTAAAGTATTTGTGAATTTCCAGAATCCATGTTAAGTGAAATACGCGTAGTATTTCTCCAGTAAATGTACTGATATCAATCGAGTGTGTCGCACTAGGTGAAAGGTGACTTCCGTCCGCATTGACGATTTCAATTTATGAGGCATTCTCTGTATTTGCCTTAGAGGTACGTAGATATTTTCATTGAATTTTCAAAAAAAAAAATTAATCAGTTCCTGTTGGTATTAGAGAGAAACTATAATCCTAGAATACAATAGTATAAAAAATGCAGGAAAAAAGAGCAGTTTACTTGTCATATTTTTCTTTGTATTGTACAATGCATCACATATGTCTCCTTCATTTCAGAGCATTCACTGTTTGACGACATCATTGTTAAGCAGAGGAGAATATATATATATATATATATATATATATATATATATATGTGTGTGTGTGTGTGTGTGTGTGTGTGTGTGTGTGTCTTTCATTGCTACGACACGGTACACGTCAGTCCAACTCTCGCATAACGTCTACTTTCTGACATTACATTCCGCCAAGATGTGATTACACGGAAGAAAGGAGCAGAAATTTGCATCAAAACTGAAGCGTAAAAGTCCTGTTTTTCACGCTCGTTCAAAAAGTCTGCTAGAATCAACTGCGCCATGAAGTCGGCCCCAAGAGTACCTTATAGTTCTAAAAATAACAGATTTCAAAGACCGTTTACTCAAAAGTCACCATTCTATCTAGCGCATTCGGGTTGTACTTCATTTTCCACGAAGATTTCACTGGTGGTGGTGAAGCCGTCTGTGATTTGGACGCCGTTCAAGTACCAAGTCGGTTCAACTGAGCCTGACACGTTATTTGCAGTACACACCGCTGTGCCTTCACGGCCTGCCCGTAGAGGCGATGGTACCTCGAGGTTCAACGTCATTCCAGCTGCAAGAAGGAGACACAAATATTGATGAATATATCTCGTATGGAATCAAACAAGGGGGAAAAGCCTTCTATGCCTGGTCATTTATATCGCTCCTTGTAAACCACAGATATTTGTAAAAACAATAATGAAATGTTGTCAACAGCATCCAGCTTTTCCTTGAATAACACAGGGAGATCAAGAAATCAAGAAAACAGTTGATAAAATATAATATACATCTGAATCAAAATTTTCGACACTCAAATAAAACAAAAACAATCGGTTCTCATCATTTTGCATGTCTCTGTGCCCTCCATTGATTTTGAAATAAAGTTGTTGTTATCGATTATATTTTGCAACAAACATTTAGCTCGTCGCTTTGTACTTTGTACAGGGTACATATCAAAACGAAAAGGGGAAAAATGACAAAGGAAGTCTTATAAAAAGGAAATCAAGCAACTTACCACCGAAGTGAATGCTAATGAGAAGAAGTGCGACTTGGACCAACACTCGGCATTCAATCATTGTGAGTAGATTCTTCATATTCTGCAGATTGTATGAAAAATGAAATGTGTATTCATAATATACATATGGATAACTATAAAATATGACAACATTAAAATGATAGAATTAATAGGAGGAGGAAAGTTTATGAGAGAACCAGTATATGAAAGAGATCAGGATATTCAATAGATCATCATGTTCCATTTATTTTCGTGACATGAGGAGATCATGTCTGGAATAAGAACAAGAGTTTTAACAGAAAAATTATATAAATACTGGTACATTGATATCCCTATGTCTTCAAGCGAGTAGAATTCTTTTGAAATGAGGAGGAATTCTGTGCCGCTATAGATACTGTAAGATTTACTTTTGTCAAAATATAAACTCATCTACCTCTTGTACCTCGAAGTTGCTATCAACCCCATGAAGTTGAATGTCATGTAATGGAAATGCCTTGCTTTTATGCAGTCACGGGTAGGTAGGTGCACGTGAAAAAGCAGCTAACATAATGGAATGAACAAAATTCATCCGCGTTAAGCGATGAATCATTTTTTTTTTCTCTCTTCATTTTTTTTCTTAAGCGGCATCTGCCCCGTAGTTGTATTGTCATTTGATACGCTCTTCATCTTAAAACTTTCCTGAGGGATTTCAGATTTTGATTTCACATCCGTGTCTCTATCATACTCGTGTTAAATGTTAGAACTAAGCTCTACACTCATAATAATACATCCTGATTACTTTCATTAGCTAAAGCTTAAAAAATGTTTGTATGACAAACCTAGTAAATTAAGTCTATATTCTAGTAAGTATCAGTCTTCCGGAGTTAAAAAATAACAACACAAACAACAACAACAACTTACTTTGTTCGTGCATCAAATGTGATAGCTGAACAAATAACGTTTCTTAACAAGTAACAGATTGATACTTATTGATTATGATCTGGTAATAGCAATCAAACATTTGATCGTATTCAAAACATGAGCGAATGGGAAAAATTGTTTTTTTTTTATAAAAAAGGAGAAAAATATATAGGAGTTTCATATCAGGCTTTGCGAGACTTTTGGAGCTTCACAGTTACCAAACACAACAAAAATTGCTGTGAATGTCAATTGATTGTAAAGAACGAAGGAAGCATATCATTGTTCCTTAAACAAACAGAGATAAATTCGTTGGCTTCACGACACAATTAATTTAACAAACTGATACAAAGCATACTCAAAAGGCGTGCCACACGTTGTATAAGCATAACATTTATACACTTTTTAAAATGAAAATGCTATGAAAGATGGAAGAAAAAGAATGGAAAGAGAGATTGACGAACAACGGTAGCATTTGATAAGTCATATCATAGTGATATGCAGGGAATTATCCACGGAATTATAACTATTCATGTATCAGTCGTGAAAATGGACGAGTTATTTCAGCGACTGTCAGTACTAGATCATGTAGCATCTTAAATCCTACACTAACTCCCCCTGTCTGATGGCATGATGCTTTATCGTTGCACTATATCATGTATCACTGATCTTGTTTTCAATTCTTTTCACATTACCGGTTTTTGTTGACTTTTCTCATCCTCAGAATCCTTGACGTGAATAATCACACTGTACTTCCTCCATTAAATGCACATATTATCAGATACATCACATACATTACATGTGCACAAAGATACATGGACCGACTTTCACATGCAGACACTTATGCATGCATTAATATGAGTATGTGTGCATGCTTCATTGTATCTTAATATGCCTATATTTTTTTTCAGATATAAAGTTCTGACTTGGTTCTTATAATTATGATGTAAAAGAAAAAGGAGAAGAATTAAATTATTTGAGTCTTAACAACGTCTATTAGTTGTTTGTTTCCCAATGACCTAACATGCAAAATATCCTAAAACAGGTGACCAACAGTCCATTGAAGCAGCTGGTAAATAAATGTAATTACTCTATTTCTCAACATGCATTCAAACAATATCAAAATCCCTGGCTAATTTCAAGACAGTGATTTAAATTTCAACGTAGAGCATGAGACACGTGTATATTCAAGTGAGTTTAATTTCTACTATAAAATATGAAGTTTATGAATAGTCAGTTCAACACAATGCACAAAACGAGAACCTGCGTGCCTTCCCATTGCATTTGGGTTACAATCCACCTTTGTCCTCTGAAAGCATGCGGTTTTGTTTTTAAACGAACGAATTGTTTCTTCCAAACTCTAATATTGCTAACACATGTAATGTTTGTGAAACAGAAAGCAAACGCTGATGGCTGATGTACTGTTTTGGCCAGCTGTCTGATTACATACGTATGTACATAATTTCTTTCAGAATGTGGATATTTTTTCATACTAGAGATCTACTTTCAACAAATTACATTTCCAAAATTGGAGTCCAGGCTTCATACATTAAGCATTCTTCCTCGGGAATAACTTGCGTGCACTAATATGTTCTATCTCCCACATATTGTGCATATTACTCTATCATAATATTAGCATTTATATGGAATATATACTGGAGCAGTATAAACCCATCAAAATGAAGTTAATTGCTGCCTGTAGGTTTGTTTGCCTGGCAACCACATTTCCATACGTTATGCCTTATTAAAGTATTCCTTACAATTCTTGGTGTTTATTACATTGGTTAGAAGACCCTTTCACTCCACATTTTGGACATCCTAATCAGTAGGGAACACCATTCGCCATATTATGATTAAAATGCCTTTTAGAGTCTAAATGTTGACATTTATTCAAATAAAAAAAATAAGTAAATTTTGCAAAGAAATGAAAGTAAAGGTCCAAACTCGTCTTATTGATTGGATGAGAATGAGAACTGTGGGATATTATATATATATATATATATATATATATATATATATATATATACAATGTGGAGGGGTGGGATAGGATTGTGAGTAGTGGAGAAAGAAGGGTAGGTACGCCAAAGAGCCGAATATCAATCAAATTTAAATTACTCGAAGAATTTACCTAAACATCTAATGGTAAACATTAACTCAGCATGACATAAAACATGTCCGTAGTGTAATTTACAGAATTACAGAGAAGAAAATCGGTCATGAACGACAACCATTTTTATTGACTGGTAGGGCTCATCACTATGTAGATGCAATGGATACTAGAATTTAAAAAAGTACAGAAAAACCATCAATAAAACAGTCGATCCTTGGTTTTTGGTGATTGCTTGATTGTCCCTCATAAACACATCGTGACTATATGATTTTTATTTAATGTACGTCATTTGGGCGATGACTTAAATAAAGTCCCTAATATCTCTGTTTTACTCTAAGTATGCCATTGTTACGCGTTGGATTGAAATTCATAATGAATTGAGGACAAGCCGACTTTAATCAATCTCAATCCATCGCAATAAACATGAAAAATTTGGCATTATTTGTGTGAATCTAAAATGCTTAAAATATTCTGATATAGCATTTCTGATTTATAGTATTTAGTGTGTATGATGACGTTATGAATATTAGTATGAAATAAAGATGACTTTTATGTCAGTTTGTGTCATTTATTTAGTCATACATAATTTTGGGGTAAATTTGCATATATATATCAATACATTACTTAGTTTCATGTCTATTACCTTTCTAGGTTGTGATATTGCCCTTTAAAATTGACTGAAAATAAAAGGCAACATGTAGAAAATAAAGAAAGAGACACATGTCCTGTATCATGTATGAACGATTTACAAGTTAACAAAAAAATTTAAATCTTATCCAACTTTTCTTTGATATGCAGGTCAGAATTAACTATCAAAGCAGACACATGATCACATATTACTACAACACACACACACACACACACACAAATACTTTTGTTTATTAGGGAAAAAAAGAACTTCATACTGGACTCACATTCGGTGTAGAACAAGGCAAGAATGACCGCAAAGATAACACAAGTGACGAGAAATCACAGAATAAGATTTAAAACAAACACAGAAAGCACTTATGTATTTAAGTTTAGGATATAGTGTTGTATTTTGACATTACAGATAAGTAGTGCATGTCACTTTTGAAACTTCCCAAATTGTAATTTTCAGCAATTTTTGTCACCATTCCCGACACAACCATAATCTTATCATAGTTGTGACTGTAACTTGCGAATAGACAGAAATGTAATTGTAAAAAAAAAAAAGTATTAAAATACAGACCTGCCTTATTCTAATCCTTCTTTTTCCTGGTCGTCGGTATTGTGCAAATAATGTCATAATACTGTAAACACACGCGCGTACACACACATATACGCACACACACATACACACACACACATACACACACACACACACAAAACAAAGTAGTACGAGACATTCCCGACTCGATAAAAACACAGGAATGAAACCAGACGAGAGGCATTCTCAATCCTTATCGCAACTACTCTTTACTGGGTAACATACTTTGGTCATCATGTATACGATATACAACAATGTTAAAAGCACTGTTTACCATTAGGGGATGAAACAAAAACCAGCTTTAGAGCTTCAAAATAGTTCTGAAATGTGAGTTAGGGATAGAAATAACTCATGTATAAAAGTCAATCAGGATAACATATGTTAAGTAATGCTAATTATACAAAATGTGAACAATAGTTATAAAAGATCTATTACATTTTTGATATGGTAGAATGTTTTGTGATACAGATGCCCTACACATATTCATGAAATGTGATAAGTCGAACATATTTTCAATCGCTGCTCAAATGGTAAACAGTACCTGAGAATGATTTGGTTCATCGGTTACGAAACAAGACTGGAGACATGCAGTGATTAACTAAAATGAAGTCTTACTCCTATTACACTTAACTATAACTTTTTCACTAATCAACATGACAATGAAACTGCAACTACCAATAGGTATTAAGCCAGGGCCGATGCACGGGGGAGGGGAAGGAGCCTCCATTTTTTTTTTTCAGAACATAAACACTGTGACTTTTTGCGCCCCCCCCCCCCTCCACTTTTTCATGAAATATTGGGTCGGATTTTTTGTTTTTTGTTTTTGCTGCTTGGTTGTAACCCCCTCTGTTTATTTATTATTAGTTATCTCTAGAACATAAATGGTGTGACTTTTTATTCCCCCCCCCCCTTCATAAAATATAGGTTTTTTCTCTCTCTCTCTGCTTCTCAGTCGATGTAAGTACTCTTTTTTGTGTGTGTGTATAGGGAAGTGACAGCAAAATGTCAAATCCCATTCTGAAAACGAATCCACGTTCCTGTTCCCGTAAAGTCGTCCCCCTCACTTTGAAAACCTAGCGCCACCCCTCTATTAAAGCATATTTGACATGACTGTCAAATATTAGTGTTATTTATCGATATTACTCTGAGAGGTCAAAAACAATAATTAACATTGGTTTAAGCAAAATAACTAGAGTCATTTTGTTACTTTTCACGTTTTTTGTCATTTATTGTCCTTTTGTTTTCGTTGCGAAGCATGGAAAAAATAAAATAGGTTGGAAAAAAATGAGAAATCCTACTTGTTTCGGTCTTTAAGCAAGTGATAAATTGATATTTAAAAGAACACAAAGGCAGGAATATATGCTAGTTACGACAAGTGATTCAACAATCTAAACATGAAACTTTGGAAGAAAGTCACAATGTTATACATTTATGAAAATAAGCCAATCGCATGAAAACTATTATTTGCAATATAATAATCAAAACTTCCTGTCTGAATTAATATGTAAATTTTAAGCAGGATTAGAATAACAGGCAAATGTAGCGTTCAATAAAAGAACATGAAGCAAACCTAAAAAGTATCCCACTATAAGAAAAAAGTAAAAAAAAACGGTTATCCCTGTTTTAATTTAAGAAGCGTCGATTGACGACCAAAGATCAGCTTTCCTTCGTCGAAGCAGTAAAGTCAGGAAAAGAAGAGTGGGATGTTTTACAAGGCATTTAATTTTCAAAAGACAGTGGTCTCTCTCCTCTTGACTATTACTGTCGCACAGGTCAACAACGACAGGAAGAACACGGCCACGAGCAGGGCGTACGTGGTCGACGGCTGCTGAAGAATTCCTCGACGAAGACTAGCAATCGGACCTGTAACGCAGGACCAGACATGCAGGAAGTGAAAAACTATTTCAACAAAGAAATTAAGAAAATTCAAAGACGTTTATGGTGAAATGTCACTCTGAGTCCAATCTGTAATACGTGAGAAATCTCGTCCATTTACATACCGCTGGTAGTATCGCCTTCAGGAAAAAAAAAATGGATGAAATGTCTGTAAACATTTAACTTCTCCACGATGATTCACATCTTGGTACTATTAACATTCAATGTGGTTGTTGCGTAGGGGGAAACAAATCGTCTTGAATAGTGCGAGTACACATCAATTTGATAAATTATATTTGATCGCTATGAGTTTAAATTTGAAAAGAACAAACAAACCGGAAGCAGCTTAACTGCATGATTATGCTCCTATCAATGACACCATTGCCAAGAAGTGTATAATTGTTTTTCATTTCTTTAAGATTTTAGACGAGTCAATGATAACTTAAAAGGTTTGCTTGTTCCAGCAAACTGAAGCGATCAATAAAATCAATTCGAAATCTAGTTTAATGTATTAGATACTTCTTAGAATGATAGCAAAGCCCAGCATGTGGTTAGTTTTCTTTAGAATTTATGTCACAAGTTCAATATAAACATCGTACGTTGTATATTTGTAAAGAATTCATGCGTTCCTACCTTATTTTGACAATAATATTGACAATGATACTTCAGATTGTATTATAAACGTAAATCGTAGGTCCTTACAACATTACAAATAAAAATATTAAAGGAATGATTAACATCGCCCCAAAAAAGTTCAAACAAACAAACAAACAAACAAAAACAAAAAGAAGAAAAGGACTCCTCGTTGATTTGAGTGATAGTTAGAAGTTGTCTACATGTATTACGAAAATGACGTCATAGACTTCGAGTAATGGATACATTCCATGATTTCTTCAATATAAAAGTTATTCATCTCTTCGCTTATGACTACTTCTATTTAAGCTATAGCTTATTTTTTTTTCTTTTTTGAGCACGGCATCTCTCTCTGACTTTAAATACCTTTCTCCGAGCCAAAAGTTGGACAGTGTTCAACACTGGTGTAGGTCCAACCAATCCCGTTAGTCCCAGAGCAAGTGACATTGATGCACCTGTTGCCTGGGCGTGGTCTGAAGAGAGCCGAGGCGCAGCTGGACGAGGAGAGAGTGATGTTGTCGACTCCGATGGTGTATGTGTGGAGGTGTGGGTACGGCTGCTCTTGAAGACTGATGTGACACGTGATGACGAGAATGACCTGGCTTCCTTCCCCATTGATCTCCTGGGTCTCGATGGAGAGGATGTTATTCGCTGGGGGCGCGTGAACTATGAGGGTAAAAACAAAACAATTGATTTGTCTCAAATCAACAGTGACATCAACAGTAGGCCTACTCTCTTCGCGAAATTGTGTCAAAACATAAATCAGTGTCATTATGTAAGCAACTATCACATCGATTTTTTTAATACTAATAGAAAATACTAAAACAGGAAAATATACAAGCACCTCTTTAAACAAAGCAGACATCAAAGAGATCATGAGATATGAAGCTATTATCCTCTATAGTATTAGACCCAATAAGAAAACCTACCAGTTTTCATTGGGCAGTATTGTATTGTCTATATACCAGAACCTATAAGAAACATATACCTGTTCTAAGTCTGCAGTGTTAATAATAATAATAAATAATAACACATACAATTTCTATAGCGCCGTTCTCCACCTTGATTAAATGCTCAAGGCGCTTTACAATTGTACATCAAAGCAAACAGACTGTAGATACAAGTACATCACCGTAATAGAAGAAGATGAAGAAGCAGAAAAAAAAGACATGAAAGTCTGTCTTCAAAAGACACTGGTCTTCAAAATGCACTGCTAAACAAATAGGATTTTAAATCACTCCTGAAAGATGTTATAGAGCTTGAGTCTTTCAGCTCACGAGGAAGTGAATTCCACAGTGTTGGTCCAGCGTGAGCGAAAGCTCGTTCCCCCCAAGATTTCCGAGAAAACGGAATATGTAAGAGACCTGCAGTTGAGGATCGAAGAGTTCGTGAAGGTTGGTATTGACGAAACAAACAAACATTGTAATCAAGAGCTGTTACCGTCTATATAATAATACGAAATTATAAGCAATCTACCTGTTCTCAGTGGACAGTAATTCCGCGTGGAAACAGTTTCTCCAAATTGATTGGTACCGGTACACGATATATCGATACATCTCTGGGGGCGATCTTCCATGATCGTTGAAGAGGCGTTGGATCTTGATAGAATGTCTTCATCAGCGGCGATTTCGAACACACCGATCGGTGGAAACGGTTGGTCGATCGGATCCACATGACATGAGATATTGAGATTCGTTCCCCAGTCATCGTCGTCCTCCTCGACCTTGATAGAGATGATTTTAGGCGCAGGTGGGTCTGAGGAATAGAGAAAGATGGGGTCGAAGATGCATTTGATTTTATTAAAAAAACAGTTTAAAGGTTTTGATGTAAGTACACATTTTATAGTTTGTTGATTTAATTTATAGTTGATCATGTACATACAAAGCTCGGCACTAACATTTTTTTTTTTTTTCAGGAGGTCCATTCAAGCCACTAAAATCATTTAATTTGTAATTGTTGTGGCTCGAGAAATATATTTAGGGTCTAAAATAAAGGCAAAGGTAATGTAAATCTCAGTTGCCCGATTGGGCCACCGAAGCATTTTTTCCCCTGAAATTTGGTAGTTTGACATATCTCTCTATGTATGCATATATTATATATGATTAAATGTTAAAGATTATAATCTATAAAGGGAACAATAAATGAATTGTTTGCATGGTTTAATTTGTAAAATGCACCCGTTTTCAATCATAAACATCTTTCCGCATTTGTCAAATTTGTATTGATATATAGGGGAAACATCGCTGTACTGAAAAGGAATAGGGCTTAGTATATCACAGAGATTCCCCGCAATCCCGATTCAACCAAACAGTTCCAGATTACTAGCAATTATTGCAAACAGTGTTTACCAATACGAAAGTATGTCTCTCACGGAATTTGATAACTTGAAGCATATTTATTATTTATTTATTTATCTATTTATCTTATCATTATTATTGTTGTTGTTGTTGTTGTTGTTTTTTTTTTTTTTTGGGGGGGGGGGGTGGATTTCCTGTTACTCACCCCTCGGACAGTGTCTCGCGGAAGCGGAAGTAATTCCGACGCCATTAGTTGCGGAACACGTGACATTAATACACCTGTTTGGGCGTGGTCTCAAGACGGCCGAGGTCCAGCTCGCGTTGGACAGGGTGGTCCCATCAACTCCAATTGAATATGAATGGAGGTACGGGTACGACTGGTCGCTCAGGTTCGCTCTGCACAGGATTAGCAGATTCATCTGACGGTCTTTGTCTAGGAACTCCGAAGTCTTGATCGACAAGACATCAGCTGCTGGAGGCTCGCCACTGGTCTCTACGGGAAGATAAAGACATCCGTAACAATTATACGGAGAATAGTGTGCAAGAGATCTTTAAAGGATTAACATTTGTAATAGAAGTAATTTTATTTCTTGACCAGTTCTTGCGAATATCAAAGGAGACCTCTGGATAATTTTCAGAATTTTACTTTTGAGCTACTATAATTAGTTGTACTGAGTACAGAGTTTCAGAATTTATAGTTATTACTATATATATATATATATATATATATATATATATATATATATATATTATATTTACAATAAACAGCAATGACCACGGATGATGACATGGCAGCCTCACCATAAGAATGCATGAGTTGTGGCTCAAGGAAGCAGAGCCAAAGAAGGTGTCATGAATACATTTTACACATGTGAACTTGTTTAACAAGTGTTAATGAAATTATTCTGCCACATTTCTATAAAAAAACAAAATGAGGCTCCTATGTCATCAACATTGTTCAGTGTAATTTGTTTCAGATTTTTTTTTAAGGGTATTATTTCTCTGCTCAAGGATCACAATAAATTCCATAAATTTATACATGGATCTGTTGATGTATGTACTTCATGATGTGAAATCACGAAAATCGACTTAAATGCCACTTTAAATTGAGCGAGTTGAAGATGTAATATCCTCACCATTTATCATGTATGTTGTATATGAAGTTCGAGAAAAAAATACATATTTAGCCAATACAGACCATAGCATATTCCCTTATTAAGAAAATATATCTGAGCTAACATATGCTTTTCCTTTATTTAAGTGGTTTTAAGGCACGTTTAGTATTACAGCTTAGAGAGTTTTGTCATTTCTGCAATGAAATGAATAGACAACTGTGAGAGCATGACATCATTAACCTGCTGATTTGAATGTTTATAAAATGAATGGTCAAGAAAAGTATGAAATTTCAATTTTTCATAATTTTTTTTTTATTTCTAGTCCCATTTTCGATCATTTTGGCACTGTTGCGCCGTTTTTCTTTGTCTTTCTAATG
This sequence comes from Diadema antillarum, assembly GCF_040938485.1. Lineage (NCBI taxonomy): Eukaryota > Metazoa > Echinodermata > Echinoidea > Diadematoida > Diadematidae > Diadema > Diadema antillarum. Next base: position 301,841 of record NW_027272500.1, read on the forward strand.
GAAATAACAAAATTTTGGAGTGTATTTCATCTTGAAACAAAAAAGTGTAATGTTTAAAACGAAATCCTTAAATTCCAAGTGTTTTATTTTTTTCATGGTTTTATGATTATCTAAACACTCATTGAGTGTGATCAAACATTTAAATTTTTCTGTTGCATTCTGAGACAGTTTAACACCCTGGATATCATTTGATAACAAATTTTCACTTTCTGCTTGTGGGGTGTGTGTGTGTGTGGGGGGGGGGGGGGTCACAAGAAGTGTATATTAATTTAAAATAATCTTTAACAATATCTAAGTTATCTCGAGTTGACGAAACAATAATACACCATCATCATTGTAAGTTTTCGTAATACGAATGTGTCTTTGATTTCTATTTTCCAAGTCGAGAGAATATCGTGCATTCTTCTCGTCATTTTCGATCCAATTTGCTGTGGATCAAACCATTACAGCCTATTTATAAGGTAAAGTTATACATTTATATATTTCACATTCAGACACTGAACCCTTTGTATACATTCCTGTCTCTCTCTGCCCTGAGATGAGGTCCTTCTTTCGGTTCACGGATTTCATAAAAACTTGGTGCATATCCCAAGAAGATCTATAACTGTACACAATTACTTACCACAGCTTCTGACACAATGAGTCCGCGTAGTGGTCGTCCTACCAATCTCGTTGATTCCGGTGCATGAGATTTCTACGCATCCACTGGGTAGAGGGTCAAGGGTCACGGAAGGGGAGCTTGAAGATGACTGAATGACGTCATCGATTGCAATCTCATATGTCCCGATTAGTGGAAATGGTTGGTCACATGGGGTGACGTGACATGTAATCTGGAGGCCATCAGTTTCTTGTCCGTCCTCGTTGTCAACGATCTTGATCGAGATGATATTATCTGCTGGAGGGTCTGTCACGTGATCAGGGTTAAAGGCAGATTGATATTCAAATAAACCAAGATTAAAGTCTATTTCAGGGTATGTTGCCTTACATTCGTATGACCTTGCATCACAAACCTCACACTGTCCATCGGGACATCACTGTGATCTCAATGAGTGTATACCAACTTTTACATTTGTACACTTTCACAATTTCCCACTAACTTTTACATTGATGTGACAATCCTTTCATACTAATTCTATGGAGTTTTCCATCATATTGATGCATATGTGTGTGTGTGTGTGTGAGAGAGAGAGAGAGAGAGAGAGAGAGAGCTACAAAAATAAAGTAAGAGTCGTTATTGTGGCGGCTCGTTAATCCGAAAATAAACAAAGAAAGAAAGAAAAACAGGAAAAAAAAACCCCGCATCATACGAAGCTTCGATATTACGCCCCTAATTGTTTTTCGGGTTAACCAACTTTCTCAATAGTAACCCTTATTTGCTTTGTCGATTAACGAACCCTCGGAGTAACGTACCATATTTTATTTTGTTGATTAGCAAACCTCAAGAATAACAAATCTCTGGAATACCGAACTATAACCTCACGAATGTTCAGAGTTGTACCTGTGATAAGCAGATTGGATTTTTTTTTCTTCGTTATTGTAACTGCGAATAAGCACACAGTTTTGATTGAGTGAATTCTTTCCTAAACCAAGCTTCAAAAAAGGCAACCTGTAAAAAAGGGAAGCACACATACCGAAGGATATTATTGGATATACATGTACATAATGTTATGCTTCTTACGTTGGACTTGTAGCGTTCTAGACTGTTCACTGCTGAGAAGGTGGCACTGAAGGACGCCCCCATGGTCTGCTACCGTCGGAGTTAATGTCAGCTCGCTACGAACGTTGTACGTATCTACTCTAGCGGTTCCTTAAACCAGAGAAAGGAACCAAGCTAACATTGATGATTTGTTGTGTCAATAATTCAATTCGGTTGTAACTTGATCATAAAGAGATAAAGAAATAGATGAAGGAAATAAAAGGTAGCCTTGTACAAGGTAGAGTCTGAGTCACGACACTTAAGTTCAAGCCCACTTCCAAAGCCGGGTCAATACGTGCATGTGTACCGGAACTTATTGAAAAGTAGAAACACCTTCAAATCGCCCACTAATTAGGCTATTCAATTCAATTCAATTCAATAGTTTATTTATTTCCATCATCACAAAGAAAAGAAAAGCAAAAGTTGACATAATCCAAAGTGAAACATTTTTTTTTTTTCATTTCTCTTACACTCGTCTGATAAAGGATTTTTTCAATACAATATAAAGTATATTATACACGAATGATGTCGTAAAAACGAAACAATGCACTTTGCCATGGCAATGCTATACCATCGGCTCGCGGCACTACGTCTAAGGCTATGCCATCGCCTCGCGGCACTACGTCTCATTGCATGAACCCAGTACTTTGTTGGTAATTACAGGAAGTTCCAAATAGTAAGGTGGACAATCATTTTCATATCACTTCTTTTTCGTTCATCCTGAGACGTAAAATTTCATTTTGCTGTATGTTATTTCAATCACTCTTTGCTGAGTATTTTGCATTGTTTTAAACAACAAAAGGATGTGGATGATGGATTGAAGCTGTAGATTCATGTTATTTTTTTCTTCTGTATGTGTTACCAACAGGTGCAGATATTATTAGATATGGTACGGGATGGTGTGATATTGCGCATGAAATCATTGCATCTAATTAACCCATTAAAACGAAGCCACGAGTTTTAGAAAAAAATTAGACCGCAGACTATCTAAAGATACCAAATGATATACATTTCAAATATATCCAGAACTATAAAACAACAACATTGTATATTTTACTATCATATATATATATATATATATATGGATATGAAGAGTTTGTTTGCAAAAACCGATAAGTCCATATTTGCCAAATGGAGATATTTGCGATTAAAGGTTAAGAAAAATAAAGAGAATAATAAGAGCTCTTTTGCTTCTTTTGACCATAACTTCAAAAAATACCAATATACCAATATATCATTTAAAAGGTATTATTTTGTACTTTATGACAGAGATCGTACTTCAAAATTTTCAAAAATGGACTTATCGGTTTTTGCAAACATACTCTTCATATATATATATATATATATATATATATATACATATTCATATACATTATACATAATATATATATATGCATGCCAATATTAAAAAGAACAACAACAACATATAATTGTGGGTTTGTTTATTGCTTTTTTTGTGAATTCATGCTTACAAGTAATCACGCACGGAAGTGGCGGTTTTAGATCCCCTCAAAAGGACTAGGCAACGATGTCAACAGGCTAGGCCTCAAATAGAGAGCACAGGCACTGACACTAGAAACATCGTGACCAATACCACGCTGTCTAGATACCTACTCAATTGGGAATATCTATCTAAAATATACTCGAGAATACAAGTGGAATATGCAACCAGTGTCAAAAAGCCCGAAATAAAGATTGTCATTGCCATCGTCCCAAAGAAATTTTGACAACACACACACACACACACACACACACACACACACACAGTCAGAACCACTCCCATGTACCATGATATGACGCTTATATGAATTGATAATTTTTGGGAGAAAATCTAATCAATATTTGTCGTCCGTCATCACTTTACCCGTATAAAATCGGAAGAAAAATGAACATAATGTAAAGCCAAATTTGGCCGTATAACCTGTACAGTTTTCTGAATTTCATTTGATTTATATATATATATATATATATATATATATATATATATATATATAAAGATAAGTAACAAAGCTGCAACAAAGTTCATGCTGTATTCACCAACGGTTTATTTCTTCACACAAAATTTGACCATAACTGATTGAAAGACTATCTACTCAACAGAATTTGGAAGTAAATGTATGTGTATGCTGAAGTTTGAAAGGAATAGTAAACTGCTTGCACATATTCTGCATAACCATCAGTGTGACGATTCAGTTTGATTTTAAAAATCGAATGTTTATATTAATCATGATAATTTCAGATTATTTAAAGATTATCTATACACTAGAATTAAAGTTAATTTATGTGTATGTTGAATTTTGAAAGAAATAATGCACTGCTTTTACATTACCACCGCAGCTGCGTATTCAGAGGAATTACTTCTGTATCAGTCGTGCCAAGTTTTTTCATGTATGCTTTATACTCATTGTCATTTCATTATGACGTAACATTGCACTGTTGCCAGGATGCGCGCTGGGTGTTAGGATGCCTAGCATTGATGCGTTAAAGCGCGCATCCTTGGTAACACGGTTGCAATATATTGTTATGGCTTAATTTTGTTATTGTTCTCTCAGTATCAACACTTGAGAAAGGGCGGCGAGACGCTCGAAAATTTGTGTGAAGAAATAAACCGTTGGTGAATACAGCATGAACTTTGTTGCAGCTTTGTTACTTATCTTTTTATCTTGCCAACACGTGGACTACCTTATCAACATGTATATATATATATATATATATATATATATGAAGGGTTTGTTTGCAAAAACCGATAAGTCCATTTTTGAAGATTTTGAAGTACGATCTCTGTCATAATGTACAAAGTAATACCTTTTAAATGATATATTGGTCACTACATATAAAGGTATATTTTTGAAGTTATGGTCAAAAGAAGCAAAAATGTTGTTATTATTCTCTTTATTTTTCTTGACCTTTAATCGCAAATATCTCCATTTGGCAAATATGGACTTATCGGTTTTTGCAAACAAACTCTTCATATGAAGAGTTTGTTCGCAAAAACCGATAAGTCCATTTTTGAAAATTTTGAAGTACGGTCTCTGTCATAAAGTACAAAATAATACCTTTTAAATGATATATTTGTCATTACATATAAAGGTACATTTTTTAAGTTATGGTCGAAAGAAGCAAAAATGTTCTCATTATTCTTTTCATTTTTCTTGACCTTTAATCGCAAATATCTCCATTTGGCAAATATGGACTTATCGGTTTTTGCGAACAAACTCTTCATATATATATATATATATATATATACATGTATATATATATAATATCCCTTGGAATGAAGTAGGCCAATTACATATCGCTTTGAAGCCTGGCATCTGACGATTTGATATCTAAATTAGGTCTTTTACCTTCAATTAAACACTATTGTGCCTATCATATGTAAAGATAAATATCTTCATATAAATTATTATGTATTACAAGTATGCTTTGAAGTTTTTGCATGATCTTGTTGACCGTCTTGCTTCATTTATTAGTCTTTATATCAAGGATATCTTGTGCAAATGTCAAAACACAAAGGGAAAACGTCACCTGCGTAGGTTGTCAGATAGACTTCTCACGAAATTTGTATTATTGATTATGGTAACACCTTTATCATGAGGGCTGAAAGTTAACTTTTGCGAATTAAAGATTCAAACTTACGGTTTCCCTCACACCTCACTCCGGCGTCTTCACCATGGCTACAGCCTTCACATCCCCAGTATGGTCGACGACATTGTTGAAGAGAGGTTTCCGTTCCAGTACAGATAACATCGTCAAGCCAAATTGGTCCAGATCCCTGTCCAAAGTGGGCTCCCGTATAATGAGCTGAGGCCGATTGGTAGCCGAGATCTCTGCAGACGACGTGCGCGTTGTTGATATCCCAACAATCATCACAAACCGTGCCCCACTGCCCGTCACACCTTATCTCAACTCGGCCCTCTCTTTCGCATGATCCACCAACCAGCCGCACTGGAAGAACATAGTGGGGAATATATGCCACAGACTAGTCGTATTCAGACAACCCACAACATAGCATCAAACAATCAACCACGAAGAAGATGAATGAACACATGCATAATTGTGATGCATCATTCTGCCATGTATCTCTCAGCTTGAAATTCGCTTACAAAAAGTCTGTATCGGAAAACTAGATGATCAATTGATAAACTAACACAATGAAACGTATCTATGTTTACAATTAATTTGGTGTATGATTTAAATCTGAAAATATCTTTAAACATTCGATGAAAACTTGATTTTTTTTCAAAACTGTAGTTCATCTAATAAAAATTAGGTGAAAAAGGATAATCAATGTCTGTTTCTCTTTGCCCTGCATGTCTGCTGTGTGTTTTGGAACGTTGTCAAGATATCAAGCCGCACGTACTCACCCGCATAGCCGGGGCATGTACTCGAGCAAATGCTACAGGTGCAGTAATGTAGTGTGGCCGCTGAACCCTTGGACTTGGTCTGCCTTTGTCAGTCATTGATGCTGGATATCCATTCAACAAGGCATAGTCTTTTTGTCGACCTTGAATTGAGATTTCTTAGAGAGTGTGGATAAAGGAAAAAGTGAGCGATTTATCCTCATAGCTTATTTATTTAAAGAGAAGCAACAATAATCAATAGCATCATATACTAAAATGAACTCGGTGGAAAAATTGGACTGTCATTTCCGTCGGCCAAGAATTCAAACCTGCCTGGGAAAATCAGCTAATGGTCAGCAAAGCTGTCGTAATGCTTTTCATGTAGTTAATCAATTTCATTACTAGTGATATTGGCTGTATTTTGGCAAATTTACAAGACTTACGTGAAACAGGAGGTCAAACATAAAACATTTCTTATGTATTGAAATAGCAGAAAATTAATCTCACAAGACGATTTAATTGTATAATTTGTCTTACGAACTTTCTTTGCTTTTATCACCAAGCTTTGTCAGTTATATATTCAGTTTCATTTTTATATGACAAAGACATAAGATTGTATAATTCAGCAAGAGTGAGTGTAATGCGGCCATTCTATCTCGTGCAGTCGTAACGGGGACGTTATATCATGGCACACATCACTCTGCCAGCACTTTCTGTGTAAGAGGATGACAAAGTTACTCGTAAACCCCAAACGTCATACTTGAATGACTTATATCAACTGAGGTATGATGAACAAGTATTCTGCCACCAGACACCTTCTTTAGATAAAGAGAAATCTACCCCTAAGGGGTATTAAAAAGCCCATTCCGTGATTACTCGTTATTGTAGGTGAAAGTTCATTTCCGATTTCAACCTCCAGTGCATTTCTATTTTGCCGTAAATGTGAATAACATCTGCATCTCTATGCTCATTTCAACAATTGTAACATTTATTAAGGTTGCTATACATTGCATATATGGTACACACCAAGTATAGCATCTGTACCATTACTGGTTTTATTATTTCAAGGACTTCAGACTCTGAATGGATCAGTTTTTGTAACTTCAAGAATACTAGTCTCGGCTGGTACAAGAATGATAATTGTAACCTTTATAAGTAAAGGGCAGAAACCGAATGTCTCCAAACACCATTGATAGTCATTTCGTTCAACATTTGGTCAGTTTTTCAAGGTGAGGTATGGCGTCCTAAGCTAGTCTACAGTCAAGGTAGTCTGAGCATAGGGTTATTGACATGTATCTGTTTCTTTGAATATCTTCGCGGTCAGTCTAATCACACAGCATAAAGGGTCCGTTATGAAAGCCTCATAACCTGCCTTATGTCTCATTTGAAATTATTCACCACTATGCCTTAAAAAAAGCAGATTTATCATGTTTATGAATATGACAGTGACAAAATAGGCTGCAGGTTTTGAAGAGCGATTCTTGAGGGCCAGGTTGCCCTGTAAGCCAATCGGGGACAGCATTTCTGAAGATTACATGTCAGACTGTTTTGTTTCGCTGTCTTGATGTCGGTGAAAGTTCATATCCGATCAACTTACGTAAAGAGTATGTATAACCTCCTTGTGGTTGTGGGCGTGAAAGGAAAGCAGATTGTTCTGATATACATTATTCATATTTTTTGATCTGCAAAAATCAACAATACTATAAGAGTACAGCAGGACTTCAAAAATCCTCCTCGTGTAGTTTCTTGCAAAAAATGTTATTTCGTGACTTTTTATCTCATGTTCGTGTCCCCTCTATATCCTTAGAGTGTCCGCTGACAGTCTGTCAAATTTCTTCCCTTTCACTCATTTCAGCTCTGATTCATGGAAGACGAGTCTTACACTCAATATTTCTTGAATTCCGTTAAATCTTCGCCTTAGTTATGTGCGTATGAGTTGATGGATTATTTGTCCTTCTTCAAATGTCATTTTAAGTGGGAAAAACGAACTATACGTTGAATAAATGTGGGGAAATTCATCGAGGGTATCTCACTAGGTGAAAGGTTACTTCCGTCAGAGCTTCCAGGTTTCAATTCTGAAGCGTTTGCTCTCTCTGATTTATGTTGCGTCATTTTCCCTAAAATTTTACTTTCTGTTTTTATCAGAATGATTGAATGTTACAGTAAGATGCTAGTAAGTGAGAGAAAGGAAAGTTCAAAGTCTCTTTTTTTGTGTATTTCTCAAAAGTGTTCACCAATCACTGTTTTTTTTCCAAACACACACAGACGCATACTCCCACTTTCAAAGCAGCCATTTGTGCAGTCATTGCTATTCAGTTTTTCTTTTGATCTTTATCTTAGTTGAATTGATGAACGTAGACTGACAGTGAATACTAACAGGGAGACTTAGACACGTCGTCTTCATCTCTGTGCAATGTATTTGAGTCACCATCATTTATGAACAGAAGAATTACAAATATCATGAATAAATTTATGTATATACAAGTATAATTATATAATTTCATACATACATATTCATGGATATTTGCACATATGTATCGGTACGTAAGCTGTATGTATATGACTTTCACTCTCATGATTTGTAAAGGCACAATTCAGTGAAACTTCAGCAAATATTTATTTGTTTTTCTGCCTCGGCGCCATCCCAACACATTGATCTCGATGTAGCGGCGAGCAGAAAGTGGCATCAAAACGGCAGCACAAAAACAGTGGTTTCCAGCGTGCTCCTATATGTTTACAGACACAAATTGTACTACTAAGTTGGTTTGCATGTCTGCTCAAATGTCCCCAAAATGATCAATTGAAATGCCGTTCCCAGTAAAAACATCGTCCTCTCTAACACCTCTATAAGATATTGGTTGTACTATATTTTGGGCGATGGCACTGCTAGTGGTGAACCCTTCAGTGATTTGGATGCCATTCAAGTACCAACTCACACCCGAGCTGGGGGCATCATTTCCTGTACACACTGCGGTGACTTCACGGCCTGCCCGTAGAGGCGATGGTACCGCTAGGTTCAACGTTATGCCAGCTGCAAAAGAAATGTAGGGAGATATGTTGACAGATCCCATTAGAATCGAACATGACAAAATGTTTATAATGTCTTTCAACCCTTCCAGATGGCTCAATTTTTTTCAAGGCAATCACTAAATAATGCCGTTGGCATAGATAAAGATATTGAGATGAAAGCAACAATAAATGGACAAGAAACAACAAAGTTGACAAAATATGATATGTACATGTGATTGTTCACACCCAGTGAAGCATCAAACTGTATTGATGGGTTTGACTAGAAATGTCTGCTCTTGAATTTTGGCTAATCGTTATCCAATTGTCACTTTACAAGAAAACTTTCACACCCTGCTGATTCAGGTATTCTGGTTGTATACAGAAACACGTACCAAACCGACGGAAAGTATGCAGTAACGAAAAAGAAATAAATAAACCGTGTCTTCTAAAACGATGCATCTGGTCCTTACCCCCGAGGTGAATACCAATGAGAAGAAGCCCGACCTGGACTAATACTCGGATGTCAATCATGTTGAGTAGATGCCTGTATAATATGAGAAGTCTGGTGGAGAGAAAGAAGACAAAATTGATCAATCAATCAATCAATCAATCAATCAATCAATCAATCAATCAATCAATCAATGACACCATAAATTATTATAAGACAAGCGATGACAGCCCATCGAGCACAAAAGCAGTCCTTATGCCTGATTTCCCTGGTTTTTCGTGGAGTTGTTTTATGTTCTATGTGCATATAGATAATAAAAGAAAAAAAGGTTTATATCAGTCTAAACAATTCCTCACACCTACTCTCGATTATCTCTCTGAAAAATGGAAATGAAGTTGAAACGGTGAAAACTAGTAAGATTCGCCAATCTCCAGACATAAACTGCTCTCCCTCGTTGACCCTCGCATCGCATGTAGTTCGGTACCACGCAATCGAATTGTCTGGTTTTTATTGAGTCACTGGAATGTACGTGAATATGAAAGAGACATCTTACATGATGAAATCCCCAAGACTCATCCGCGTAAAGTGATGAGTCATCTAGAATCCTGCTTCGTAAACTGACACCCTTTTTTGCGCCTGGTTCTTATGTTTTACTTTAGATGAATTTTTATGTTATCAATTTTCATCACACACAGTATAGTGAAGGCTTTCAGACCTAGATTTCAAATCTTGTCTGTATCGCACTTAAATTATACGTCGACAATACTTTCAGGCATTATTAGGTCTATTGTGCACTTTAACTATATTGATAATTCATTGCTGTCGACAAATTTGACAAATGTCCTTGTATTTAAACAAATAAATCCAGCTTGTCGTCTGTAGATAAGGGAGACAGAAAAAAAATAAAACAAAACAAATCAAGCAATTTTGCAATTGTAGGGTATTAAGTACAAAAAAAAATTCTTTCCATGTTGACACTCTGAATACAGCTATAGTTTTAGATGATTTTCAATTAGAAAGAGTTTCAAAATTCAAATTCCTTGGAATTACTGTTGATGACAAACTTTCCTGGACGTTACATATTGATTATATTTGCAACACAATCTCGCGTAATATAGGCGTTATGAATAAACTGAAATTGTATATCCCTCAAAAAAATATTACCTATGTTATACACGTCAATTGACATTGCCTTATCTTAAGTATGGTGTTGTAGTTTGGGGCAACACTCACCAGAACCTATTGGATAGAATGTTCCTTCTACAAAGGAAAGCTCTCCTTGTCATTTGTTATCCTTCCATACCTTCCCACTCAAATTTGTTATTTGCCTCCAATATGGGCTGCTAAAATGAAAGATTTGTTTTTATTCACTTTGGGGCAATTTATGCATAATGGTACAGCAACAACTCACTACCGTCCGTTTTCGATTCTATGTCTCTAAGAAATGAATCATTCCATACCTATCCCATTCGACGTTCCAATAAATGTCATTTACCTCTTTTACGAACCATTTTTGCTAAGAACACACCTGTTTATACTGGCCCAATTTATTGGAATTTTCTGAATAATGATATAAAAATGCCCCCCTTTATGTATTCAGGAGGTTAAAGTCCGATTAATTGCATTTGTATTAACCCACAGAATATAATTAGCCTGTTGGCATTCCCTTTCGAAGAACTTGACTTACTAATAACATACTGTCATGTATTTTTTTCGTCCTTGTTGTCCTGAGACACTTACAAATAGATTTGATTTTATTACTTCTGCAGCTATTTCTCTCTATTTCTCTATAATTCTGTATCCTTTTCACGCATCCCAGTATTTCTTTTTTTATATATAATTCTGTCGAGGATCGCTGGATCTCTAATGCCTTTCTGTTCGTTGTATTTCCTTCCTGTTATGTTTAGTCTTGTCTCATTCTGTCATGTCTTTTAGTCTTCCTTTATTAGTTTCGTCGTCCCAGTTTCGTTTAACGTTTATTCGCGTGTGTATGTGTCTTTGTTTGTAAATCTGTCTTCTTAGTGGTCTTCCAGACTTTCTTCATGACTTTTTTCCAGCCTTTTTTTTTCTGTTTGCATCCGTTTATTTCTTCTGTTTGATATTCTGCACCTGAGGGGCCCACATTCTACAAGCCTTAACTTTTTAGTTGGTCCCTCCATTTTTCTATGTTTTGCGTATTGTTATATCGTTTATTCACTTCAGTCGAGTTTCATGACCACATTTTTTCAATTTACTATGTTAAGATTATGCAACCTTATTCTCTGTTACCAAAGAAAGTGAAATGTTTATATTCTTTTCGAAAAATGAAATAAAGTTTGAATTGAATTGAAATGAAAGCTACCGAATGATATTTTGGTTTGGAAACCGTGTAACACAAACCAAATATTTGCACTGATGTAAATACCTGGGAATGAAAGAATTTGAAAGAAAACATGCGTTTACTTTTGTATTTACCATTCCTTGCATTTGACACAAGTTTTAAGGGACTTTTAGAAGAAAATGTTCACATCTCTGTCATCAAGCACAATCAAGAGAACCCTCGAAATGTATTTAATCTGTAAAAGAAAATAAAGAGAACATATCATTGGCTTCTATATGATTTGAATGTAATCGATTATGCCGCGAATTGTAAGACGTACTCGATAGATGTGTCCAACATTCAATTGTATTACAAGGTTTTCTGTAAAGTATCTACGAACAACATCCGTATCATTTATTTAGCTGTTGAAGATGAAAAAAAAAAAGTATGAAGAAAGATTCATAAACAAACACCTTCAAAATTTGAGTAGTATTATTGCAGGGATTTTAGTGCCTCGATTGTTAAAATGGCAAAGGTATCTCATACTGGGAAATAAAGCAATACCTGTCAGGACTAGATCTTGCATTATCTAAAATCCTACACTAGCTCTCCCTGTCTGTCAATATGACTCTTTATTGCTGTACCATCTCTTCTTTCACTGCTCTTGTTTTCACTGCTCGGCGCATTACCGGTTTTTGTTGACTTTTGTCATCCTCAAATTTTATTCTTTAGTGTGAATAATCCCACTGTACTTCCTCCACTCAATGCACATGATATCAGATATCTAGTACAATAAGATGTTTACTTAGATACAGTGATCGTCTTTCACATACACTTTATAAGCAGTCACACATGATATTAGTAGATGCGTCATGAGCATGCGTGTTCGCATACTTGTACATAGTTGCATATTTTTCAGATATGAAGTAATGAATTAATTGTGTGATGATGGAGTAAAAAGAAAATGAGAAGAATAAACTTATTCGGGTCAAATCAATGTCTATCATCCATTTATTTACCATAATCAATCTCGCAAAATATCTAATAACATGTCACCGAAAGGCACGAGAAGGTCTCAAATTACTCTGACAATTCTAATCATATGACATGTAATCAAACGAATTGGATCTACACCAGTTTGCCTAATCTCGAAGGTAGTAGAGTTTGAACATTAACCAAAATACATTTTACCACATTTCATATCTAGTGAGGAACTTATGAAGATTTCATCACATTGTAAAGAAGGGCTTAAGATGACAGGCTGCTTATTCAACTTTGTGTACATTGTATTGTCGTTACAGTCCACTGACGGCAAGCTGCTGTGTGTTTAAACGATGGAGAGATGTTTCGTATAAAATCCTATATTGCCAACCCATTCGATGTTGGTGAAACGGAAAGAAAAACTAATTCTTAGAGAAAATGATCATGCATTATTTTGGCTTCATGTCTGATGAAACCCTTATTAACCTTCTCTTATTCAATACTTCCAAACATTGGATTTACACATTTTCTTTCATATTTGGAAACTGCCCTCAACTAATTACATATGGAAAACTGGAGCCCAGTCTCCATGCGGTGAGTGTTTTTCCATAGGGAACAGCTCACGTACATAACATAACTGTATTATTTTTTGCAATAATTCTGTGAATTCACTATTCAATTAAACTGGTCAAACTTATACATCTGAGAAAACAGAACAATGAGTTCGAACAATAATTGTTTCTAATAACGATACTGTAACAGTTTAAATTCATTCAGGTAAAAGGGTACATTGAATTGAGCTGCCTTGTCATCCAACCATCTTATTGAAAAGCAGTTATGCCTTTTTGCTAATTGGTTCTTCGTCTTCTCATCTATGCTTATATGCGTTGGAAGAACGTTTCGCTCCTCATTTTGGTCATCCTATTCAATAATTCATTGTATACACCAATTACATATGCCACGAAGAAGAGAAATGGCAACATTTCTGGTAACCATTTTTTGAAATACTTTTTTTTTTAATAAATCAAAATGAATATTAGACGCCGAGAATCATTTTGGCGTAGCACCTATAATATAATAATTGCAATAATGTGTACAAGTAATATGAAGACATTAACATGACTTTTAGGTTATATCATATCATTACATACGCAGTGCCTGCATATCTGCATATACATTCTCTGCATAATTCTGAGTCGTTATTACTTTTCTAATACTTTTCAAGTTTTCAATATTGGTCACGGGAATTGATGAAATGTAAAGGTGAAAACTTAAGATAAAGATCCAAATACCCACAGAAACACACACACACATACACACACAGAAGCATGTCTTCCTCTTGTGTCTAAAAGAAAATAAGTGATTAGAATTTGATATCTTATTGCATGTTTTCTTTAATAAACAGAGCTCATTTTATCATCATCACCGAACACAGCTTTCTTACCATTACCCAAACACACTCTCCCTCTTTACATTGCCAAAACGTTAAAGACAAACATTTTGACTACCTAAAACACATTACTAAAAGAAAAAAAAAAACAAACAAACATATTACTTTGCAGTGACAGATTATTGGTTATTGTAAAGGGATATACAAAATAACTTTTCATTGCATATCAAGTTGACATCTACAAAATTCAATTCATTTATTCTCATACTTCTTATTTATGAGTACTACATTAGAAAATAAGCTATCTTCTATGCGTTTGTGTATAAGTGTGTGTTTAGTTATTACGAAACAGTGGGAGAGGGTGAATGTGTGTACCTGTGGATGAGAAAGAAAATGGGTTCTTTCAACTGATGTGTGTCGTTTCTCTGTCTGCTCTCTTTCGATATCATCTGAGACGGAACAAAATCATCCGTTGACTTTGGAAGTTCAAACTCAGGAAGTGCAGAGGTTTATGCATCTTCCCATACATAAAGTTGACATAATGCATGACAAAATTTAATGGAACAAATGTTCCGAAAATACCTTTAAATGTAACATACTATGTAGATCATGTAGATATCACCTACAAAAGGAATGAAAATAAATGTGGATGATGAAAGTTTGCAACTGTGGTATGTTACCAATAGGAAAATCAAATTACATAATGTAACTTAAGGATAGAGTCTTGCATTTTGAAATCGCAGATGGTTGTGATATTTTGAAATCTAAATATGTGAAATATATATAAAATGTATGAAATGTATTAAAAAAAAAAAGATATTTCGTACCAACTACGCTCTTTGCTTGTCCTGATGACGGTTCTTTATTGTTACTTGTGACAATGGCTTATCAAGGTAAAGGTAAATACAGGAATTAAAACAATTCAAATGAGTATTTCAATAGTCTTTCAATACTTTTAATATACACAGAATGTGTGTGTGTGTGTGTGTGTGTGTGCGCGTGAAATGACGCTCTGTGAGCCGTGAAAGTCCTACCTTGGAAAGGTAAGGGATGCATCATGGACAAACTTAAACCAGTTTAGAAAGGAGCAGTTCACAATTCGTCATTTATTTTGTTGTGATTCATGACGTAATTCATATCGTTGACATGGTTGAGTGGTATCGAAGCTGACATCACAGTCAAATGTTGCCTTTATGAAGGGAGTCTCTTGCATGTATATATATATATATATATATATATATATATTATATATTTACATACATATATATATATATACATACATATATTTATATATATATATATATATATATATATATATATATATATATATATATTGTGACGAACTCGCCTTCTCGTCGTGAATTAAGAGAGTGTATTTGACTGTCTGTACAAATGTCTCCGCGAGCCGTGTCAGGATGGCCGAGTAGGCGGGGTTCGTTTTGTTGCAGTTTACAACGATCCCTTTAAATTATTAAAACTACTAGTCTGTATGCTACCATGTATTATGTTGTGTCAGAAGCAGCTCACCAACACAAGCGGCACACATACCAAGTTCAGCATCACTTAAAGTATGTCACTCCCAAGCGTCACTTGTAGAGGATGTTAAGTTGGTACACTTATTTGTTATCAACTTTTACTACCAACACTTGCTACCAAGTTCTGCTACCAAGTGTTGTTACCAACTCTTGCTACCAAGTTCTGCTACCAAGTGTTGCTACCAATTCAGTCACACGCTAACGTGGAACACCTTTCACAACCATATGGTAGCACAGGTATCGTTGATGGCACGGGGTAAAGTGCTATATCGCACCGTTACCAACTTCCTCAGGCGACGACTGGAACTTGGATTGGGTACAGGGCATATGCGACAAATCACATTACCACTTCTCCCGATATCCAACGGCGACGACTGGAACTCGGATTGGGTATGGACTATGCGACAAGTCACATTACCAATATACCCGAAATCCAACGGCGACGACTGGAACTCGGATTGGGTACGGACTATGCGACAAGTCACATTACCATTATACCCGAAATCCAATGACTTGCTAGTTGGTCTTCTCAGGAACGGCGTTTCAACTCAGGAACATGTGCCACCACTCTCCAAGCTGTTGTATTGTGGTAGAACCCTCAAGAAGACACAGTGCAGACAGCAATTCAGGAACATATGCACAGTTTATTATATATAGAAGTGAACATGAACAACACATTGGAAATGTATCATACACGGGCTACTTGTTGCGGACTATGTCACACAACGGCCACTTTATATGCCTCCCCTCCTATCGCGGAGTGAAGAGGCAATCCCGCACGGCCATGAGCAACGCGGAAAATACCCGCTGTAGTCGTTCAAATTATTTACAATGTTGGCGTGGTTACAAAATTCGTACAATGATTATACGTTTTAACAATATCTCTTGTACATTGTTGCTATATTTCGGCATGTATCATCGGTCTAAACCGGAGTTGGTATTAAAATAATCCAAACTTGCCCATGACAAACAAGTAACCACATATCTAATAATAAATGTTTAAACTTATAATGATGCACTACCACCTTGAAACGTTTGTCCACCGTTTCGATATTGTGCCCCTTTCTATGTTATACACACTATCGATCATAACAAATACTAATCGAACAGTTAAATCGAATCGGTTCCACCGACTTTCGTTGCATGGCTTCCCTCCCCAT
Source organism: Diadema antillarum (assembly GCF_040938485.1). Taxonomy (NCBI): domain Eukaryota; kingdom Metazoa; phylum Echinodermata; class Echinoidea; order Diadematoida; family Diadematidae; genus Diadema; species Diadema antillarum. The sequence continues at coordinate 318,702 of NW_027272500.1, forward strand.
GCAGGCTTCGTCCCTGGAGCCGAACACATAGAGAGCAAAAAATGACAACAAAATGTACTACTACAAACATTATTGAACGTTTTGCTCCTTTGCAAAACTCTGCGTACAGTCCATAACAACGTCATGAGACAACTACAGACTTTAATTCAAAGCTGTCCAATTGTCATAGACTAATTGTTCGTCGCAAGCTCATATTTTTAGAGTTCAACAGTCTCTTCATTTGATTTCCTGACCTGGCTGCTCCCTTGCAGCAGACAGGTCGACACGAGAAATGTCACATTTTACCCTGGCATGGTGTGCCAGAATGAATCCGATGTACGACGAGAAGAACGGACGTGCCTCAACGGAGAGCGGCTCCTCGATCGGGGTAGATAATCAGGTGGTCTTCCTGGTGACCGAGAATAGCGTGCAGGTGAGGAAGAGTCGTCACACCGGCGATGTCCACTAGGTAGCTTTCCCGCAACCACTGGTGCTGTCGCGCTGACGCTGACACGTGTCCTTGCTCGGCCTGTAGAGAACACCTCTGAGTCGTCTCTCAGAAGCTGGTATGCCGATGAATTGCTTTCTGGGGGAGTTTCTGTCAAACTGCATTGACAGAAGTCCACCAGATGTGGCGGCACACAATTCTGAGTTATACCTTCGTCGAGAGGCGTGGTCTCTGTGTCGTCATCAGCAAGGCTGGTAAGGTTGGCTGGCGCTGTCCCTTTTACCAACGTCGGTGCTGTCGTTGCTGCACATATCTGTTTCTCATTGTTTATACATGGGAGAGATACCCATGGAGTATGCAGCTGCATGTTCTCGAAATCTAGCGTGGTGTCCAGACCAATCAAGAGATCCAGACCGAGGATGCCCTCAGCTCTTATGTCAGCTACTACCAAGTCAACATGGCACAAGCAGAAGCCAAGCTGAAGTTCCATGATAGCATGTCCCTTTGTTTTCAGCCGAGATCCATCTGCTTGACGAACGATGCCTGTCACTGGTTCAAGTGGTGGCTTTCGCTCTGGTCTCATTCGCAGGTACATTTCTTCTGAGACATATGACTGCGATGCACCACTGTCTATCAGAAACATCACCTCCTGCCCATTCACGTTCAACTTCACGTACAGTCCTTTCTGGAACGTGGATGACAGAAGTGGAGCTGGGGAACTAGGTAGTGGCGGGTGAGATGTCTCTGGTTCGGGTGCCTCTCTGGCTGGTGTGCACCCGTCGTCTGGAGGATTCGTACCCTCCTTGGATGTGTCCTCCTTGTTGTCAGAAGGCTGACTGTCCTCCTTCTGTTCGCTTTTAGGGAGTGTCTCAGTCTTTGATGCCAAGTCGTTTCTCGGCACTGGCGCTGGTTGCTCCTTCTCCCTCTTCTTTATTAGATCGCTCACTGCTTCGATCATGAGAGTGGTGTTATTTTCACACACCCCCATGGATTTGTCAGCAGTGTCTTCATCCGTCACAGCCACGTCTTGTTCTTCCTCCTGTGACAACAAGACCCGGTTATACTGTCGACGGTCGCTCTCCATCCGCAGGAAGGCTTCTGTGTTGAGAGCAGCTTGGATTGCCTCGTCGAGCGTACAAGGCTGAGCCTGGAAGAGGCCGATTCGGATATCCCGGTCAACTATAGCATCGAGAAAGTGACCTCGAGCCAATTTATCTTGGCCCGCTTCCTCGAATTCAGGATATGCCATGGATGCAAGCTCGCGAATGCTCTGTCCTAGCTCCTGCAAACTTTCCTTCGGTCTGCGTCGCCTGGTACGCAGTTCAGCCAGGAATACTTCTGAATGCGAAACAGGTCCAAAGCGGTGCTTCAGGTGGTTCACAAGTTCTTGGTACGTCAACTGACGTCCCGTCTGCTGTGCTAGTACTTTGACAGCAGCTCCTTTCAAGCTGGCAGCCAAATATTGAAGAGCTTCCACTTCCGTCCAGCGGTTAACTCCAGCGCAAGCTTCGAAATGGCAAAGATAATCCAGCACAGGTCCTTTGCCATCATATCTATCTGGTATGACAGCCGGTTTGCTGGTTCCGTTGCCCTGAACATCATAATGACGTCTCTGGTCCCAGAGCTCTGTTCGACGTCGCTGGTTCGGGCTAAACTGGTGTGGCATTACATCTGGTTGTCCTCCAAATGTAACAGGCTGGTCACTTGTACGAGATGAATGCGACTGCTGCATTGGAATTTGATGCTGCTGAGGTAGTAGCTTTGCCGATGGCGGAGCTGACAACTCCACGTCTCTATTCGCATCTCCAAACAGCTGAGGTGACACCACTGGTGAGCGTGACAGTGACGACTGGTTACGGCGCCCTCCAAGTGTCATCGGTGAGCAGCGTGAGTTAGAAACCGAAGTTGGTGCTTTTTCAGTTTGCTTGCGTACCGATTCTGACACCTGAGCAATTAAGTCGTCGATTTCGCTAATCTTGCTCTCCAGCAAAAGTGACAACTCCAACAATGGCGTTTCGCGTGCCATAGTGAAAACACAGTTAACTACATTAATTCATACAAAAGTTACAAATAGGGATCCCACTCCTGACACCATGTGTGACGAACTCGCCTTCTCGTCGTGAATTAAGAGAGTGTATTTGACTGTCTGTACAAATGTCTCCGCGAGCCGTGTCAGGATGGCCGAGTAGGCGGGGTTCGTTTTGTTGCAGTTTACAACGATCCCTTTAAATTATTAAAACTACTAGTCTGTATGCTACCATGTATTATGTTGTGTCAGAAGCAGCTCACCAACACAAGCGGCACACATACCAAGTTCAGCATCACTTAAAGTATGTCACTCCCAAGCGTCACTTGTAGAGGATGTTAAGTTGGTACACTTATTTGTTATCAACTTTTACTACCAACACTTGCTACCAAGTTCTGCTACCAAGTGTTGTTACCAACTCTTGCTACCAAGTTCTGCTACCAAGTGTTGCTACCAATTCAGTCACACGCTAACGTGGAACACCTTTCACAACCATATGGTAGCACAGGTATCGTTGATGGCACGGGGTAAAGTGCTATATCGCACCGTTACCAACTTCCTCAGGCGACGACTGGAACTTGGATTGGGTACAGGGCATATGCGACAAATCACATTACCACTTCTCCCGATATCCAACGGCGACGACTGGAACTCGGATTGGGTATGGACTATGCGACAAGTCACATTACCAATATACCCGAAATCCAACGGCGACGACTGGAACTCGGATTGGGTACGGACTATGCGACAAGTCACATTACCATTATACCCGAAATCCAATGACTTGCTAGTTGGACTTCTCAGGAACGGCGTTTCAACTCAGGAACATGTGCCACCACTCTCCAAGCTGTTGTATTGTGGTAGAACCCTCAAGAAGACACAGTGCAGACAGCAATTCAGGAACATATGCACAGTTTATTATATATAGAAGTGAACATGAACAACACATTGGAAATGTATCATACACGGGCTACTTGTTGCGGACTATGTCACACAACGGCCACTTTATATGCCTCCCCTCCTATCGCGGAGTGAAGAGGCAATCCCGCACGGCCATGAGCAACGCGGAAAATACCCGCTGTAGTCGTTCAAATTATTTACAATGTTGGCGTGGTTACAAAATTCGTACAATGATTATACGTTTTAACAATATCTCTTGTACATTGTTGCTATATTTCGGCATGTATCATCGGTCTAAACCGGAGTTGGTATTAAAATAATCCAAACTTGCCCATGACAAACAAGTAACCACATATCTAATAATAAATGTTTAAACTTATAATGATGCACTACCACCTTGAAACGTTTGTCCACCGTTTCGATATTGTGCCCCTTTCTATGTTATACACACTATCGATCATAACAAATACTAATCGAACAGTTAAATCGAATCGGTTCCACCGACTTTCGTTGCATGGCTTCCCTCCCCATGCAGGCTTCGTCCCTGGAGCCGAACACATAGAGAGCAAAAAATGACAACAAAATGTACTACTACAAACATTATTGAACGTTTTGCTCCTTTGCAAAACTCTGCGTACAGTCCATAACAACGTCATGAGACAACTACAGACTTTAATTCAAAGCTGTCCAATTGTCATAGACTAATTGTTCGTCGCAAGCTCATATTTTTAGAGTTCAACAGTCTCTTCATTTGATTTCCTGACCTGGCTGCTCCCTTGCAGCAGACAGGTCGACACGAGAAATGTCACATTTTACCCTGGCATGGTGTGCCAGAATGAATCCGATGTACGACGAGAAGAACGGACGTGCCTCAACGGAGAGCGGCTCCTCGATCGGGGTAGATAATCAGGTGGTCTTCCTGGTGACCGAGAATAGCGTGCAGGTGAGGAAGAGTCGTCACACCGGCGATGTCCACTAGGTAGCTTTCCCGCAACCACTGGTGCTGTCGCGCTGACGCTGACACGTGTCCTTGCTCGGCCTGTAGAGAACACCTCTGAGTCGTCTCTCAGAAGCTGGTATGCCGATGAATTGCTTTCTGGGGGAGTTTCTGTCAAACTGCATTGACAGAAGTCCACCAGATGTGGCGGCACACAATTCTGAGTTATACCTTCGTCGAGAGGCGTGGTCTCTGTGTCGTCATCAGCAAGGCTGGTAAGGTTGGCTGGCGCTGTCCCTTTTACCAACGTCGGTGCTGTCGTTGCTGCACATATCTGTTTCTCATTGTTTATACATGGGAGAGATACCCATGGAGTATGCAGCTGCATGTTCTCGAAATCTAGCGTGGTGTCCAGACCAATCAAGAGATCCAGACCGAGGATGCCCTCAGCTCTTATGTCAGCTACTACCAAGTCAACATGGCACAAGCAGAAGCCAAGCTGAAGTTCCATGATAGCATGTCCCTTTGTTTTCAGCCGAGATCCATCTGCTTGACGAACGATGCCTGTCACTGGTTCAAGTGGTGGCTTTCGCTCTGGTCTCATTCGCAGGTACATTTCTTCTGAGACATATGACTGCGATGCACCACTGTCTATCAGAAACATCACCTCCTGCCCATTCACGTTCAACTTCACGTACAGTCCTTTCTGGAACGTGGATGACAGAAGTGGAGCTGGGGAACTAGGTAGTGGCGGGTGAGATGTCTCTGGTTCGGGTGCCTCTCTGGCTGGTGTGCACCCGTCGTCTGGAGGATTCGTACCCTCCTTGGATGTGTCCTCCTTGTTGTCAGAAGGCTGACTGTCCTCCTTCTGTTCGCTTTTAGGGAGTGTCTCAGTCTTTGATGCCAAGTCGTTTCTCGGCACTGGCGCTGGTTGCTCCTTCTCCCTCTTCTTTATTAGATCGCTCACTGCTTCGATCATGAGAGTGGTGTTATTTTCACACACCCCCATGGATTTGTCAGCAGTGTCTTCATCCGTCACAGCCACGTCTTGTTCTTCCTCCTGTGACAACAAGACCCGGTTATACTGTCGACGGTCGCTCTCCATCCGCAGGAAGGCTTCTGTGTTGAGAGCAGCTTGGATTGCCTCGTCGAGCGTACAAGGCTGAGCCTGGAAGAGGCCGATTCGGATATCCCGGTCAACTATAGCATCGAGAAAGTGACCTCGAGCCAATTTATCTTGGCCCGCTTCCTCGAATTCAGGATATGCCATGGATGCAAGCTCGCGAATGCTCTGTCCTAGCTCCTGCAAACTTTCCTTCGGTCTGCGTCGCCTGGTACGCAGTTCAGCCAGGAATACTTCTGAATGCGAAACAGGTCCAAAGCGGTGCTTCAGGTGGTTCACAAGTTCTTGGTACGTCAACTGACGTCCCGTCTGCTGTGCTAGTACTTTGACAGCAGCTCCTTTCAAGCTGGCAGCCAAATATTGAAGAGCTTCCACTTCCGTCCAGCGGTTAACTCCAGCGCAAGCTTCGAAATGGCAAAGATAATCCAGCACAGGTCCTTTGCCATCATATCTATCTGGTATGACAGCCGGTTTGCTGGTTCCGTTGCCCTGAACATCATAATGACGTCTCTGGTCCCAGAGCTCTGTTCGACGTCGCTGGTTCGGGCTAAACTGGTGTGGCATTACATCTGGTTGTCCTCCAAATGTAACAGGCTGGTCACTTGTACGAGATGAATGCGACTGCTGCATTGGAATTTGATGCTGCTGAGGTAGTAGCTTTGCCGATGGCGGAGCTGACAACTCCACGTCTCTATTCGCATCTCCAAACAGCTGAGGTGACACCACTGGTGAGCGTGACAGTGACGACTGGTTACGGCGCCCTCCAAGTGTCATCGGTGAGCAGCGTGAGTTAGAAACCGAAGTTGGTGCTTTTTCAGTTTGCTTGCGTACCGATTCTGACACCTGAGCAATTAAGTCGTCGATTTCGCTAATCTTGCTCTCCAGCAAAAGTGACAACTCCAACAATGGCGTTTCGCGTGCCATAGTGAAAACACAGTTAACTACATTAATTCATACAAAAGTTACAAATAGGGATCCCACTCCTGACACCATGTGTGACGAACTCGCCTTCTCGTCGTGAATTAAGAGAGTGTATTTGACTGTCTGTACAAATGTCTCCGCGAGCCGTGTCAGGATGGCCGAGTAGGCGGGGTTCGTTTTGTTGCAGTTTACAACGATCCCTTTAAATTATTAAAACTACTAGTCTGTATGCTACCATGTATTATGTTGTGTCAGAAGCAGCTCACCAACACAAGCGGCACACATACCAAGTTCAGCATCACTTAAAGTATGTCACTCCCAAGCGTCACTTGTAGAGGATGTTAAGTTGGTACACTTATTTGTTATCAACTTTTACTACCAACACTTGCTACCAAGTTCTGCTACCAAGTGTTGTTACCAACTCTTGCTACCAAGTTCTGCTACCAAGTGTTGCTACCAATTCAGTCACACGCTAACGTGGAACACCTTTCACAACCATATGGTAGCACAGGTATCGTTGATGGCACGGGGTAAAGTGCTATATCGCACCGTTACCAACTTCCTCAGGCGACGACTGGAACTTGGATTGGGTACAGGGCATATGCGACAAATCACATTACCACTTCTCCCGATATCCAACGGCGACGACTGGAACTCGGATTGGGTATGGACTATGCGACAAGTCACATTACCAATATACCCGAAATCCAACGGCGACGACTGGAACTCGGATTGGGTACGGACTATGCGACAAGTCACATTACCATTATACCCGAAATCCAATGACTTGCTAGTTGGTCTTCTCAGGAACGGCGTTTCAACTCAGGAACATGTGCCACCACTCTCCAAGCTGTTGTATTGTGGTAGAACCCTCAAGAAGACACAGTGCAGACAGCAATTCAGGAACATATGCACAGTTTATTATATATAGAAGTGAACATGAACAACACATTGGAAATGTATCATACACGGGCTACTTTTTGCGGACTATGTCACACAACGGCCACTTTATATGCCTCCCCTCCTATCGCGGAGTGAAGAGGCAATCCCGCACGGCCATGAGCAACGCGGAAAATACCCGCTGTAGTCGTTCAAATTATTTACAATGTTGGCGTGGTTACAAAATTCGTACAATGATTATACGTTTTAACAATATCTCTTGTACATTGTTGCTATATTTCGGCATGTATCATCGGTCTAAACCGGAGTTGGTATTAAAATAATCCAAACTTGCCCATGACAAACAAGTAACCACATATCTAATAATAAATGTTTAAACTTATAATGATGCACTACCACCTTGAAACGTTTGTCCACCGTTTCGATATTGTGCCCCTTTCTATGTTATACACACTATCGATCATAACAAATACTAATCGAACAGTTAAATCGAATCGGTTCCACTGACTTTCGTTACATGGCTTCCCTCCCCATGCAGGCTTCGTCCCTGGAGCCGAACACATAGAGAGCAAAAAATGACAACAAAATGTACTACTACAAACATTATTGAACGTTTTGCTCCTTTGCAAAACTCTGCGTACAGTCCATAACAACGTTATGAGACAACTACAGACTTTAATTCAAAGCTGTCCAATTGTCATAGACTAATTGTTCGTCGCAAGCTCATATTTTTAGAGTTCAACAGTCTCTTCATTTGATTTCCTGACCTGGCTGCTCCCTTGCAGCAGACAGGTCGACACGAAGGATGTCGCATTTCACCCTGGCATGGTGTGCCAGAATGAATCCGATGTATGACGAGATGAACGGGCGTGCCCCAACGGAGAGCGGCTCCTCGATCGGGTAGATAATCAGGTGGTCTTCCCGGTGACCGAGAATAGCGTGCAGGTGAGGAAGAGTCGTCACACCGGCGATGTCCACTAGGTAGCTTTCCCGCAACCACTGTTGCTGTCGCGCTGACGCTGACACGTGTCCCTGCTCGGCCTGTGGAGAACACCTCTGAGTCGTCTCTCAGAAGCTGGTATGCCGATGAATTGCTTTCTGGGGGAGTTTCTGTGAAACTGCATTGCCAGAAGTCCACCAGATGTGGCGGCACACGATTCTGGGGTATGCCTCCGTTGAGAGGCGTTGTCTCCGTGTCGTCCTCAGCAAGGCTGGCAAGGTTGGCTACCTCTGTTCCATTTACCAATGTTGGTGCTGTCGTTGCTGCACATATCTGTTTCTCATTGTTTATACATGGGAGAGATACCCATGGAGTATGCAGCTGCATGTTCTCGAAATCTAGCGTGGTTTCCAGACCAATCAGGAGATCCAGACCGAGGATGCCCTCAGCTCCTATGTCAGCTACTACCAAGTCAACATGGCACAAGCAGGAGCCAAGCTGAAGTTCCATGGTTGCATGTCCCTTTGTTTTCAGCCGAGATCCATCTGCTTGACGAACGATGCTTGTCACTGGTTCAAGTGGTGGCTTTCGCTCAGGTCTCATTCGCAGGTACATTCCTTCTGAGACATACGACTGCGATGCACCACTGTCTACGAGAAACATCACCTCCTGCCCATTCACGTTCAAATTCACGTACAATCCTTTCTGGAACGTGGATGACAGAAGTGAAGCTGCGGAACTAGGTAGTGGCGGTTGAGATGTCTCTGGTTCGGGTGCCTTTCTGGCTGGTGTGCACCCGTCGTCTGGAGGATTCGTACCCTCCTTGGATGTGTCCTCCTTGTTTGAAGGCTGACTGTCCTCCTTCTGTTCGCTTGTAGGGAGTGTCTCAGTCTTTAATGCCAAGTCGTTTCTCGGCACTGGCGCTGGCTGCTCCTTCTCCCTCTTCTTTATTAGACCGCTCACTGCTTCGATCATGAGAGTGGTGTTATTTTCACACACACCCATGGATTTGTCAGCAGTGTCTTCATCCTTCACAGCCACTACGTTATCTTCCTTCTGTGACAGCAAGACACGGTTATACTGCCGACGGTCGCTCTCCATCCGCAGGAAGGCTTCTGTGTTGAGAGCAGCTTGGATTGCCTCGTCGAGCGTACGAGGCTGAGCCCGGAAGAGGCCGATTCGGATATCCCGGTCAACTATAGCATCGAGAAAATGACCTCGAGCCAATTTATCTTGGCCCGCTTCCTCGAATTCAGGATATGCCGTGGATGTCAGCTCGCGAATGCTCTGTCCTAGCTCCTGCAAACTTTCCTTGGGCCTGCGTCGCCTGGTGCGCAGTTCTGCCAGGAATACTTCTGAATGCGAAACAGGTCCAAAGCGGTGCTTTAGGCGGTTCACGAGTTCTTGGTACGTCAACTGACGTCCCGTCTGCTGTGCTAGTACTTTGACAGCAGCTCCTTTCAAGCTGGCAGCCAAATATTGAAGAGCTTCCACTTCCGTCCAGCGGTTAACTCCAGCGCAAGCTTCGAAATGGCAAAGATAATCCAGCACAGGTCCTTTGCCATCATATCTATCTGGTATGACAGCCGGTTTGCTGGTTCCGTTGCCCTGAACATCATAATGACGTCTCTGGTCCCAGAGCTCTGTTCGACGTCGCTGGTTCGGGCCAAACTGGTGTGGCATTACATCTGGTTGTCCTCCAAATGTAACAGGCTGGTCACTTGTACGAGATGAATGCAACTGCTGCATTGGAGTTTGATGCTGCTGAGGTAGTAGCTTTGCCGATGGCGGATCTGACAACTCCACCTCTCTATTCGCATCTCCAAACAGCTGAGGTGACATCACTGGTGAGGGTGGCAGTAACGACTGGTTAGGGCGCCCTCCAAGTGTCATCGGTGAGCAGCGTAAGTTAGAAACCGAAGTTGGTGCTACTTCAGTTTGTTTGCGCACCGACTCTGACACCTGAGCAATCAAGTCGTCGATTTCGCTAATCTTGCTCTCCAGCAAAAACGACAACTCCAACAATGGCGTTTCGCGTGCCATAATGAAAACACAGTTAACTACATTAATTCATACAAAAGTAACAAATAGGGATCCCACTCCTGACACCATGTGTGACGAACTCGCCTTCTCGTCGTGAAGTAAGAGAGTGTATATGACTGTTTGTACAAATGTCTCCGCGAGCCGTGTCAGGATGGCCGAGTAGGCGGGGTTCGTTTTGTTGCAGTTTACAACGATCCCTTTAAATTATTAAAACTACTAGTCTTTATGCTACCATGTATTATGTTGTGTCAGAAGCAGCTCACCAACACAAGCGGCACACATACAAGTTCAGCATCACTTAAAGTTATGTCACTCCAAAGCGTCACTTTGTAGCGGATGTCAAATTGGTACACTTATTTTGTTACCAACTTTTACTACCAACTCTTGCTACCAAGTTCTGCTACCAAGTGTTGCTACCAATTCAGTCACGCTAACGTGGAACACCTTTCACAACCATATGGTGGCACAGGTATCGTTGATGGCACGGGGTAAAAGTGCTGTATCGCACCGTTACCAACTTCCTCAGGCGACGACTGGAACTTGGATTGGGCACGGGGCATATGCGACAAGTCACATTACCACTATTCCCGAAATCCGACGGCGACGACTGGAACTTGGATTGGGCACGGACTATGCGACAAGTCACATTACCATTATACCCGAAATCCAACGGCGACGACTGGAACTTGGATTGGGCACGGACTATGCGACAAGTCACATTACCATTATACCCGAAAATCCAATGACTTGCTAGTTGGTCTTCTCAGGAACGGCGCTCCAACTCAGGAACAAGTACCACCACTCTCCAAGCTCTTGTACTGTGGTAGAACTCTCAAGAAGACACAGTGGAGACAGCTATTCAGGAACACATGTACAGTTTATTACATATAGAATTGAACACTAACAACACATTGGAAATGTATCATACACGGGCTGCTTGTTGCGGACTATGTCACACAACGGCCACTTTATATGCCTCCCCTCCTATCGCGGATAAAGGAGGCAATCCCGCACGGCCGTGAGCAACGCGGAAAATACCCGCTGTAGTCGTTCAAATTATTTACAATGTTGGCGTGGTTACAAAATTCGTACAATGATTATACGTTTTAACAATATCTCTTGTACATGGTTGCTATATTTCGGCATGTATCATCGGTCTAAACCGGAGTTGGTATTAAAATAATCCAAACTTGCCCATGACAAACAAGTAACCACATATCTAATAATAAATGTTTAAACTTATAATGATGCACTACCGCCTTGAAACGTTTGTCCACCGTTTCGATATTGTGCCCCTTCCTATGTTATACACACTATCGATCATAACAAATACTAATCGAACAGTTAAATCGAATCGGTTCCACTGACTTTCGTTACAATATATATATATATATAACATATATAGGGGTATCACAAAATGCTCTACTAATGTTCCTACACTCCTGTGCTATACATACTAGTACTCTCTCTAAAAAAATCGAGTGAAAATATTCACTCTTAAAGGAGTGAATACAAAAAAGAGTTAATTTAGAGTGAAATTGGAGTGAATTTTGAGTGAAAATGTTCATTTTCATTAGGGATCACTCCTAAATCGTTGAACAATGTAATGAAATATTTTGCAAGAGCCTACTGATGTCTGCCGATACATCTAGCTGTAGCTTGTTTTTTGCGTTTTGTATTTTTACTTCTACATTATGTCGTGATCAGGCCTTGTGAGAAAGATGTAGGCTCTTACGAAACCTGAATGTGAGAAAATAACATAGAACAGGTGAAAAATTAGCGGTTCGCTTTGACAATGTCTCCTTCACTTCTTTACAGTTCAAAAAATGAAAAATAATGACAATATACTAGCCTGGAAGTGAGCGGAATTCGTTTGTGTAATGTGATGCGCCTTGAACAAGGCCAATACCAATAAAGAGGTCCGCAGCAAGTTATCGCTCTCAGATCAAGACATGGCTTCCCAATCGTGGTCTTTTGCAACATTGTTGTGATGGTTTGGGTGCGATCTGCCAGGAATGGAGCGGAACATTTTGATTGTCATGATGTGGTGATTGGGTTGAGTCGTGACAAATTGGGACCTTGTCCGGGAAAATGAACAGACAAGCCGTTTTCTTTCGCATGTTCCATGCGGATTATGGTGAGGATTCTCACGTCTGGTTGTACACGTGTGCTGTAAGTACTAGGTGTTTCAAAAAAACATTTCCCACTTTTGATTCTTAATACAATTCATAAACTATATATCAGATAGCACTGTCATTGATATGAGTGATAGCAGAATAGTGTACAATTTGGTTGAAGGTAGTTTAAATATGAAAGCATAAATAAGTTTCATGAAATCTATGATTAATTTCACAGTTAGGTTCCAGACTTTGCTCTATAATCAACCCTCTGTACAAAATTTCACTTTGCACAGGGTTCAATGGCTGTGTATGGGAGTGTGTGATTAACACCCTGACAATGGTCCTGAACAATGGTCAGGGTTTGAATGCTTCATTATTTGGTCATGAGAAATTCCACTATCACAACTAGTCTTTATTCAGCCTCTGGCAGTATCTGTGTAAAGTCAAACGCCTGTCGATACTGTTGTTGAGTCGCGACAGTGCTCTCCCTACTTCTGAAAAACAAAATTACAATGAATACCTTCTGTTCTATCGTAAACGTGGTGACAGGAAGCAAAGAAAATCAATTAGAGTATATAATATACACTTGTGTATATGGAGTCATAAATAAATCTACTGTGAAACAAATCGCCCCAATGATAGATGCTGCTGAACTCTTTGCCAAAAATGATCTCTTTTTATCGAAAAAGCGAACAATTTGTCAGACTATTTATTTAGTAGACAGGTGTATTAAAATGAGGAACTTTAGATCATTTATGCTTATTTATATCCCAAATTTAGTGATATGTGAAGCAAAATTTGAAAATGATTGCCAGCTGAAATGAAATGTGGTGTTTGCAAGCACTTTGCCGTGCATGAATTCAGACTAGCAGTGCCCAGGGCAATTCACATGAATTATTGATTATAAAGCATTCATGTGCCAGGGAGCGTGAGACTGACGCCTAGTCAACAGGTGGTTCAGGCATGTCCATTGTTCAGGGCCATTGTCAGCACACACTCACATACACATCATTGGTTCCTGTGCGAAGTTCAATTTTTGTACAGAGGGTTAAATTTGACCAAAATCTGAAACCTTACTTCAAAATCAATCTTAGATTTAATGAAACCGATTTATGCTTTCATGTGCAAATTACCTCCAATCAAATTGTACATTATCCAGCTATTACTCATATCAATGACAGTTTTATCAGATGAATAGTATTTGAACTATTAATGATCAAAAGTGGGAAATGTTTTTGAAACACCTAGTACATCATGTATAGCGTCGAGGGTGTACGTACATAGGCTCATGTCGTATCGGGCCTATGTACCTGATTCTATTGCATGTACGTTCTGTTAGGCCTCGTGCGTTTTGGTGAGGATTCTCACGTTTGGCTGTACACGTTTGCTTTTTGTAGACAAGTGTACAGCGTCGATGACAGGCTTATGTATTGGGCCTGCGTTGTTTGCATGTTGGTTTTGACAGGCCACATGCGTTTTGGTGAAGATTTTCACGTTTGGTCGTGCACGTTGTGTATAACATTTATGCTGCGTAGGCTTTGGCAGTCATTGACTGTGTTTGTAGTTGTAAAGGCTACATTTTGTGTGAAGGCCTAGTGCAGATTTTGGTGAGGATTCTCATGTTTTGAACGTTTGTCGTTTTTTGCATGAAGGTCTTGTGTAGACCGATTTGGGTGAGGATTCTCACGTTCAGTTGTGTGCGTATATAGTGCATAGCGTGGGTATGCGCATTGGGCTCGCACGTGTTTTGTAGTCGCAGACGGTCGGTCTAGCGCGTCGTGTGTAGGGCTAGTGCAGTTTGTGAGTGTGCGTATGCTGGATGTGTATGTGTGTGGGGGCTTGCGTACACATTGGCTACGGGTCACGCCGAATTTTTTGGAAGATTAGCCTCGGTTAAAGGCTTTGATACATTTTCCTTGGTTTGCACAATCGTGCTATGTGGTCGTTTGTAGTGAGTGTGTATACTCATTTTATGACCTTAGATCACATGCTAATGTGATGCCGTGGTGTTCTGATTGTATGCCTGATTAGAAGGCTTTGGGATTTTGATGTTTTCTGCTTATCGTAGAAAATTTTTGCCTGTTCTGCGCGTGTGACTGGGTTCATGCGTACATGTGTACTGCTAAGGCTTTGTAGTTTTGTGAGGATTTGTGACTTCTTGCAAGTTTTGATTTTGATATTCCCACAATGGCTGATGTCGTGCAGAGCTTTGTTGATGAACCCACTCAGGAAGGTTTTAATAACCTGAGGAAGGCAGAACTGGTGGAAGTTGCTCGAATTTTAGAAATCCCGATCAAAACATCGGATCGAAAAGCAGAGATCAAGGACACAATTTCGGAGTTTTTTACCAGTACTGGTATCTGGCCTGCCTCTTTGTCAGAGGATGAAGCAGGGACAGATGATGGTGAAATTATCACACCTTTGGTAACCACTGCAGAAAGCGAATTGAAGAAAATTGAGATCCAGCTTCGGATGAAGCAGCTGGAAGTCGAGGCAAAGAAAATAGAACTCGAAATCAAGTCAATCGATGCAAAATCGAATGAACCTTCTTCCGGCAGTTCAGCAAAGTCATCAAAATTTGATGCATTAAGGCAATCTCAATTGGTGCCGAAATTTCGTGAAGACCGGGTAGAAGAGTTTTTCCAGCACTTTGAAAAAGTGGCTGTGAGTTTAGAATGGCCCAGGGAAGTGTGGCCGACATTGATACAGAGCTCGCTGGTAGGGAAGGCCCAAGAGGTCTATGCGTCTCTCACTATCCAAGAGTGTTCTGATTATGAGAATTTGAAGAGTTCCGTGTTAAGGGCGTACGAGTTGGTGCCGGAAGCCCACAGGCAACTGTTTCGGAATTATAGGAGAAGGGATGATCAGACATTTGTTGATTTTGTGCAACACAAGCAGACTCATTTTGAACACTGGTTAAGGTCGTCTGGTGTTGATGATTTCCACAAACTGAAAGAGTTGGTATTGTTAGAGGAGGTGAAGAGGTGTATTCAGCCAGATCAGCGGCAGTACCCGGAGGAAAGGGAAGTGAATGGTGCCAGGAGAGCTGCTGTCCTCCTTGATGAGTATGTGCTTACCCACAAGGGTACTTTCAAACTTTCTTCCAGCAAGAAAGGAGGCCAGGGTGTGCCAAGAAAAGGAGTTGTTGCTCCGAGCATTCCCAAGCCCGATCTTGATCAAAAGCCGAACAAGGCTTGCTTCTATTGCAAGAAGGACGGACATGTGATGTCAGCTTGCTGGAAGTTGAAGAAGAAGCGGGAAAAAGAGGGGATTAGCAACCCCAAAGCATTGCCAGATGCTTTAGCTATCACTCGCACAGAGCATCTGCCATCGTTTGAACGGGTGGCAGAGAATTACAAACCTTTCATATCTTCAGGGTATGTTAGTTTGACGCCTGATAGTGAGCAGGTTCAGGTTCACATTTTGAGAGATACAGCAGCATCACAGAGTCTCCTGTGTGCAAATACATTGCCATTTTCGGTTGAATCTTCTGTGAATTCAGAAGTGTTTGTGAGGGGAGTTGAAGGTGGGAGTGTCCGAGTGCCTCTTCATAATATCGAATTGAAGAGTGATCTTGTCAGTGGCTCAGTTGTAGAAGGTATTTTGCCTACATTGCCAGTCGAAGGTGTCACCTTATTGCTCGGCAATGATATCGCTAGAGAGAAGGCCTGATGTGTTTCCCTCATGTGCTGTTACCAGGTCAATGGCTCGTGAACTGGAGAAAGAGGAGCAAGAGGATATCTTGGCTGATACTTTCTTCTCTAGACTTGAAGAGTTTAGCAGCAGTGATGATGCACATATGGACCATGGTCAAATGTCAGAGATTTCTCGTCAGAGTCTGGTTGAATTGCAGGGCAAAGACCCTGAAATAGTGCGTTTTGCACAGTCACTTGTACCTGAGGATGAGGAAGTGAATGAAACTGTGAAGTTTTACAAGAGGGTGGTATCTTGATGAGGAGGTGGCGCCCTCCTGATGCCACAAGTGATGAGGATTTTCGAGATGTTCATCAAGTAGTGGTACCAAAGATGTACCGGAAGGAGATTATATCTCTTGCTCATGAAGCACCATTGACAGGTCATTTGGGGATCAACAAAACCCAAGAGAAGGTGCTTCGATATTTCTTCTGGCCAGGTTTGCGACATGACGTCGCAGAGTTTTGTCGGTCTTGCCATGTGTGTCAGGTAGTTGGCAAGCCAAACCAGAAGATTCCCCCTGCCCCTTTAAGGCCAATTCCGGCCTTCGAAGAACCGTTTAGTCGGGTCATTGTGGATTGTGTCGGTCCTCTTCCAAGGACAAAGTCGGGTAATCAGTATTTGCTGACGATGATGTGGGACGATTACTGCCAAGAATGTCAGTAAAGCTCTTGTGAAGTTCTTCACAATGGTAGGACTTCCAAAGTGTGTGCAGTCAGACCAAGGGTCTAATTTCACATCCAAAATCTTCCAACAGGTGATGAGTGAGTTAGGTGTAGAATGTAAGAACTCAAGTGCTTACCATCCACAGAGCCAGGGAGCTCTTGAACGCTTTCACCAAACCTTGAAGAATATAATGCGTGTGTACTGCAGTGAGCAGGAGAAAGAGTGGGATGAGGGTATTCCTCTCCTCTTGTTTGCAGTTCGAGAATCGGTCCAGGAATCTATTGGATTCAGTCCTTTCGAGCTGGTCTGTGGGCACTCAGTTCGTGGTCCCTTGAAGATCTTGCAAGAAAAGATCTTGGTTGAGCCGGAGTCCAACCTATTGGACTATGTGTGTCAGTTCAAGGATAGACTTTCTTGTACTCGTGAATTAGCTGCAGGTCATCTGAAGGCAGCTCAGTCTAACATGAAGAGACTGTTTGATCGGAAGGTGAAAGAAAGGCATTTCGAGCCTGGTTCTAAAGTTCTTGTGTTGCTCCCTCTTCAAGGAGATGCCTTGAAGGCTAGATATGCAGGGCCATATGTGGTTGAGAAAAGGGTGAGTGATGTCAATTACATCATCCTGACACCTGATAGGAGGAAGAGGAGAAGACTCTGTCATGTCAACATGCTGAAGGACTATGTTGAAAATGTAGAAAAGGCTAAAAAAAAGCCTGTTGCCACAGTTGGAATCGGTTGTGAAATGGATGGTCAAGACAGTGAGAGTGATGATGTGGAAATTCCGCAGTTGATGTTGAAGAATTCTGAGGTGTTAGCAAATCTATCTGACACATTATCTCATCTTCCAGGAGTAGAGAGAGCTCAGGTGATGGATGTAGTCCATGAGTATGAACACCTCTTCAGTGATGTACCAGGTCGTACTAGTGTGGTGGTGCATGATGTTGATGTGGGGGACTCCTCCCCTGTCAAGCAACACCCATATCGTGTGAATCCATTGAAAATGGATGTTCTGAGGAAGGAAGTTCAATATATGCTTGAACATGACCTTATTGAGCCCAGAAAGAGTGGATGGAGTTCTCCCTGTGTGTTGGTTCCAAAGCAGGATGGTTCTTTGCGTTTCTGTACGGATTACAGGTTGCTCAATTCGAAAACAAAGTCAGACTCGTACCCTTTGCCCCGCATCGATGATTGTATTGATCGCGTAGGGAATGCCAAATACGTCAGTAAGTTTGACCTTTTGAAGGGGTACTGGCAGGTTCCCCTCAGTAAAAGAGCAAAAGAACTGTCTGCCTTCGTGACTCCTGACGGATTCTTCCAATACAAAGTGATGCCGTTCGGGATGAAGAACGCGCCCGCTACATTCCAGAGACTCATCAACACCGTCACGTCTGGCTTGGTGGGATGCGAGGCGTATCTCGACGACATCATAGTGTACAGCCATACATGGGAGGACCACCTTCTGAGAGTCAGAGCACTGTTTGACCGCTTGACCAGTGCCAACCTTACGGTGAACTTGAGGAAATGTCGTGTTCCTGGGTCACATTGTGGGACATGGTTCCGTCAAGCCTGTTGAAGCAAAGGTGGAGACGATCCTGAACTTTCCCCGCCCTCAGAGTAAGCGAGAGCTGAGACGATTTCTGGGCATGACTGGCTATTATCGGAAGTTCTGCCATAATTTCGCTGATGCTGCAACACCGCTCACCAACTGTTGCGGAAAGACTCGCAGTTCGACTGGTCAGATGACTGTCAAGTTGCTTTCAACCGGCTGAAGGCAATGCTAGCGAGTTCTCCGGTTCTTGCAGCGCCGAACTTCGACAAGCAGTTCATTCTTATGGTGGACGCGAGTGACACAGGAGGAGGAGGAGCCCTGATGAAGAAGGACGACAACGGAGTTGACCATCCTGTCGCGTACATGTCCAGAAAATTCAGCAAACATCAGCGACGGTACTCCACTGTCGAGAAGGAGACGTTAGCGCTCGTCATGGCTCTTCGTCATTTTGACGTGTACCTGAACACTACAAAGTATCCAGTGCTGGTGTACACAGACCACAATCCGCTTGTGTTCCTGTCGCGAATGAGGAACAAAAATGGACGCCTAACCAGATGGGCGCTAGTGCTACAGGAGTACAACCTCGTGATACAGCACGTACGCGGAAAAGACAATGTCATTGCAGACGCTTTGTCCCGTGGATGAGATAGAAGTACACGTATTTCCCACGGATGGGACAAAAGGACACAGATGTGCTTAATGTCCAGAGATAACAGACTGGTGATGACTTGGAAGCACGAACAATACCAGACAAAAGAAATGTGTTTCCATGTTATTGTAAGAGAAGGATATTTCTCATGTCAAAGAAAGAGTGTTCTTGTTTTGAAATGATGACACAAACATTGTGTACACTGTTTTAATTTGTATCCATAATTTGTTCTTGTCTGCATGGGAAAAGCAGCATGTTTTCCAAATTGTCATGATTTTTTCACCAAAACAGGGCAAAATCATTTCCAGTGATATAGCATGAGTTTTGCTATGTTTTATGCTTTATGTGATGAAGAAAAGGGTTTTCAGTAATACAGCATATTTTGATACAGTGTATAATGTAGACATTGTATTAATTGGAACTGCAAATTAAGTTGCATTGCTGTTTGCAGAAAGCACACAAACACACAAAAGCTGTTGTTGCATCTCTTCAAATGCTTAATTTGCAAGAGTTGGAATATTTGTGGTATCACAGAATTGACCAATTATACACATTTTCCATAGCATAGATATCGATTGAGTGAAATTATGACATTATGATATTCATAATGTTGTGAATGTGAAAGGCTCATGAGACCATACAGGTATACAGTCATAACCAGGTTATATTCATGTGATATCTTGTTTCAGAAACAGAGAGAGTATAACAGGTGTTCATAATTGCATTGTTTTGCTATACTCTAGTCACTGTACATGCATTTATTGTCTTGACGAACAAGGCTTTACAGTACTTGAACAGAAGTGTCAAGAAATTAGAAATGTAGAGATGGGTGTCAGGCCAAACAGTTGAGCTGAACGCATTGTTATGTCAGTTTTCATCAAAGGTCAGATTGCTACAAGCTCACCATGTAAAAATGGTTACTATTAGTGAATGGAAGATTACTCCTATTATTGGTGACATACACAATAATCACAACAAAAATGTGTGAAGTTCATTATGCAAACTGCATGATTATCAGTGTATGCAGGTTATTCAGTAATATGTGTAGCAGTTTTTCTCAAGCATATGCACATCAAGCTAAGATAGAAGTTTGATCTGTCCATACTTATGGCATATTGTTTCATGATACAAGTACAGTGTATTTTGTTCTGAACCAGCAGCATTTCTTAGACTTCGACTAGGTGTTGAAATGTTTGGCCATTTGATACTCATAAGCATTTCAGGAAAGCTAAAGAGAATACATGCTTCATGATTTATGACCAAGCAGAAAAAAAAGAAGAAATGAAAACAAGGAATGTTGTGGTTGTAAAGTTTTGCGCGCATACGCACATGCTTGTTCCGAGCAGGTAGTGGGTCTATATTTAGACAGTTAGCCTACGCTCAAGAAAGGTTTTGATAAGGCTCAGAAGTCTGAGCTTGTTTATGTGAAGAATCCACTTTAGTGTATGAACACACAATTGTGCATTTTTATGTATTGTGTTTCGGAACATGTTTGTAACGACTGTTTGCAGTTTGACTGGAAAGTTCTTCCATAACTTCCCGTCTTAAGGGGGGGGGGGGGGGAGATGTGATGCGCCTTGAACAAGGCTAATACCAATAAAGAGGTCCGCAGCAAGTTATCGCTCTCAGATCAAGACATGGCTTCCCAATCGTGGTCTTTTGCAACATTGTTGTGATGGTTTGGGTGCGATCTGCCAGGAATGGAGCGGAACATTTTGATTGTCATGATGTGGTGATTGGGTTGAGTCGTGACAGTAAGAGTGTGTATGTGAGAGTAAATGTTGTATATCTGCGTATAGAAGTTTATACCAAAAGTGGGTTCGTGCGTGTGTGTGTGTTTGTGTGTGTGTATGTGTGTGTGTTTGTGTGTGTGTGTGTGTGATAACTTCATTGGGCGAAACAACGTATAGGATTATACTGTTTAAGGGCTATGCAGCATTGTTGAAACCCCCTTTAGTAGGGCCTAATAATAATAATAATGATAATAATAATGAAAATTTACCATAGGCCTATACTAGGCTCTTTATTAGCTGCTTTATTATTCCTCTGAACAGACAGATTACGCCACTGCACTTGAATCAAAATCAGAATAATGAGAATGCTGTCATCTTTTTAAAACATAATTCAATAAATATTCTTCAAATCTGCAATTTGGATTTGATAATTTGATAAATACAGTTTGCTCTGGCTATAGGTCATTATTCAAAACCTCTTCATTATACGTTTACCTCTGACGAAATCGCTCTCATTACTTCTGCCATTTTTACCTCTGCCATTTTTGCCTCTGCCATTTTTACCTCTGCCATTTCTACCTCTGCCATTTTACTGAGACTAAGAAAAATGCACTAAGAGGATAAATGTGTCTGAAAGAGAGAGACTTAGATAGAGAAAAAAAAAGAGGAAGAGAGGGAGAGAGAATGTGGCACAGACAGAATGAGTCGAATTTACATGTACACCAATTCGACTTTGCCATAGAAAATTGATACTTCTGGGGGGGGGGGGGGAGTACAAATGGGATATACTGTAAAAAGTGGGGGAGAGGCGTGCCCCCTCAATTTTTTTTTTCTGGGGGATGCCCCCCCCCCCCTTTCAATTTATTAATAGGACTGTACTGTTTGTATTTATTTAAATTTTAAATGACAAATTTATATCAATAATTTTCCGTAACTTAAGGTTGAGTCTATTTTGATGGCAAATGTTCACACACACACACACACACACACACACACAAATCAGCTCGCTCTCTCACATATCATTGAGTATCATGCATTGACCCTCTCCCTCAGCTCACAAGTAATCATGTATTTGTAGCCTGTTTGAAAAATTTCAGGATATTCTTGTAAATTCCAGGAGTTTTTAGTTGATTTCAGGAGGACTGACCTTGAAAAGTGGAAGCACTGATAATATGAAGCAATAAGATAGACGCAGGATCTTGCCTGCTTTTGATGAGCAACTGAAACTCTGGGCCTAACTTCTTTTAGTGGCGAGCATTATGCCTAAATTAAAGTGCTTATTAATGAAGAAACTTGATTTATTTACGGTGCATATGTAATTCTAGGTTACTTTAATAAAGCAATCTAGAAATTCAACAGCAAGAAAAAAAAAACGCCGCAAACATGTTAAAAGAACTAATGTGAGTCCTCCGCATAGCCGCCATACAGCCTACACACAGCGCCCGTGCACACATGATTTCGTCGAGCTCTGGACCCTTTTTATCGACTTTGTCAGACTGGCAAAAGATCGAGAAGTTTAACTCGAAGTTTTGCCAGTGTGACCGCAAACTTTCCACGTAACTTTCCGCCAGACTTCTCGATCTGTTTGCGGGCTATGTCTCCGAAGCGCAAGGCCATTGTCATGTACAAACGTACATTGTTACGTCATAATCACTAGCCACTGGACGGCGTACTCTTGCTTGCGCGCGTACCAGTGGCCCAGTCTGACCGCGCCTAAGCGTGCACTCCATATAAGGAAAAATTGACCTAACAAGATGGCGACGCAACACGGTATATTTGGCTGCACGGTCTCGTGTATGTTGGGAATAGGGACCCGCATTCCACTATGTTCTAGTTCGGTGATTGAAGCTGGACGGGTGTTAAACCATTGATATTAACACCAACAAATATCAAATCAACACCATGTGGTGTCATTTTTTAATTAACACCAGTACAGTGTCAAAATAACACCAGGTACAGTGTCAAATAAACACCACGAAGTGTCAGGTGAACACTTTTCAACACCATCACAGTGCATTTTTAACACCTGTGGGTGTGGTCCTTTATTGAAGTTTGATCGGTGTTAGATTTAACACCCGTGGTGTTAAATCTAACACCGATGTTTTTACAGAGTACATCTACGATTCACCACGTATGCACATTAAAAAAAAAGAAGAAAATAAGTATCACCTCTTTTTCAATTTCAACAACCAAAATTGAAACACGTGTAGTTCAATATAGATGTACAGATTTAATGTGACTTTTTAAAATCTTAAACAGCCGAAATCCGAGCTTTGCATAGTCATTGTGACAACGCAATTAACATCCTTTTTAAAGGTAAAACTGTACGTGTCATGTATTTAGATTTCAATGGGGTTTAGCAAACTTTGAAAATCTGACATCACATATAATGCACATGAATATTGGAACAATATGGTTGCCATTTCATTAGGGCAAGAACATTAGTTCCTACACTAACTGATAAAGTTGAGGCTCATGAGCATAATAATAATACTTCATCTTTATTACCTAGTGGTTTTAAACGGATTTGGAGTTAATAAGGGAAAGACACGCTGTAATGTAATTGATTAAAAAGTCTGAGATGTTGAAGTGATATAGATTGCCCGCCCTTACAGAATTATGTCGCGTATGTGTTAAAGACGCTCAATCGTCGCAGGCGATTTGCAGCTCGGTAGAAAAGCACGACACGCTGCTCCTCCCGTTACCGTACCCCCCGTATACGTACCGAATGCCGAACACGACGCTACGCAACGCACCAGCGAACACCCAGCTAGACTACAAGAGCCGTGCGAGCCGTCCACCCTAATTTCAACATGGACGCCCGAATACCTACCGAATGGGGCCGAATGGGTGCACGCACAAAACCGCACAACAACCATGCGTATGAAAATCTCTCCTACGGGCTACGGTCATGACACAACTGAGAGAGCTGTGTGTGTACGTACGTACCTGGCTCCAGTCTCTGTTTATTTGCACTGTGGTGCCAATTTCACACTGCAAAAAGTCCGGTGTTAAATAGTGAACACCGAGCTGGTGTTAAATTTTCGGTGCTCATTTAAGGTGTTAAATTAACACCTACGGGTGTCATTTCCAAATTTTAAACTGTTTTTTGAAGAGTTTCTTAGTAACTGCACTTCTTGTTGATTTTTAATTTAAACAAGACGATCAAGAATTTTACATTAAAATACTAGATTTTTGAAAAAATTTGAAAATAAATTTACACCAAAGTAACACCAGCGGGTGTGGTCCCTTATTGAAGCTGGACGGGTGTTAAACCATTGATATTAACACCAGCAAATATCAAATCAACACCATGTGGTGTCATTTTTGAATTAACACCAGTACAGTGTCAAAATAACACCAGGTACAGTGTCAAATTAACACCACGAAGTGTCAGGTGAACACTTTTCAACACCATCACAGTGCATTTTTAACACCTGTGGGTGTGGTCCTTTATTGAAGTTTGATCGGTGTTAGATTTAACACCCGTGGTGTTAAATCTAACACCGATGTTTTTACAATGCAGCAATCTAAGCACACACGTATCTATTTGATTGTGGTGTGTAGCTGTACTTAGACCGGGGGCCCAGAAGATTTATTCAGCTGAAAAGGGTCACACTTTTTGATGGTCTCATCATATTAGGATGTGGCCAAGGGTCAATAAAAT
This sequence comes from Diadema antillarum, assembly GCF_040938485.1. NCBI lineage: Eukaryota > Metazoa > Echinodermata > Echinoidea > Diadematoida > Diadematidae > Diadema > Diadema antillarum. Next base: position 342,993 of record NW_027272500.1, read on the forward strand.
GAATTGCTGGCAAGTCACATCCTGTACCGTAAGCCTAGGGGCCACAAAAAGGGGCCCCAAAATGCATTTATTCAGCCGAAGGGGGTCACGGACAAAAGGTGGATATTGTTCCTTTGGGTGTACCTGTCATGAAAACAGCAATGCCAGCTATTTTATCCTGCACGGGGCCCCAGACAGTAGCCTCAAAGTGCCCCCCCTACTCACCTACACATTGATTTTATTCAGCTGAAAAGGGTCACGGCTAATTTCTTTTGCAATGGAAGAAGTACCCATCAGTGATATCCAAAACACCAATGCCAGCTATTTTATCCTGTACGGGGCCCCAGACAGTAGCCCCAAAGTGCCCCCCCCCCCCCACACACACGCACATTGATTTTATTCAGCTGAAAAGGGTCACGACTAATTTCTTTTGCAATGGAAGTAGTACCCATCAGAGATATCCAAAACACCAAAGCCAGATATTTTATCCTGTACGGGGCCCCAGACAATAGCCCCAAAGTGCCCCCCCCCCCTACACACACACACACACACACATTGATTTTATTCAGCTGAAAAGGGTCAAGGCTAATTTCTTTTGCAATGGAAGTAGTACCCATCAGAGATATCCTAAACACCAAAGCCAGTTATTTTATTCTGTACGGGGCCCCAGAGTGTAGCCTCAAATTGCCCCACCTATATACTGTTAATCAGCGGAAAATGGTCTTGACAAATTCTTTTGCAATGGAAATATTACTGCCTACTGAACAGAGATATCCCAAACACCAAAGCAAATCATCTTATCCTATACGGGGCCCTATCCTATACTATAATACTCGAAGTTGTTGTTGTTGTCGCGGCCTTATGTATTTCCTGTTTTATTCCGGCGTTGCTGGTTTGTCTATCTCCTCCCGAGCCGTCGGCTCCGGGCAGCTGCGACCGGTGCCGTCGGCCGCAGGAGAGTATCCTTCATCGAATGGCGCGGGTTTCGTCCCCTCTCCGCCTCCGTGTCGACGTCGAGGACGAAAAAGAAAAATTAATTAGCAACATGCATAATGCATTTTTGTGCGTGACGAAAGAGCCGAGCGTTTCAATATTCACGGAACCTGCGCTGGCCTCCTGCTTTCTCGATCTTCCATCTTTTAGCTTGCAGAGACACTGGGGGATACTAAAGATGATGGTGCAGCGAAATCTCTGACATCTTCCGGCGGACGCGCACGCACACACACAATGTACCTCGCAGAACTCTACACACTCTACACTGTGTGTATAGTTCTGTGATGTACCTTTGCCTCCGCCTGTTACGTGTACTGAATGTATTGACGATGGTTACACGAATCTGTGTGTGCGTGATATGGACTACAAGGGCATTTACGTACAGTTCGCCATTATTGGCGTCCCCAAATGAAAACAACGAACGTTGTTATGTAATTGTATTTTGCACAACTGCAGAATACTATATGCAGCTCAGGTACGTCATTTAGTTTGCTCGCAGTTTGCTCTCAAGTCCGATGTCGTTTGTACGCAGACTCTTTAGGACGCGGCTAAATATATTTGCCCTTCCATATCAGATTACACGCGCAGCTGTGTCCATTCGTTTACTGCAGAGCTGCTGTAATCATACATATTCATAAGATGAGCGGACGTAGAGGAAAACCTCGCTTTGCCGACCGCCTATTTTTAAAATTGCAAGTGGAAATAGAATGTGTGGTTCTATGGTCTATCAAACCAAGTTTTGGTGACAAAAAAAAAGAGGGAGCAAATGAAGACGAATGCAGTGATGTATATATTCTTCTTTCTTCCATAACATGGGAAAAATATTAAAGAAAAAAAAAATACGAGGTCGTGAGACCCTACTCCCACGGGTGCCTATTAAACCTGATGACTATGATCTCCCCCTCCCCAAATAATAACAATGATAATGATAATAATAATAATAATAATAATAATAATGATAATAATAATAAGGATAATGATAATAATAATATAATAATAACTATAATAGGAGCAATAATTGTAGGCCTAATATTGATTATGATAATGTACAGTCTGAAGCAGATGTAGTTCTATATGATATATCAAGCTAAGTTTTGGTGATTAAAAACAAAAAGGAGGGAGCAAAATTATGAAGACGAAAATATCTTATTTTTCTCTCATAACGTGGGGAAAAGAAACATGAAAAAAAAAAACACAAAACAAACCGAGGCCTTGAAACCAGCCGTGGATTCCCGCGGGTGCCCGCGTGGATGCAAGAGCAGGGGGTAATCAAAGTCATAGTGTTAATATCTTCCCGTTTTGACGGGAACAACCTGTGGGCAGAACTTTCGGGGAATCTCATTTGCGTTTTTGGTAATTTTTCCCTGAATGTTTTTGTTTTTTGCCCTGCGGAGGTGGAAATGTGTGTGTGCGTGAGGGCCGGGGGGGGGGGGGGGGGGGGAGGGGTGAGGGGCAACAAGACAACTGTTGGACTTCAACGGGTGCAAATAACCCCTCGAAACTGAGTTCTATAATAAAAGCAAGTAGTGGCAGGAATGATCCCTACCAATGGACCGGATCGCCGGGCATATACTACAAAAATGTATTATAAAATTTCTGGGAAGGGTGGTCATTTAGAAGACAGCACAATTAATGAAAGAATGAGAAGACTTTTCTTTTTATTTCTTCAATAAAAATGTGCAAAATCGTATTATGAGAAAAAAAAATAAAACCCCTCAGACCCGTGGATTTCCACGGGTGCTGCTAGTATATATAGGATACAGTAGCCCAGAAATACCACCTCATACGATTTTTTTTTTTAAAGAGCTGAAAAGAGTCATGACTAATTTCTTTTGCAATGGAATTAGTACACAACAGCGGAGATACTCAAAACAATAAACCCAGTTATTTTATCCTGTAATGGGGCCTTAGTATTGTGGTCAAGATTTGTCCCCCCCCCCCCGCACATAATACGATCTAATCTATAGCTGAACACACTATGGAAGTAGGCCCTGTTATAATAATGATAGTAATTAATAATAATTATAGTACACACCAGATATATACAAAACACCAATGCATGTGTGTGTGTGTGTGTGTGTGTGTGTGTGTGCGGGGTCTCAGCCAGTAGCCAAGAAGTGCCCCCTGAATGATTTTAAAAGGAGTCGTGGCTAACTTCTTTTGCAATGAAACAAGTACACAACAAGATACCCAAAACACCACAGCTAGTTATTATCCTGATAATCGTACGGCTAATTTCTTTTGCAATGGACGTAGTACGCAAAAGTGATAACCACAGCACCAAAGCGAGTTGTATTATGCTGCACGGGGCCCCAGACAGTATAGTCCCAATGTGCCCCACCCATAAGCTGATTTTTTTTTTCCAGCTGAAGAGGATCATGGCTACTTTCTTTGTTTGCAAAGGAAGGAGTACTCAACAAAGATACCCAAATCACAAATGCAAATTATTTTTTCCTTCACGGAGACCACAGTAGCCCAGAAATGCCATCTCATATGATTTTGTTTGGCTGAAAAGGGTCATGACTATTTCTTTTTTGGCAATTGAATTAGTACAGCTGATATACACCAAACATCAAGGCCAGTTATTTTATCCTGTGCAAGGCCCTTTATACAGTAGCCCACGATCAAGCGCCCCCCCCCCCTCATGCCATATGATTTTTTTGAAGAGTCATTACTAATCTTTTTTTTTCAATAGATGAAGCTCACAACAGAAATGCCCATAACACCAAAGTCAGCAATTTTATCCTGTACATGTACATGCTGAATACGGGGCCCCAGACAGTAGACAAGAAGTACCCCCATATGATTTTAAAGAGAATCATGGCTAGTTTCTTTTGGAATGGAAGTTATAGACAATGGTGATACCCTACACACTAAAGCCAGTATTTTTAGGTTCTACGGGGCCAAAGACAGTTTAAATTAAATCACCAGTTTGTTTGTTTGTTTGTTTGTTTGGTTTATTTCTGCATTTTCTTTCTCCGAATACAATTGCAAATGAAAACAAAATGATACAGATACATACAAATCAATACAAAAAAAAAATCATTTGCGTAACAACATTCAGTCTGAAGTGGCATAATTATGAATCAAAATAACATATTAAGGCTTACTGTATCTAATAACAAAGGAGAAATCAATACAGGGGACCGTCATCATAAGCAGAGCTTGACGTGGATGAGGCCCTATCTGAATATGTGATACCAATGTAATACAACACCAATTATATATGTACTCATAAAACTCTTAATCTTAATAAACAAAACACATTTTGCTACAGAAAAAAAAAACAGAAAAGAAAAATAGTGACTTGGCGCTTTAGAACAAGAAAAAAAAAGTTTTGTTGAAGGAGCTAATAACTATCATCAGGATTACAATTGGATGAGGGTGTGGTTTACATTAAGTGATGGCTCAGTTTCATTTGTATTTATTCATATTGGATTTAGAATAGAATAGAAAGCTAAAAAGTACTCGATGTGCCGACTCAGTCAATTTGTTAGCATGCAGAACCAAAGAGATTATACTGTGGACATCGGAGAGGCTCATCAACTCGCGGTTCTTCTGCTGCAATTCATCATTAATCAAAGACGTATTAGTGATCTTTCCAAAAGGCTTTTTCTTGATGGCCTTACTTTTAAAGCTATTATGTCCTAGCCATTATGTTAGCTTTGCCTCATTTTGTATCGTCTCATAGTCAACTCTCCGTTGTACTGTTACTCCTATTCCAGTCTAGTTCCATGTTTATTTGTATGTACATGTATATCTGTCTGTTTATGCTGATCTCTCTGTCTGGTGGGCTTCCATACGTTTACTTTGTTCTCAACTGATGTTTTTTTTTTCTCTGAGGGGCCCACATTCTACAAGCTGTGACTGTTTAGTGGGTCCCTCCATTTTTCGAATTTTGCATACTGTTTAGTTACTTGTAATCACTTGAGTTCTGATAGTGTATAATTATTGTAAGGTGGTACATTCATTGTACATTCTTTTCATATTACATAGTGATGTTTATATTTTTGTCGAAAAATGAAATAAAAAAACATTGAATCGAATTGAATTGAATAGTCTCCCTTCTTCCCGTTGTAGAGGATTTCATATTCTTCCAAATTCTTCGATGTCCTCTTCTTCTTCCTCATGTTACCATCTATCAAGTGCAGTTCCTCTTTCTTCACCTTGTGGGTGGCTGCTTGGCTGCTTTCTTCTCTTCTTTGTCTTCATCTCTTCTTCTTCTTCTTCTTCTTAAACATGCGCTCCTTCGTCTTCATTTCGCGACGACAACGTCCTCCTCATCATCATCAGTTTTGCTTCTCGATATTTTCTTCTGGCAGACATTTTTCCTGCGTATCGGCTACGTTCGATTTTAGAGCGGCGAGAGCGGAAGACGTGCGTAATTGAGTCTGGGAAAGCGTAGGAACAGCGTAGCTAAAGCGGCCAACAGCGTAATCAAAGCGGGAATTAAGCGTACCACGAGCGTCGTAGGAACACGCCTTGATTTTATACGAGAGTAGAGAACTTAAAGCGGGAAGGTCGTGCTTTGATCAAGAAAGTGGCGCAGCAGCGGGACCACGTCGGTGTCTAGTTTACTTCCCGTTCTTGTGCCGCTGTTACTACGCTCAGAAAAACCTGGAATTGTTACACTCATCCCGCGGTATTTACACTGTCACTATACGCTCTCCCCGTTTGAACTACGATTCAAAATAGGTCAATCTTGATGGGGAGATGGGGAAGAAATTTTGAACAGGTTCAAAATTTCTTCCCGACCTGTAAAATTAAGCCCCCGTTCCACTATGCCGTTCTCGCTACGATTTGACAATTTTCTCAGGTCGGGAAGGATCGGGTAAAACCTGAGCCGATCTGGACACAGTACGATGTTAGAACGTTCTAAGTACGCTGCAGTTACGACTACCAAGTGCTTGCTACGCTCTTACTACGATGATTGGGAATGAGACATTACGATCTCTGCCGCTGCCGGTACGCTTTAGAACGATGTAACTACGCTGTCAGTGCGATGTTGCCGATGTTATCCGATCGATGCACGCTGTATCTACGCTCTGAACGATCTATACGATCTTATCACGCTGTTACCCCCGTTCAGAGAGCTGAAAAGTGCCCGATGTGCCCCGATGTACCCCGATTCGACTGTCGGTCTGCAGTCAGTCAACTTATTAGCATGCAGAACCGAAGAAATATACTGTGGACCTCGAAGAGGCTCCTCAACTCACGGTTTTTTTGCAGCAATGCATTATATAAACAAAGACGTGCTGATTTTCCAAGGCTTTTTCTTGATGTCGTTGCTTTTATAGCCTTCCTCCAGTTGTAGAGGATTTCATATTCTTCAAAATTCTGCTATGTCTTCTTCCTCCTCTTTCAGCATCACGTGCAGTCTCTCTTTCTTCGCTTTTTGGGTAGCTGCTTCGCTGCTTTCTTCTCTTCTTTTTCTTCATCTCTTCTTCTTCTTCGAAAATTACAGCTAAAATTACTTCCCGTTCTTGTGCCGATGTTACTACGCTCAGAAAGACCTTGTTACGCTCATCCCGCTGCGTTTACGCCGTCACTACGCTCTACCCGCTGCGTTTACGCTGTCACTACGCTCTCCCCGCTTGCCGTACGATTAGAAATATGTCAATTTTGATCGGGGAGATCGGGAAGAAATTTTGAACCGGTTCAAAATTTCTTCCCGATCTGAAAAAATGCCGCTCCAACCCGACCTCCACACGCTGCTGCTACGATGCTTCCGATCCCCGCACGCTTTTGCCGCTCTCTCCCGATCTGCTAGATCGGGACAGATCGGGGTCCAAATCGTGATAGTGGAACGGGGGCTTTACCAGATCCATCCCCGTCACCCAAACGCTGCTGCTACGATGCTCCCGGTCCCCGTACACTTTTGCCGCTCTCTCCCGATCTGACAGATGGAGTAGATGGGGGTGCAGATCATGAAAGTGGAACGGGAGCTTAATAGCCAAATAAAATCACATGTGGGGGCACTTTAGGAATACTGTGTGGGGCCCCGTACAGCTATAACTGGTTTCCGTGTATTTGATACCTCGTTGTGTATTACTTCCATTGCAAAAGAAATTATAGCGATGATTCTTTTCACTTGAAATAAAATAATACGGGAGCACTTTTCAGCTACTGGCTGGGGGCCCCTTGAAGAATAAAAATAACTGCATAGGTTTGGTGTTTTAGGTATCTCAGCTGTTACTTCCACTGCCAAGGAAATTAGGCATACATGACTCTTTTCACCTAAAAACTCTTAATCTATATGGGGTGGAATACCTTGGGGCTATACCTGTCAAGAGCCCTGCACAGCGTAATATAGGTTTTCCGGGCCAATTTCGCACCTCTTTCAATCCAATTCCTTATTGCTGCCTTTAATTTAGTAAAATTTAGCCTATATAGATGACATGGTATTTCAATTTCATGGTCTCTTCATTCAAATTCATTTTGGAACATACACATTACATCTAAACTTATTCTAAATAACACTTTTTCAACTGAAATTTATAAGACAAGCACCATTTCACTATCCGTTCATTTATAAATTCAAAATGATATAGTCACATGATCACGTATATGCTGCGCTCCTTCATTCAAATTGATTTCTGGGCATCCAATTTACAATGTTCTGCAGTCAATTTATTTATAGCAGATACATGTATGTTCATGCTTTACGTCTTTCCTTATTTTCTTTCATCGTAGTTACTGTTGTATAAGCATCATAACATTTCATGTTTTCGTATTCGTTTAAGAGACTTTGACAGCCTTTTTTTTTTCAAAATGCTTATTGAGTCCGACGAAGCACGTAGCCAGAAGTTATCTGGCCGTTACGAGTGCTTTATTCCGAGTGGTCGGCCAGTTCCAGGAAGTCAAGGTTATGATCCTCAAATATTGTTTTTTTTTAATTCTTTCTATGTCTTCTAGAGATATACGTCTGTATCTATTGTGCTGTCATGACTATAAAAAGATGAAGTTAATCTGCAGTACTGGTACACGTAGGCCTATAATGACATGTGTGAAAGAGAAGGGGCGTTACAGAACAACCAAATCGAGTTATACAAGATAAAAAATAATTATATGATACTTTTACTGCTTAACAGTATATGGATGAAACAAAAAGTCACATAGAAAGACATATGTTCTCACCTTAAAAAAAAGAAATAGCATGATGTAAATTTAAATGAACACGTTTGGAATTTGACTGTCTTCGCGAAATTGAATGACTGAAATACCATTTTCGCCAAGTCAAGGCGAATTTGAATGAACGTATATGCCCCTGAGTATGGAAATGCACGTCTGGCTGGTCATCGGTGGTGGGTGTGGCCAGGAGGGCCACAAAAAGGAACCCCCAAAATTAGGCTAGCCTAGCTGGAAAAGTAACCCCATGAAAACAAACTTGTTCGTTACACTTACAGGATAAATGAATGACCATTGCCAGACGTTTTAAGTGGTGGGGGGTAGCCGCCAGACGCCCTTAAAGACCCAACTCCAGCTAGGCTAGCCTAGCTGAAAAAGTAACCCCATGAAAACCACTGGAACTTGTTCGTTACACTTACAGGATAAGTGAATGACCATTGCCAGACGTTTTAAGTGGTGGGGGTAGCCGCCAGACGCCCTTAAAGACCCAAATATTTCCAGCTAGGCTAGCCTAGCTGAAAAAGTAACCCCATGAAAACCACTGGAACTTGTTCGTTGCACTTACAGGATAAATGAATGACCATTGCCAGACGTTTTAAGTGGTGGGGGGGGGGGGGTAGCCGCCAGACGCCCTTAAAGACCCAAATATTTCCAGCTAGGCTAGCCTAGCTGAAAAAGTAACCCCATGAAAACCACTGGAACTTGTTCCTTGCACTTACAGGATAAATGAACGACCATTGCCAGACGTTTTAAGTGGTGGGGGGTAGCCGCCAGACGCCTTTAAAGACCCAAATTTTTCCAGCTAGGCTAGCCTAGCTGAAAAAGTAACCTAATGAAACCCACTGGAACTTGTTCGTTACAATTACAGGATATATGCATGACCATTGCCAGACGTTTTAAGTGGTGGGGGTAGCCGCCAGACGCCCTTAAAGACCCAACTTTTTCCAGCTAGGCTAGCCTAGCTGAAAAAGTAACCTAGTGAAGCCCACTGGAACTTGTTCTTTACACTTACGAGGATATGCATGACCGTTGCCAGACGTTTTAAGTGGTGGTGGTGGTGGTTGGGTTGGGAGTAGCCGCCAGACGCCCTCAAAGACCCAATTTTACCAGCTAGACTAGCCTATAGCTGGAAAAATAACCTCCTGAAACCCACTGGAACTTGTTCTTTTGATACACTCAAAGGATAATTGAATGATTGTTGCCAGACAATAGCCGCCAGACGCCCCAAAGACCAAACTCTTACCAGCTAGGCTAGCCTAGCTGAAAATTAAAGTAACCCCATGAAACCCACTGGAACTTGTTTTTACACTTACAGAATAAATGCATGACCGTTGCCAGACGCTTTAAGTGATGGGGCGTAGCCCCCGGACGCTCTCAAAGACCCAATTTTACCAGCTATAAGGTTCATATATTTCAGAAATGATAGCAGTGTAATTCCATAACAATACCGCTTGCTTGCGAGTTCACCTGTCTATAATCTATGCATGCCTTATTCTTTGTTCTGCTTCCTTGAGCCCCAACCCATGCATTCTTATGGTGACTCTCCCATGTCATCATCCTTGTTCATTGCAATTTGTTCTATATCTTGCAAATATTCATATTCTTCATCCCAATTATCACAAATTCTGAAACTCTGTCCTCAGTATAACTAATTCATAGTTGTACGAATGTAAAAATCTGAGAATCACCCGGAGGTCTCCTTTAATGGGGGAGTTTCTTGAGCGCACAGGGAAACATGCTTTGAAATATCAATAGGGTGAGTGTTGAGACGAAATACTGTGGAAATATGAGAATATACAGTGCTGTGGTTTTGGTGGAAGAAATAGGGTATCTGTATTTGTCCTCAGTGATAACCAAAAAACTTATTGGGAAAGAACAATAGACAGCAAAAAGTAATTGCCCAATCAAACATGTCGGGATTTTTCTCAAACATCAGTGTTCTCATTTTCTTTGCAGTGTAAACCAAACATAAAAAAACAAAAAACAAAAAACAGGGCCGGGTACAGTATCCGGATGGAAATTGGTGGGATGGGCGTAAACCCGCGGGTATTGTAACATACTGACGTGAAAAAAAAAACAAGACAAAAAATACTTTCTTTCTGTGCCCTGGGGAGAAATATTCATCAATTGCATTTTGGAAATGTTGAAAATCACAACTTTTGATGAAATTGTGTCCTAAAGTATCTCTTCTTATATGAAGGCTTTTTTAAATAATTAAGTTTCTTTCCTCTATGACCATGATAAACAAACCCCTGATGATTAAAACAAAAGGCAATCAAAACTTGGCAAATGAACTCTTTGGACATTAGTAAAAGGGAATACATTAACAGTTTTTGCAAACAAATTATTGTCTAATACTTCATCAAGCTCATAAAAAATACAATTCTACTGCAACAAGAAATCCATTCAGTAAGACTCGTACTCGGTGAACATAGCTTAAAATGCCAACTTTTTAAAAATAATGCCCCAGTAAAGGTCAACACCTTTGGCCTATGACTTTTTATGTACCGTATCACCTTACGGTTGAGGAGATGGGTAAAGAAAAATTATTAACGAAACAAAACTTCTTGGAACATGCTTCACATGACCTCACCGTTTTCTTCTCTTAAGAAAGAAACGAAATCTGAAAATTGTTCAAGAGTGTTTTTGAACATAGTACATTGCAAAAGCAGAAAAATTCAGTGTTTTTAAGAAACATAACTCACAACAACAAGGAATTCCTTTCGTGTCTAGTATTGCGCGTTTTTGGTTTGGAGGGTTTTGGATGCTAATATTTCAAGACAAGTTTATGCTCCGGCACTTCATTGAACTTAAATGTAAAGTAATGATCAACCTCTCTTGCCAATAAACTCAACATTTGCTGTTCTTCAGTAAAGCATATGACAGATAAATATGAGAAACATGTCTAAAATTCATATGAATAAGCTCACAGCAACAACAAAAATAGTATGTTATTTATAAAGTAATACTGCATGTACTTAGTTTCGAGGAATTAAGATGCAAAATGTTATGACAAAAGCCCCTACGTGGCTACCAGCAATTAAATATCCAACTTTTTTAGCAAATGAGCTCATGTGTATCATCTTCTTGTTGAGAAGACGAAGATGAGTAATGATAAAATAACCAAACTATCAACTTTCCTTAACATGTTTTACATGAAATCATTATTGCCTCCTCGTAACGAAATTGAAAAAACCATAACATCCGAAATTGTTCAAAATCGCTTCTTGATAACGATGAAAGCAAAGGAAACTTAGTGTTTTTAACCACTATGACACGTGTCTACAGATCTGTCATGCTCATAAGATACGTGACTCACAGGAACATAATTTTATACAGTAAGTACTTGGTTTGGAGGACATTTAGATGCCAACTTTTCAAGAATAATACTCCAGCACTGACATTAACTGATAAAAAAGGAATGCTCAGCTTCTTTATCCAATTAGCTCATAGGTAATTCCTTGTAGTTGAAAAAAAACCCGAGTACACATAAAAATATAGACTTCCCGTAACATGATCACAGGTCATGATCTCCACATTTGCTCCTCTTAAGTTAAAAGAAATCAATATACACGTGTATATTTAAATTTGCTTTAAATGACCTTTAAACAATATGAAGAAAAAATTCTGTGTCTGCAAAGGCTTGACACGTGTCTAATACTGGGTCACGCTCATATTAAACGTAGTTCACAGGAACAAGGAATTCACGTGTGTATAAAATAATACGCCTGTTCGGAGTTCCAGTTTGAGCATGAGCAGAAAAAGGTCATTTGTACCAAGAGTCAAGCTGGTTTTTAATTTCACTGAGATAAGCAACTGTAATGCTATGATTATTCATGGAATCCTTATAAATAGTGCCTGCCAGTACATCCACCTGACAGCAAGCCTGGTATTTGGCAATGTTAACAGAAAAAGTTTGTTAATGTATTCCAAACAGCACAATGAAATAGATGCTTCCCAAAGTGTTGATTGACAAACCATTCTGGTCACTTTATCTACACAGATTCATTCTTTGTTAGAATACGAGTTCCATAAATTGCTATGCTGGGCAAGCTGCTGCATTATGTCGCTTTGAATTTAGTGAAGTGCCTAAGCAACTGAGAAAAATGAAATGTCGTACCCGTGTGCACATGAGCTATCTCCGAACTGGCTTATACTGCAGAGAGGGTGCAAAGTTGAACCCTTTATTGAGGGTGCGAAAATGTTCCCTTGGGTACATCTTTCCACCCACACTAAGTGGTGCTAGATTGCACCTCTTCTTGAGGGTGCAACTTTACATCCTTTCGTGAGGGTGCAAAGAAACACCCAAAGTTTCAGGATTGTGCCTTGTTTTGAGGGTGCAATCTTGGAACTTTGGGTGCTGCTTTGTACCCGCAAGAAAGGGTGAAAGTTACACCCTCGGGAGCAACTTTGCCCCCTTGAAAAAGGCGCAACCTCGTACCTTTAGGTGCAACTTTAAACCCGAAGGATGCAAGAATGTACCCTCTCTTGAGGGTGCAATCTTGTGCTATTGGTATGATGTTGCACATATGTGGTGCTTATTTGCTCCATGACTGCTGCAAAATTGCTCCTTTAAAGGAGCAAGTCAGTGTCACTGCCTGCTCCTTTATAGGGGCAATATTGCCCATCATCTCAAGGTGCAACTTCGCATCACATAATCGGGTACGATTTAGTTACTTAACTACTCTAAACCTTGAATAGTGCAAACTGATGTAAGCCTATTTGCTCAGATATATAACTTATGTTCAAATTCATGATTCTTCCGTCGAGATGTTTTCATTGCAACTGATTGACAAATTGCCCTACATCGACGTAAATAAGCACTGAATTGACCAGTGTTTTAGTAGTAGCAATGATAAAAAATCATGGGCGTACATACTCGAGCAGGATTCGAACCTACGACCTCCTGATCACCGGACAGGCGTCATCTCCACTAGACCACCGAACTTTCGCCCGACAGCAAGTGTTGGTTCTAATCCTTATAGCATGCAGCGGGTACTGCTTTGTTATTCAAATTCATGATTCAACTTATGTTGTTGTTGCACTCTGCAAAGTAAATAGGATTAGTGTAACTTGGATCTTGTGAATCGTGAAATGCGTGTGCGTGTGGAATTTGTGAGTTGTGAAAATGTTAATGTAAAAGTTAAGTTAGTTGTGTTTGAATTATATACTGAAACCAAACATTTACCCAAGTACCTTTTCAATAAGGTTAGCACTAAATCTATCAAACAAACCTTCTCGGCAAGAGTATACATCTGCATGAAGGAAGAGGTGAAAATATGATATGCAGTTGTCTGGATGCGTTTTATTCAAAACGTTCTTGAATGCGTACTTATACACATAATCTATAAGAATAACACATGCTTCTTACCAGTACTCAAAGCCTCTAAAACAAGAGCATGCTTCTTACACTTCTAAAGTATACACCATATCTTAAAAACAAAATGTAAGAGGATTTAAGAAGCTGTTTGTATGCATTCAAACGAATCCATATTTCTATCTAAAATCTAAAACGTGTGTTGTAAAAGGGGAATTTGTCTTATAATGACGATACCAATTGTCTTAAAGTCCTTATTACGACATGTCTTGGAGTTCACGCTTATTGAAAACATGAGATTCTTGGCACGTAGATTACAACTATGGTTTAAAGAGTTAACTGAGATACGCATACCGTATACGGGCATTTCGATGAAAACATTTAAATACAAGGTACTGTAAATAATATGAAAATCAAACTTGATATCAGTCCTTATCGGCAACCAGTAGAGACTATGGAGGACTGCAGTTATGTGTTCAGATATTGTTTTGGGTGATACACGCATGCCGACTGATTTAGGATCAATTCGAGTCCCTCGAGCTGAGGTTCCGGAACTGCAATGAGCAAACCATCATTATGAATAACAAAGTGACCGAGAATAATGCATGCACCAGTTTCTGTTTCGTTGTTCTATACACAGAAAGTTGTTTCGTTTTCCAATCCTGTGCAGGCATACAGAGATTTACAAAATTCAATCATCTTTGGCTAACGCCATGGTTGCGTGCAAAATGAATGCAGCTTATCTAACTTAACCTGTATAAGTTACTGAATAGGGGACTACTGATAGGCCTATATTCAATTTATACATTATTAATCGGATGATAGAACCTGTCAAAGAGTAAATTGCTGATATCATACCATTGTCAAATTTACTTTCTGTTCTAAACATAGTATCAATGGAATGTTATGAACCACTTCAGCATTACCAAATCATGAAGTAATATATCACAAATATTTCCCTGAAACGGCTGCATTTGCATGAGCGGGAAGAGTTTGGCATCATACATAGCAAGAGTCGTGACTACAAAACTAAATACATGTATTATACAAGGTTTTAGGACACTTTGAATCATGTCCCTCCCCCCCCCCCCAAAAAAAAAAAACAACCCAACAACTTAGTGAAATATTGTATACCCTACTTCCATTAACCTATGATCTTTGACCTTTGAATACATGGCCCGCATTTTTTCAACAAATAGGCATTTGGATGCAACGTAGGTATAATTATATAAAAGAAAAAAAAATGTTTCAGGAAAATACATTTAACCACTTCAGAAATAATTATGGAACAAATAGCAAAATATTGACACGTTCACTTCTTCCGTAATGACATGACAGAAAACTTTCCTCACCGAATCGTTCTGCCGTAATTCATGAGCAAGTCATGGATACATACTTCGTTCGATTAAAAGTATACATTGAGTCATTGCAAAAGTATCTAATGAAAAGTATGCTATAGAGCTACATCATTGTCATTTATTCTATAACACTAATAATATAGAGCTATTGGTTCGCCATATTGCCTAACAGGTCGTTGTCCATACGACGTTTGTTCAGCAAATAAGGCACAGAATTTAATTTTGCACTTGTTGCCAAAGACTCTAATCTTCTTTACCGCTATTCTCAGACATGACATGCTGATGCTGTATGAATTAGAAACGGAAGCTTACAAATATTCACCATCTAACAAGGCAAAAGCGAAGTGATGTCTCGTCCACGTATCGACTTTGTGATTACAGAGACTTTCAAATGGTATACAGTTCATTGACTTTTTGACTGTTGACGTAGTCGGACTTCACCAATATTAACACTTCACAGCAATCATTAGATGATCTGAGGAGTGAATTTGGTGGTTATAATATAGCTCAAAAGTGTGGAAAGTTATTGAAAGAACATCAGAATACTATGTCGACAGTGTTTGTCAGGTGAGATACAAACATAGAACAAGTTCCAGTGGGTTTCAGGAGGTTACTTTTCCAGCCAGGGCTATAGTCTAGCTGGTAAAATTGGGCTTTTGAGGGCATCTGGCCTCCCCCCCCCCCCCCCCCACACACACACACTTCTTAAAACGTCTGGCAACGGCCATGCATATATCCTGTAAGTGTAAATAACAAGTTCCAGTGGGTTTCATTAGGTTATTTTTTCAGCTAGGCTAGCCTAGCTGGAAAAAGTTGGGTCTTTAAGGGCGTCTGGCGGCTACCCCCCACCACTTAAAACGTCTGGTAATGGTCATGCATTTATCCTGTAAGTGTAACGAACAAGTTCCAGTGGGTTTCATTGGGTTACTTTTCAGCTAGGCTAGCCTAGCTGGAAAAATTTGGGTCTTTAAAGGCGTCTGGCGGCTACCCCCTACCACTTAAAACGTCTGGCAGTGGTCATTCATTTGTCCTGTAAGTGTAACGAACAAGTTCCAGTGGTTTTCATGGGTTACTTTTCAGCTAGGCTAGCCTAGCTGGAAAAATTTGGGTCTTTAAGGGCGTCTGGCGGCTACCCCCCACCACTTAAAATGTCTGGCAATGGTCATTCATTTATCCTGAGAGTGTAGCGAACAAGTTCCAGTTGTTTTCATGGGGTTACTTTTCCAGCTAGGCTAGCCTAATTTTGGGGGTTCCTTTTTGTGGCCCTCCTGGACACACCCACCATCGATGACCAGCCAGACGTGCATTTCCCTACTCAGGGGCATATGTACTAAATTGCTATACACATAAAAATTGGTAACCTTTTCAGCTAGGCTGACCCCCGCAGCTCCCGGACTATACAGCATTGTGCTGAAAGCCGCCCGATTTCCCAATATAGAAGTCTTTGTTACGTCATAAACCCTCAGCTGCACGGCGCGCCTCGCCCTAGCTGAAAGTTGAAAGTTGAAAGTTTATTTACTCACAACCCAAACTCTGGGTATCGGAGTCCAATGAAAAACATATAGCACATTATAATATCAATAAATAATAATTGCAAATAACTCTGAAAAGTGTACAAAACAACTATAACAAACAAAATAAGAATGAAATGCGATTGATGAAAAGAAAAAAAAATGTACAGAAATATACAATATATACACGATATATAGTGAAAAAAAAAACAAAGAAAGGGAAATATGACGAGAGAGAGAGAGAGAGAGGAGAGAGAAAGAAGGGATATATGGAGGTGAAGAGGGAGAGTGAGAAGGACACAAGACTGGTGAATTAACAAAGGATATACGAGTGACTTTTGGTTCAGGAAAAAAAGAAAAAAACAGAAAAAAAGAAAACACACAAAGACATATGGAAATGAATTCATACGCTAAGTGAACAAGAAGGAAGGAAATATGGACGAGAAGAAGAAGAAGTAGAGAGGGGAAGAAAAAAGGAGGAGAGAATGAAAAGACAAATAAGTTACAAATCAATTGTAAAGAAGGCACAGCCTGTAAAAAAGGCATGTAGTATTTGCAAAAAGGATAAAAAATACTAATAATCTAAACATGTGTCATTATATAATTACAAAACTTGGATAAATTGGAAAGGACTGTTTTCTTTTGACAATTAAATAATTGATCCATCTTCATAGTGTTGGGGTATTTCCAGTAATATTTTTTAAGTATTTCTTTCGTTGTTCAT